>NW_024070206.1:46007730-46436739 GCF_014754425.2 Oryx dammah | reverse complement strand
GTATAATAGGCTCCAGTTTCATCCACCTCATTAGAACTGATTCAAATGTATTCTTTTTAATGGCTGAGTAATACTCCATTGTGTATATGTACCACTGCTTTCTTATCCATTCATCTGCTGATGGACATCTAGGTTGTTTCCATGTCCTGGCTATTATAAACAGTGCTGCGATGAACATTGGGGTACACGTGTCTCTTTCAATTCTGGTTTCCTCTTTGTGTATGCCCAGCAGTGGGATTGCTGGGTCATAAGGCAGTTCAATTTCCAGTTTTTTAAGGAATCTCCACACTAAAAGCTTCTGCACAACAAAGGAAACTATAAGCAAGGTGACAGCCTTTGGAATGGGAGAAAATAATAGCAAATGAAGCAACTGACAAACAACTAATCTCAAAAATATACAAGCAAGTCATGCAGCTCAGTTCCAGAAAAATAAACGACCCAATCAAAAAATGGGCCAAAGAACTAAATAGACATTTCTCCAAAGAAGACATACAGATGACTAACAAACACATGAAAAGATGCTCAACATCACTCGTTATCAGAGAAATGGAAATCAAGACCACAATGTGGTACCATTTCACACCAGTCAGAATGGCTGCAATCCAAAAGTCTACAAGCAATAAATGCTGGAGAAGGTGTGGAGAAATGGAAATTTTAAATCATTCTCCTTGTTTATGTATGAGTCCCACAAAAGATTGGATTTTAATCTCATTCTGATTCATACTCTGAATATTAAGTAAAATCATAATATATTCTTGGTTGAGTAAACCTTAAATAAGAATCCTCTATGAGATTAATTTATACTATAAATACATTTCAGTTTTTCCTCTCTACTTCAGATTATGCTTGGTAATGAAGTATAGTGGAGAACAGTAAAGACAAGGTCTGTGAAATGACAGGATTCTTCTTTGCAACATTAAAAAATTTATTTTGAATATTTATCTGACTATACAGAATAGTTTTGGCTCATATATTCAGGATTTAGAAACAGTTTTTAGATTTTTTTTTTTAATGGCTTTTATGCTCACTTAATCCATTCATTCTACTTGGCAAGTATGAAATCATGTTCCTGTTGCTGAGTCAACAAGCAGTATGGTTAATTTTCAAAATATGTTGGTCATTAGAGATATTGACTCTTACCAGAGTATTAGCACTTAACAATTGCCTACTATTTATTGCATATCTATTACAGATCAGACCTTATACATTTTAATAATTTATTTGAGACAATTTTATGTTAGGTAGTATTGTCACCTCTACCTTGTCTCATCTGTAGCTTATGTTTCTGAATGAGTACATAAATTTGCTTCCTTGTAGCTGGTAATTTCTGGAAGTAAATTCAAACTCTAATTTGTTTGGATTCTAAGACCAAACTCTAACATTTTAAGTATATATTTATTTGTGTCTGTTTATTTGTTTGCATATTGCAAAGAGAGCTGAAGAAATCAATGAATGTGATATAAATAGGTCTTCCCATTTATATCTACACAAGTAATAGTAATAAAATAACCATTAAGTCAAAATTAAATACTCACTTGGTTAGTAAGTGTTAGTCACTCAGTCATGTCTAACTCTGCAAACCCATGGACTGTAACATGCCAGGCTCCACTGTCCATGGAATTCTCCAGGCAAGAATACTGGAGTGGGGAGCCACTCCCTTCTCCAAGGGATCGTCCCAACCTAGAGATTGAACTTGGGACTTCTGCATTGCAGGTAGATTCTTTACTTCTGAGTCTCAGACTTCTGAGCCACCAATTTCTGTTGTTCAAATGTTCAGTTGTGTCTGACTCTTTGTGACCTCATGGACAGTAGCATGCCAGTCTATGCCTTTCACCATCTGCCAGAGCTTGCTCAGACTCATGCCCACTGAGCCAGTGATGCTATCCAACCATCTCATCCTATGTCATCCCCTTCTCCTCCTGCCTTCAATGTTTCCCAGTATCAGAGTCTTTTCTGATGAGTCAGCTGTTCGCATCAGGTCTACAAAATATTGGATCTTCAGCTTCATCATCAGTCTTTCCAATGAATTATCAGAGTTGATTTCCTTTAGAATTGACTGATCTTCTCTCGCAGTCACTAGCAAAGCCCACTATTCCACCTAAAAAATATGGAAGAATAAATGGAATTGAAATGATGTAATATTTTATTGTTTTTTCAAGAAATGACAGATTATTTTTTCAAATTCAATCAAATATGTTACATAAAATGAAGTCTCTGTCTTCCGTTTAATAAGAAAACTGTATCTTAAAAGATTCAGAACACTTTACCATTTGATGTAATCCATTTCCTTCTGATTAACACTAAAAAATCAACCCTATTCCTCCAATTAAGTGAGAATTTTTGCTAATCAATAGTGTTTCTTTTAAGAGCAAATAAATTGATTTTATTACATGAAAAAAAATACACCTAACTGATAAATTATAAAATGTAATGTATCTTCTTAGAAAGCATGAAAAATACATGCACATCCAATGTATTTGGATTGTTTTGCTTCTAGAATGAAAATAGTTTTCACACAAACATCTAGATTATTTTTCAATGTAAAAATGCCCAGATGAATTGACACATAGATGGATAGATATAAAAAAGATAAAATCTTAGCAATCAAACTATCCAGAGATGGTAGAAACATTCTACTGTTCAGTTCAGTTCATTTCAGTCACTCAGTCTTGTCCAACTCTTTGCAACCTCATGGACTGCACCAACTCCTGGAGTTTACTCAAACTCATGTCCATTGAATCGGTGATGCCATCCAACCAACTCATCCTCTGTTGTTCCCCCCTCCTCCCACTTTCAATCTTTCCCAGCATCAGGAAATGCTTAATCAGCTCTTATCATCAGGTGGCCAAAGTATTGGAGTTTCAGCTTTAGCATCAGTCCTTCTAATAAATATTCAAGACTGATTTCCTTTAGGATGGACTGATTGGATCTCCTTGCAATCCAAGGGACTCTCAAGAGTTCTCTCCAACACCACAGTTCAACAGCATCAACTCTTCAGCATTCAACTTTCTTTATAATCCAACTTTCACATCCATTCATGACCACTGGAAAAACCATAGCCTTAGCTAGACAGACTTTGTTGGCAAAGTAATGTCTCTGCTTTTTAATACGCTGTCTGGGTTGGTCATAACTTTCTTTCCAAGGAGTAAGACTCTTTTAATATCATGGCTGCAGTCACTCTCTGCAGTGATTTTGGAGTCCCCAAAAATAAAATCTGCCACTGTTTCCACTTTCCCCATCTATTTGCCATGAAGTGATGGGACCAGATGACATGATCTTAGTTTTCTGAATGTTGAGCAGCTTTAAGCCAACTTTTTGACTTTCCTCTTTCAGTTTCATCAAGAGGCTCTTTAGTTCTTCGCTTTCTGCCATAAGGGTGGTGCCATCTACATATCTGAGGTTATTAACATTTCTCCTGGCAATCTTGATTCCAGCTTGCACTTCCTCCAGCCCAGCGTTTCTCATGATACTCTGCATATAAGCAAATAAATAGGGTGACAATATACAGCCTTGACATACTCTTTTTTCTATTTGGAACCAATTTGTTGTTCCATGTTCTGTTTTAACTGTTAACAGATACTTTTTTGAACTTTTTATAGGACACATCCACACTTGACTTTTCTGTATCAGTTACTTAAGGCTCTGTAGACATCAGAAGAGTTCTGCTATTGCTACTAAATTTAGGAACTTGAAAAGGGCATTTTGAATGCAGATGCAGTTTAAGTCTACTAAGGAAATTCTGCTTACCCATTCACTATGGGCAGGGTTTACTTGTGTAGGCATTGCATGGTTCAAAACGGGAAGTGTAAATTTAGACCTTCTGTATTATGATCTGTGATCATTATAAATATGAACATTAGAAACTCTGGAAATAAAAATACAAATATCCCCACTGGACCTATTGCACCAGTTCCTTTCATTCAATTCATGTTGAATTTCCTATTATTTGTTCATCTGAGAGTATATAGCATAGCTCTTTCTGATTAGCTGCTGAAGTTTTAATAGGTGATAACTGCCAAAAGTCAAGTAAATATATGAGTTTTAACCACGAACAGGTTTCTATCTTTAAATATATTAAAGTGAGGAGAGTATGAAGAATCAATATGTTCCAGCCTGTGAGCTGGAGACCTGATACTGAATCTTGATTAGCTGCTAGTAGGTCTTCAGTGAAAAGTTGCTTTCTTTTATCCCAAGAGATATCCTATAACTAAGAATATCAGACGGCTTTAATTCCATTTCATGATCATCCTAGGAAAGGACACAGTGTGTTATTCTCTTTGCTGGACTTTTCAGATTCATTTGCATGCATTAACCTTCATAGTATTTGTTGAGTTATTTGACTCCTTGTATATCATGAATAATTTCATTAAACATTAAGAATTTACCCATGCTGTATCTTTGTGTATTTTTAAATATTTACAATTTGTAATACCAAATAAATATGTAAAAGGTGGGGCAGGGTTTCTGAGTTTTAATATTGTTTAAACCTGTCATGTACTATAACCTTTGGGAGCTTATATAAGATTCAGCTCCTTAATGCAGCGTCAGAGCTGTTATCATATGTTGATGGGAAAATAACAGCCATGTTGGGGCTCTCCAGTCACTAATAATTCCTATTTTGATTTGATTAGCATATAAATGTTCCTAGATTTATGCAGTGTCAGGGGAAAATGTATTAAAAATACTCCTCAGGGTTCTCTCTTTCTCTCATTTTAATCAGGCAAGAGAGAAAGAATCTTGTCAAGCATGAAACCTAACTTCAAATACTTGACTCATGAAGTTTCCAGGAAAAAAAAAAAAATTGGTAAAAGATGACATCAAAGCAAACTTTATTTCACCATTTATGAGCAAGAATCATTGATAAAAATAGACCTTTCCTTAAGTTTGTCTTTCCCAGGATGGTCATAATGTGATGGAACAGTGGATAAAATTGTGCTCATTGAGACAGCTCAACTAAGCTCTGACCATATCATCTAACTAATGGCAAAGCATCTCTTTGCAGTAATCCTTAATAACGAGAGTTCAGTTAACTAAATTAATAGAATAGTTTTCTGCACATCTGTTTCTCTAATACATTGAAAAGTCAAATGTATCTTTTTGTCTCCTGTCCCATATAAGTGCTCCTTAAGTATATGTGCAAATAGAATTTTGTGGAAACCACAGATATATTAGTACAATCATAAGAAAACAGCCCTTAAGAATCTCTGTATTGATTGCAATGGAAAGAGGTGAAAATAGAAAGGTTGAAATACTGTTTTGATAAGCATCAAAAGATTTGATAAGCATCTAAGTCCTATTAAATTTAAACTATTAAGTAGAGGCAAAGCACCTTTCTTCTGTAAGTAGACCCACCAACTCTCAGCACTGAGCACTCTCCAAAAAGGAATTGTTGAAAAAAAATTGCCCAAAGCATTTAAATAATTTAATATAAACTAAATCAATCTAATCCACCTAGGGATGAATAGGTCATCTCTCAATAAGTATACTAGGTTAAAAAAAAAAAAAAAACTAATTCAGGTGAAAAATAAAAGTAATCAAGGATAGATATCAAAATAAGATATGGTTTAGAAAGATATGTTTTCAAATGTGATTTGAAAATTATGTTTCAAAAAAAGTTAAATGAAATTATCTCACTCTTTACAATTAAGTTTATATTTATCTTTCTGATTACTTTCATAGATTTATGTTTGTTTTTTTTGTTTTTGATTGCTGATCATTTTTTAAATGTTCTTTTTCTGATCATATTTCTAAGATCAAATTTTAAAGATCCAAACTTTATCTCATTTTGACTTTAATCTTTCTCAACACTATTCAATGAAGTGAATAGTATTCAAGATGGCAGAATAGAAGGACATGCGCTCATCTTTAGTGAGAACTCCAAAATTACAACTCACCGCTGAACAACGATGGACAGGAGAATGTTGGATCCCACCATAAAAGATACCCCACATCCAAGGACAAAGAAGAAGCCATAGAAAAATGGTAGGGGGGGTGAAATCACATTTAGAATCAAACTCCATACCTGCCAGAGATGCTTAGAAGGCTTAAACAAAACATTATGTGCACCAGGACACAAAGACCCCACAGAGACTGAGATAGACCTGTGTTTGAGTCTTCTGTGGAGGCACAGGTCAGCAGTAGCCTGTAGGGGCAGGGACTCTGGGTGCAGCAAACCTGTGGCATAAGTTCTCTTAGAGGAGGTAGTCATTAAACCCACCACAGAGCCACTGAGCAGACAATCCACAAACTGCAGAACAATTATATCAAATAAATTCTCATACTGTTAAGAAAGTTCTAGGACCTACAAGATTTCCCAAACTGGAGATCTGGCAAAGGGACTGAGAATCCTTCATGGAATTTGACTTTGGAGGACAGAGGGATTTGATTACAGAACTTGCACAGAACTAGGAAAACCGACTCTTGAAGGGCACAAACAAAACCTTGTGTACTCACAGGATCCAGGAGAAAGGAGCAGATTCCAAAAGAAACTGACCCAAACTTGCCTGTGAGTGTCCAGGAGTCTCTGGCAGAGTTTTGGGTTGGTGCTGGCCTGCTGCAGGGTCGGGGTCACTGAGTGTGGCAGTGCATGGATGGGGCTTTTTGAAGGAGGTTGCCATTATCTTCATTACCTCCACCATAGTTTGGTCTTGGGTCAAACAACAGAGAAGGAACACAGCCACACACATAACCAGAAAATTGGATTAAAGATTTACTGAGCATGGCCCTGCACATCAGAACAAGACCCAGCTTCTCCCTCAGTCTCTCTCATCAGGCAGCTTCCATAAACCTCTTATCTTTCTCCACCAGAAGGCAGACAGAATGAAAATCCAATCACAGAAAACTAATCAAACTGATCACATGGACCACAATTAGCATTGTCTAATTCTAAAAAACCATGAGCCATGCCCTGTAGGGCCATCCAAGATGGACGGGTCATGGTGAAGAGTTCTGACAAAAGGTGGTACACTGGAGAAGGGAATGGCAAACCACTTCAGCATTCTTGCCTTGAGAACCTCCTAAATACTATAAAAAGGCAAAAAGATATGACACTAAAAGATGAACTCCCCAAGTTGGTAGGTGCCCAATATGTTACTAAAGATCAGTGAAGAAATAACTTCAGAATGAATGAGGAGATGGAGCCAAAGCTAAAACAACACCCAGCTGTGGATATGACTGTTGATGGAAGCAAAGACTGATGATGGAAAGAGCAATATTGCATAGGAACCTGGAATGTTAAGCCTATGAATCAAGGCAATTGGAAGTGGTCAAACAGGAAATGGCAAGAGTGAACATCGAAATTTTAGGAATTGGTGAACTAAAATGGACTGGAATGGGTGAATTTAATTCAGATGACCATTATATCTACTACTGTGGGCAAGAATGCTTCAGAAAAAAATGGAGTAGACTTCAGAGCCAACAAAAGAGTCTAAAATGCAATACTTGGGTGGAATCTCAAAAATGACAGAATGATCTCTGTTCATTTCCAAAGCAAACCATTCAATATTACATTAATCCAAGTCTATGCCCCAACCAGCAATGCTGAAGAAGCTGAAGTTGAATGGTTCTATGAAGACCAGGAAGACCTTCTAGAACTAACACCCAAAAAGGACTTCCTTCCCATTATAGGGGACTGGAATGCAAAAGTAGAAAGTCAAGAGATACCTGGAGTAACAGGCAAATTTGACCTTGGAGTACAAATAGAAGCAGGGCAAAGGCTAACAGAGTTTTGCCAACAGACCACACTGGTCATAGCAAACACCCTCTTCCAACAACACAAGAGAAGACTCTACACATGGACATCACCAGATAGTCAATACCAAAATCAGATTGATTATATTCTCTGCAGCCAAAGATGGAAAAGCTCTATACAATCAGCAAAAACAAGACTGGTAGCTGACTGTGGCTCAGATCATGAACTACTTATTGCCAAATTTAGACTTAAATGGAAGAAAATAGGGAAAACCAGTAGACCATTCAGGTATGACATAAATCAAACCCCTTACGATTATACAGTGGAAGTGACAAATAGATTCAAGGGATTAGATCTGATAGAGTGCCTGAAGAACTATGGACAAAGGTTCATGACTGTGTACAAGAGGCAGTGATCAAGACCATCCAGAAGAAAAAGAAATGCAAAAAGATTGTTTGAGGAGGCCTTACAAACAGCTGAGAAAAGAAGAGAAGCTAAAGGCAAAGGAGAAAAGGAAAGCTATGAGCATCTGAATGCAGAATTCCAAAGAATAGCAAGGGGATATAAGAAAGCCTTCCTCAATAATCAATGCAAAGAAATAGAGGAAAAGAACAGAATGGGAAAGACTAGAGATCTCTTCAAGAAAATTAGAGATACCAAGGGAACATTTCATAAAAGATGGGCACAAGAAAGGACAGAAATTGTATGGACTTAACAGAAGCAGAAGATATTAAAACAAGTTTGAAACAATACAGAGAAGAATTATACAAAAGAGATCTTCATGACCCAGATAATCACGATGGTGTGATCACCCACCTAGAGCCAGGAATTCCGGAATGTGAAGTCAAGTGAGCCTTAGAAAGCATCACTACGAACAAAGCTAGTGAAAGTGAAGGAATTCCAGCTGAGCTATTTCAATTCCTAAAAGATGATGCTGTGAAAGTGCTGCCCTCAATATGCCAGCAAATCTGGAAAGCTCAGCAGTGGCCACAGGACTGGAAAAGATCAGTTTTCATTCCAATCCCAAAGAAAGGCAATGCCAAAGAATGCTCAGACTACTGCACAATTGCACTCATCTCACATGCTAGAAAAGTAATGCTCCAAATTCTCCAAGAGAGGCTTCAAAAGTATGTGAACCCTGAACTTCCATATGCTCAAGCTGGATTTACAAAAGGCAGAGGAACCTGAGATCAAATTGCTAACATCTTTTGGATCATAGAAAAAGCAAGATAATTCCAGAAATGCATTTACTGCTGTTTTGTTGATTACGCCAAAGCCTTTGATTGTGTAGATCACAACAAACTAATTGTGCAAAATTCTTAAAGAGATGGGAACATTATACCACCTGACCTGCCTCCTGAGTGATCTGTATGTAGGTCAAGAAGCAGCATTTAGAACCAGACTTGAAACAACAGACTGGTTCCAATTGGGAAAGGAATATATCAGGGCTGCATATTGTCACCCTGCTTATTTAATTTATATGTAGAATACTTGATGAGAAATGCTGGGCTGGATGAAGCACAAGCTGGAATCAATATTGCTGGGGAAAATATCAATAACCTCCTATAAGCAGATGACACTACTCTTATGACAGAAAATGAAAAGGAACTAAAGAGCCTCTTGGTGAAAATGAAAGAGGAGTGAAAAATCTGGCTTAAAACTCAACATTCAAAAAGCTAAGATCATGACATCTGGTCCCATCACTTCATGACAAATAAAGGGGAAAACAATGGAAACAGTGATAAGACTCTTTTTTGGAGGGCTCCAAAATCATGATGATTGCAGCCATAAAATTAAAAGTTGCTTGCTCCTTGGAAGAAAAGCTATGATAAACCTAAACAACATATTAATAAAGCAGAGGCATTACTTTGCTGACAAAGGTCCATCTAGTCAAAGTTATTGATTTTCCAGTAGGCATGTGTTAATGTGAGAGCTGGACTATAAAGAAAGCTGAGATCCTGAGTGCCAAAGAATTGATGCTTTTGAACTGTGGTGTTGGAGAAGACTCTTGAGAGTCCCTTAGACTGCAAGGAGATCAAACCAGTCCATCCTAAAGGGAATCAGTACTGAATATCCATTGGAAGAACTGATGCTGAAACTAAAGCTCCAATATTTTGGCCACCTGATGTGCCAAACTGACTCTTGTAAAAGACCCTGATGCTGCGAAAGATTAAAGGTGGGAGGAGAAGGGGATGACAGAGGATGAGATGGTTGGATGGCATCACCAACTTGATGGACATGAGTTTGAGCAACCTCTGGGAGTTGATGATGGACTGCAGTATGGGGTCACCAAGAGTTTAACACCAGTGAGGAGCAGAACTGAACTGATTCAATCAACATTTTGGACAGCATTGAGATATGTATCAGAAGATATCAAACAGATACCTGCTACCCTCTAATAGGGTTTGCTGTTTTTCTTCTTGCCATGTGGAACATATGTTCTTTAAAAATTAGCTTTTATTTTTTTTTTTTAGTCTTCATATGCTACTTCCAAATTAGTATTCTTACCACTATCATTTTAAACATTTATCCCCAGAACTATTTAATAGAATTCATATAAATTTGTTTATGAGAATTTGTTTTACTCTTTTGAGTTTTTAAAATAAGTACCTATAAAAGTGCTGACAATTTATTTGAATGTTTTCCAATTTATCTTTGTATGTCTATGGTAAAATCTGTATTTCTTCTTGACTATCAGATTCTTAAAGATTTCATAATCACTTTCTCTCAAGATTCTTATTATTTCTATCCCTCCAACTTATTTCTTCTTATTATGAACAGTTAGGGCTAGAAAAATAGCTCACTTCTTTACATTTAAGGAAAATGCAATTGTCAACTGGTATATTAAAAACTTGTCAGATTAAAAGGGTGCAGCCCCTAATTTGAAAACCAAGCAGACATTTAATAAATATTTACTGCATAAAAATATGAACATGCCTAATGTTACAATTTTATAATAAGATGCTGGGTATTAAGTGCAATATGACTAGAACATTTGGGGAATAAATAAAGCAGGAAACCCTGGTTTCATGAGTCCAGGTACAACATAGCATGCTAAATGCACTCTGTTGGTTTTTCCTATATGCTAGAAAAGGGGAAAAGCATTTTGCCTTGAAAAGATCATGTGTAGAAACAGAACAAAATGGGAAGTATCAAAGAGATAGCTAAACTGAGCCAACAAGATAGACATTTTAAGGCATTTCAGAAGAGCAAGAGTAGTAAGACAGGAACACAATCAATACATTTCATCTGCATAAGAAGTAGAAGTTATGACTATGGCAGCCATAATGGTAAATTAGCAGAGGTGGGGATTTCAACAGTGATTTCAATCAGGCTGACTAGGCCCAGAGTATAGTTGATCCCTGAAAGAAAGCAATTTCAACAAGATTTCATGATAGTGGCAGAGAGTAGGGATATAGTACTGGGGCTATGCTTTATGTTATGGGAATTTTTGGAAGAAATGAGAATCAATTGATGGAGGCATCTACATGATAGCATATTCAACCCTCCCCCCAAAGTTTTGGAGCTCAGATAGGACCGTTTGCCCTGACAGTGGATTTTATTCTATATCCCAGGTGAAGTACAAAAGAGGAGGATACTGACATTTTTAAAGAATTGCTTAAGCATGTGTATGAACTCAGGTCTTCCTTGGTGGTTCAGATGGTAAAGCATCTGCCTGCAATGCAGCAGACCTGAGTTTGATCCTTGGGTCAGGAAGATCCTCTGGAGAAGGGAATGTCTATCCACTTTAGTATTCTTGCTAAGCAAATACCATGGACAGTGGAGCCTGGCAGGCCATAGTCCATGGGGTCTGAAAGAGTCAGACAGGACTGAGCATTTGAACAACAGAATAGAAGATATATGAGCTCATACAGAGGAACCAAAAGATATCTAAAAACAAGCAGTGCACCAAAAGAGAAAAATAAGATAAAAACTTATACTCAATAAAAGGATCTAAGTGAATTACCATTGTTGTTCAGTTACTAAGCTGTGTCTTATTCATCGGGACGCCATGTACTGCAGCACGCCAAACTGCTCTGTCCCCCACTATCACTGGAGTTTGTGGAAATTCATGTCCTTTGAGTCAGTGATGCTATCTAACCATGTAAGGGTATAAAATGAGTAAAATAAAACATGAGATGTGGCTGATACCCAAGCTATAAAGTGGTAAAAAAAAGGGGGGGGGGAGAGAGTATATACGAATTAAGAATAAGTATGTTTTTAAAAAAGCAGCTTAGTACTTTAAAGATACTGGTGTTTATGAAAGAAATGAATAGATGGGTTGAGGAATACAATATGCAAACCACAATGGGTTCATTCAGTTGATGAATATGGGTAGCACAATAGGACAAGAAAAAGTCCAAATTAAGTAACTAGAAGACAAGATCGAAGGACACCACAAAAATAAATCAAGTATAAACAGAAGCTATGGAGAAATGGAAATTACAAAAAAAAAAAAAATGGTAAAGATATACATTTCGATGCCAATATTAGTCTAAGAGATATATATGAGAAAATAAAAGAAAGCAATGATACATGACAACTCCAAGAAATTAATTAAGATATGAGTAGAGAAACTCCAGCAAGACAGTAGGTGGTGGAGCGGTGGCTGTGCGGTGCTGGAGTGACTTTGAGGAGATACTCCATGTCCAAGTGCAAAGGAGAAGCCCCAGAAAGATGGTAGGAGGGGGGAAATTGCATTTAGAATCAAATGTCATACTCGCCAGAGATGCTCAGAGGGCTCAAACAAGTCTTCTGTGTGCCAGGACCCAGAGACCCTGCAGAGACTGAGCCAGAACTATGTTTGAGTGTCTCCTGTGGAGGTACAGGTCAGCAGTGGACTGCTGCAGAGGCAGGGGCTCTGGATGCAGTAGATCTGGGTATGGTATAAGCCCTCTTGGAGGAAGTCACCTTTAATCCCACCATAAAGCCACCAGAATTTACACAGGACTGGAAAACAGACTCTTGGAGGGCACAAATGAAACCTTGTGTGCACCAGGACACAGGAGAAAGGAGCAGTGACCCCACAAGAGACTGACCCAGGCTTACCTGTGAGTGTCCAGGAGTCTCTGGCAGAGGTATGAGTTGGTGATGGCCTGCTACAGAGTTGGGGCACAATGTGCAGCAGTGTATGCATGGGAAATTTTGGAGGTCACCATTATCTTCATTACCTCCTCCATAGTTTGGCTCCAGGACTAATAACAGGGAGGGAACACAGCACCACCCATCAACAGAAAATCGGATTAAAAATTCACTGAGCCTGGCCCCGCCCATCAGAACAAAATCTATTTTCCCTCTCAGTCAGTCCCTCCCATCAGGAAGCTTCCATAAGCCTCTTATCCGTCTCCATCAGAGGGCAGACAGAATGTAAACCACAATCACAGAAAACTAACCAATCTGATCACATGGACCACAGCCTTGCTTGACTCAATGAAACTATCAGCCATGACATGTAGGGCCACCAAGATAGACAGGTCATGGTGGAGAGTTCTGACAAAACATGATCCACTGGAGAAGGGAATGGTAAACCACTTCAGTATCCTTGCCTTGAGAACCCCATGAACAGTAAGAAAAGGCAAAAAGATAGGACACTGAAAGATAAACTCCACAGGTCAGTAGGTGCCCAATATGCTACTGGAGATCTGTGGAGAAATAAATCCAGGAAGGATGAAGAGACAGAGCCAGAGATAAAACAAAACCCAGTTATGGGCATGACTGGTGATGGAAGTAAAGTCAGATGCTTTAAAGAACAATATTGCATAGGAAGCTGGAATGTTAGGTCCATGAATCAAGGCAAATTGGAAGTGGTCAAGCAGGAAATGATGGCATGAGTGATTGTTGACATTTTAGGAATCAGAGAACTAAAATGGAATGGAAAGGGTGAATTTAACTCAGATCATCATTGTACCTACAACTGTGGGCAAGAATCCCTTAGAAAAAATAGAGTAGTCTTCATAGTCAACAAAGGAGTCTGAAATGCATTACTTGGATGCAATCTCAAAGACAACAGAATGATCTCTGTTCCTTTCCAAGGCAAACTATATTCAGTATCACAGTAACCCAAGTCTATGCCCTGATCAGTAATGCTGAAGAAGTTGAAGTTGAATGGTTCTGTGCATACCTACAAGACCTTCTAGAAGTAATACCCCTAAAAATTGTCCTTTTCATTACAGGGAACTGAAATGCAAAACTAGGAAGTCAAGAGATACCTGGAGTAACAGGCAAATTTGGCCTTGGAGTACAGAATGAAGCAGGGCAAGGCCTTATACAGTTTTGCCAAGAAAACACACTGGTCATAGCAAACACCCTCTTCCAACAACACAAGAGAAGATTCTACACGTGGACACTCCCAGATGGTCAATACCAAAATCATATTGATTATATTCTTTACAGCCAAAGTTTGAGACACATCTACACAGTCATCAAAAACAACAATGGAAGCTGATTATGGCTCAGATCATGAACTCCTTATTGCCAAATTCAGACTTAAATTGAAGAAAGTAGGGAAAACCACTAGACCATTCAGGTATGACTTAAATCAAATCACTTACAATTATACAGGGGATGTGGCAGATGGATTCAAGGGATTGGATCTGATAGAGTGCCTGAAGAACTATGGACAGAGGTTCGTGACAGTGTACAGGCGGCAGTGATCAAGACCATCCCCAAGGGGAAAAAAACAAATGCAAAAAGGCAAAATGGTTGTCTGAAGGGGCCTTACAAAGAGCTGTGAAAAGAAGAGAAGTGAAAGACAAAGGAGTAAAGGAAAGATATACTCACTTGAATGCAGTGTCCCAAAGAATAGCAAAGAGAGATAAGAAAGCCCTCTTCAGTGATCAATGCAAAGAAATAGAGGAAAACATTAGAATGGGAAGTCTAGAGACCTCTTCAGGAAAATCAGAGATACCAAGGGAACTTTTCATGTACAGATGGGCACAATAAAGACAGAAATGATATGAACCTAACAGAAGCAGAAGATATTAAGAAGAGGTGGCAAGAATACACAGAAGAATTATACCAAAAAAAAGATCTTCATGACTCAGATAACCAAGATGGTGTAATCACTCACCTAGAGCAATACAGCCTGGAATGCAAAGTCAAGTGGGCCTTAGGAAGCATCACTATAAATAAAGCCAGTGGATGTTCTTGAATTCCAGTTGAGCTATTTCAAATCCTAAGAGATGATGCTGTGAAAGTGCTCCACTCAATATGCCAGCAAATTGGGAAAGCACAGCAGTGGCCACAAGACTGCCACAAGTCAGTTTTCATTCCAATCCCAAAGAAAGGCAATGCCAAAGAATGCTCAGGCTACTGCACAATTGCACTCATCTCACTTGCTAGCAAAGTAATGCTCAAAATTCTTCAAGCCAGGCTTTAACAGTACATGAGCTGTGAACTTCCAGATGTTCAAGCTGGTTTCAGAAAATGCAGAGGAACCAGAGATCAAATTGCCAATGTCTGTTGGATCATCAAAATAGAAAGAGAGTTCCAGAAAAAAAACATCTATTTCTGCTTTTTTGACCATGCCAAAGCCTTTGAGTGTGTGGATTACAACAAACTGTAAAAAATTCTTCAAGAGACAGGAATATCACATCACCTGACCTGCCTGCTGAGAGATCTGTATGCAGGTCAAGAAGCAATAGTTAGAACTGGATCTGGAATAACAGACTGGTTCCAAATCAGGAAAGGAATATATCAAGTCTGTATATTGTCATCCTGCTTATTTAACGTATATGCAGAGTACATCATGAGAAATACTGGACTGGATGAAGAACAAGATGGAATCAAGGTTGGAGCAGAATTATAAAAAACCTCAGATATGCAGATGACACGACCCTTATGGCAGAAAGCAAAGGAGAACTAAAGAGCCACTTGATGAAAGTGAAAGAAGAGAGTGAAAAATTTGCCTTAAAACTCAATATTCAGAAAACTAAGATCATGGCATCTGGTCTCATTACTTCATGGCAAATAGATGGTAAAAAATGGAAACAGTGACAGACTTCTTTTTGTTGTTTGTTTGCAGGGTGAGGGTGGGGGGTGATCTCCAAAATCACTGCAGTTCATGACTGCAACCAAGAAATTTTAATTTAATTCAGAATTTTTCTCCTTGGAAGAAAAGTTATGTCCAACCTAGGCAGCATATTAAAAAGCAGAGACATTACTTTGCCAAGAAATATCTCTCTAGTTAAAGCTATGGTTTTTCCACTAGTCATGTATGGATGTGAGAGTTGGACTATAAAGAAAGCTGAACGCTAAAGAATTGATGCTTTTGAACTGTGGTGTTGGAGAAGACTTCAGAATCCATTGAACAGCAAGAAGATCCAACCAGTTCATCGTAGAGGAAACCAGTCCTAAATATTCATTGGAAGGACTGATGCTGAAACTGGAATACTCTGGCCACCTGCTGTGAAGAGCTGACTGGTTTGAAAAGACTCTGATGTTGGGAATGATTGAAGGAGGGAGGAGAAGGGGCCAACAGTGGATGAGATGGTTGGATGGCATCACCGAGTTGATGGACATGAGTTTGTTAAGCTTCAGGAGTTGGTGATGGACAGGGAAGCCTGGTGTACTGCAGTCCATGGGGTTGCAAAGAACTGGACATAACTGAGCGACTGAACTGAACTGAAATGAGAATAACATGGACCTCCCAGTGGCATGTGATAATAGGGAAAGAACAGATAAAGCCATATCAAAGGTACATTTTATTATTTCAAGATCAAATAAAAAATACATATCAAAGTAGAAAAATAAAAGTTACAGGTATTGACAAATATTTTTTTTCTATTAAAAACACTAACTGTAAGAAGATAGAGAACAAGTGGCAACATATTAGCACTTTGGCATTGATTTTTTTTTAAACTGCTTCCAAAAATTCCAGATATTATTATTGTTATGATTCAGTAGCTAAATCATGTCCAACTCCTTTGACCCCGTGGACATGGACTGCAGTAGAACAGGATTCCCTGTCCTTCACCATCTCCTAGAGTTTACTCAAATTCATGTCTGTTGAATCAGTGATGCTATTTAATCATTTCATCCTCTGCCACTACCTTATCTTCTTGCCGTCAGTCTTTATAACATCAGGATCTTTTCCAATGAGTTGGCTTTCTTTCAACAGATGGCCAAAGTATTGGAGCTTTCACTTCAGCATCAGTCCTTCCAGGGAATATTCAATGTTGATTTCCTTTAGGATTAATTGGTCTGATCTTGCTGTCCAAAGTACTCACAAGAGTCTTCCCCAGCACCACACTTTGAAAGCATCAATTCTTCAGCACTCAGCCTTCTTCCTGATCCAACTTTTACATTCATACATAACTACTGGAAAAGCCATAGCTTTAACTATATGGACCTTTGTCCATATGTACCTATGATATGCCTATATCTGTTTTTTCCCTATGTTATTACATAAAGTAATGTCTGCATTTTAATATGCTGTCTAGGTTTGTCATAGCTATTCTTTCAAGGAGCAAGTATATTTTAATTTTGTGGCTGCAGTCACCATCTGCAGTGATTTTGGAGCCCAATAAAATGAGAGTAAGATGAAGAAGAGTTGTTGATTTGATATGATAATGGCTAAATATAATGAAATATTCAAACAACACTTTAGATAGAAAAAAATAGCTTTATGCATGTGTTCACATTTAATATGTCAAATTATCTTTCCATTAATTGTGGGATAAGTGATTTGGACCATTACTTTTAATAAAAATCAAAAAAGCTTAACAAAGTATTTTGAAAGCATATAGTTGAAAGCACCGAATTATCAAAACAGTGGGAAATACTGGGCTAAAATCTAGAAGAAAAGAAAATATAGAAAGGAGAAACAAGTATTTAAAATCACTTCTTATTAATATTGACAAATATCTACACAAGGAAATTGAGAGGTTGATAAAGAGTCTGGGGGTTCAAAACAAGTGTTCAGGATCTCACACTATGTTGTGAGGAGTTGTGGGAAGAAATAACCTAAAGAAGAAACATTCTCTTAGGAATGAAACTTAGATTAGGAAAAAAAAAAAAATCTCATATTTTATTTGGATTCCATTCAGTTCAGTCGCTCAGTCGTGTCCAACTCTTTGCAACCCCATGGACTGCAGCATGCCAGGCCTCCCTGTCCATTACCAACTCCCAGAGTTTACTCAAACTCATGTTCATCAAGATGGAGATGCCATGCAACCATCTCATCTTCTGTCGTCCCCTTCTCCTCTCGCCTTCAATCTTTCCAAGCATCAGGGTCTTTTCAAATGAATCAGCTCTTTGCATCAAGTGGCCAAAGCTTAGGAGTTTTACCTTCAACATCAGTCCTTCCAATGAATATTCAGGACTGATTTTCTTTAGGATGGACTAGCTGGATCTCCTTGTAGTACAAGGAACTCTCAAGAGTCTTCTCCAACACCACAGATCTGCAGTGATTTTGGAGGCCCCAAAATAAAGTCTGACACTATTTCTACTCTTTCTCCATCTACTTGCCATGAAGTGATGGGACCGGATGTTATGATCTTTGTTTTCTGAATATTGAGCTTTGAGCCACCTTTTTCACTCTCCTCTTTCACCTTCATCAAGAGGCTCTTTAGTTCTTCTTCACTTTCTGCCATAAAGGTGGTGTCATCTGCATATCTGAGATTATTGATATTTCTCCCAGCAATCTTGATTCCAGCTTTTGCTTCATTTGGCCCAGAATTTCTAAAAATGTATTCTGCATATAAGTTAAATAAGCAGGGTGACAATATAAAACCTTGACGAATTCCTTTTCTTATTTGGAATCAGTCTGTTGTTTCATGTCCAGTTCTAGCTGTTGCTTCCTGAACTGCATACGGATTTCTCAAGAGGTAGGTCAGATGTTGTGGTATTCCAGTCTCTTGAAGAATTTTCCACAGTTTATTGTGATTCACACAATCAAAGGCTTTTCGTAGTCAATTAAGCAGAAATATATGACTTTTCTGGAACTCTCTTGCTTTTTCGATGATCCAGGGGATGTTGGCCATTTGATCTCTGCTTCTTCTGCTTTTTCCACAACCAGCTTGAACATGTGGAAGTTCATGGCTCATGTATTGTTGAAGCCTGGCTTGGAGAATTTTGAGCATTACGCTGCTAGGGTGAGATGAATGCAATTGTGAAGTAGTCTGAGCATTCTTTGGCATTGGCTTTCTTTGGGATTGAAATGAAAACTGAACTTTTCCAATCCTGTGCCCACTGCTGAGTTTTCCAAATTTGCTGGCATATTGAGTGCAGCACTTTTAAAACATCATTTTTTAGAATTTGAAATGGCTCAACTGGAATTCTATTGCTGTTACTAGCTTTATTCATAGTGATGCATCCTAAGGCCCATTTGACTTCACATTCCAGGATGTCTGGCTCTAGGTGGGTGATCACACCATCATGATTATCTGGGTCGTGAAGATCTTCTTTGTACAGTTTGTCAGTGTATTTTTGCCACCTCTTCTTAGTATCTTCTGCTTCTGTTATGTCCATACCATTTCTGTCTTTTATTGTGCCCATTTTTGCATGACATGTTTCTTTGATATATCTAATTTTCTTGAAGAAATCTCTAGTCTTTCCAATTCTATTGTTTTCCTCTATTTCTTTGCACTGAAGAAGGCTTCTTATCTCTCCTTGCTATTCTTCAGAACTGTGCATTTAAATGCGTATACCTTTCCTTTTCTCCTTTGCTTTTGTCTTCTTTTCACAACTATTTGTAAAGCCTTCCCAAACAGCCATTTTGCGTTTTTGCATTTCTTTTCTTGGAGGATGGTCTTGCTCCCTGTCTCCAATGTCATAAACTTCTGTCCATAGTTCATCATTCACTTTGTCTATCAGATCTAGTCCCATAAATATATTTCTCACTTCCATTGTATAATTGTTAGGGATTTGATTTAGGTCATACCTGAGTTGTCTAGTGGTTTTCCATACTTTCTTCAATTTAAGTCTAAATTTGGCAATAAGTAGCTGATGATCTGAGCCACAGTCACCTCCCGGTCTTGTTTCTGCCGACTGTATAGAGCTTCTCCGTCTTTGGCTGCAAAGAATATAACCAATCTGATTTCGGTGTTGACCATCTGGTGATGTCCATGTATAGAATCTTCTCTTGTGATGTTGGAAGAGGGTGTGTGCTATGACCACGGTATTCTCTTTGCAGAACTCTATTATCCTTTGCCCTGCTTCATTCTGTACTCCAAGGCCAATATTTGCCTGTTACCCAGGTGTTTCTTGACTTCCTACTTTTGCATTCTATTCCATTATAATGGAAATGACATCTTTTGGGGGGTGTTAATTCTAGAAGGTCTTGCAGGTCTTCATAGAACCATTCAACTTCAGCTTATTCAGCATTACTGGTAGTGCCATAGACTTGTATTACTGTGATATTGAATGGTTTGCCTTGAAAAAGAAAAGAGATCATTCTGTCGTTTTTGAGATTGCACCCTAGTACTGCATTTTGGACTCTTTGGTTGATTATGATGGCTCCTCCATTTCTTCTAAGAGTTTCTTGCCCACAGTAATAGATATAATAGTCATCTGAATTAAATTCATCCAGTCCAGTCCATTTTTGTTGGCTGATTCCTAAAATGTCAGCAATCACTCTTTGCCATCTCCTGTTTGACCACTTCCAATTTGCCTTGATTCATGGAATTAACATTCCAGGTTCCTTTGCAATATTGTTCTTTACAGCATCGGACCTTGCTTCCATCACCAGTCATATCCACAACTGGGTGTTGTTTTTTCTTTGGCTACATCTCTTCATTCTTTCTGGAGTTATTTCTCCAGTAATTGCCAGTAGCATATTGGGCACCTACCGACCTGGGGAGTTCATCTTTCAGTGTCCTATCTTTTTGCCTTTTCATACTGTTCATGGGGTTCTCAAGGCAGGATTACTGAAGTGGTTTGCCATTCACTCCTCAAGTGGGAATCCCATAGTCATATGCAAATAAAAAATAAATTCTCTCAATATTTCTAGAGGAAAATATAGTTACCTACTTCCTGTGATATTTTCAATTTCTTTCATAAAAAATATCTGGCTATCAGTGAAAAATAATCAATGGTTATTAGAGTTTAAACAACATCTAAACATGGTAGAAATAATAGTCAATGGAGTGAAATCCAATTATTTAAATGGCTAAATAATGGAATTGTTAGTCATGACTAAGATAATGCTTTAGCCACCTGATGGGAAGAGCCAACTCTTTGGAAAGACCCAATTACTGGGAAAGATTGAAAGCAGAAGTGGATGTCAGAGGATGAGATGGTGAATGACAGGGAAGCCTGGTGTGCTGTAGTCCATTGGGTCACAAAGTGTTGTACATGACTTAGTGGCTGAACAGTAAAAACAATTATAATTATACTTAATATGTTCCATGTAAGGTTTTAAAATATATTCAATATCAATTTAATATGTTCAATGTAATACTTTAAAATATTTTCAATTTCAGTTTGAGAAGGAAAAGAGAGAGAGATCACAATGTTTGAAGAGAAAATGCTGGAGAATGTTAAAAATCAAAAATAACTTCAAATCATGCCATTAAAAGTACTATAATCCCCAAGAAGAATAAATAGGATACATATAATTAGTAAAATTCCAGAACCCCAAAACAAAGAGAGAATACTAAACAAAAAAATGAGAGAGAACCATTAAAACCATATTAAAGTATAGCAGTAAGATTTAAAACTGATATAGCAAAAGAAAGGTCTTCCCATGTAACTCAGTCATTAAGCATCTGCCCACAGTGTGGGAGACCTGGGTTCAATTCCTGGGTCAGGAAGTTCCACTTGGAAGGAAATGTCACCCCCCTGCATTATTCTTGACTGGAGAATCCCATAGACAAGGGAGCCTGGAAGGCTAAAGTTCATGGAATAGCAAGAGTTGGACACAACTTAGTGCAATAAAAAAAGAAGAAGAAAAAACACCAGAAAAAAGATATTGGACTGATAAAGTATTCCAAACAATGAGAAACACATGAACATCAAAGTTTAAACAGTGAAATTTAAGACTGTTAAAATTAAGTGTTTTTAATTTTATTAGAAACAAAAATTCAAGACCATCATCAAAAAAATCTACAACAGTAAGTGCTGGAGAAGGTGTGGAGTAAAGGAAACCTTCCTACACTGTTGGTGGGAATGTAAATTGGTACATCCACTATGGAGAATAGTGGAGATTCCTTAAAAAAACTAAAAATAGAGCAACGAAATGATCCAGCTGTCCCACTTCTGGGCATATATCCAGAGAAAGCCATAATTTGAAAAGATACATGCATCCCAGTTTTTTCTGAACCAGTTTACAACAGCCAAGATGTGTAAGCAACCTAAATGCCTGTCAACAGAGGAATGCATAAAGAAGATTTGGTACATATATGCAATGGAATATAATTTAGCCATAAAAAATAAAGAAAGTATGCCACTTTGCAGCAACAAAAATTAATCTAAAGATTATCATACCAAGTTAAGTAAGTTAGAGAGGAGGGGGCTAAATTGGGAGACTGGAATTGATATATACACACTACTATGTATAAAATAAATCACTAATAAAGACCTACTGTATAGCATAGAGGACTCTGCTCAGTATTCTGTAATGGCCTTTATGGGAAATAACCTAAAATAGAGTGTTTATATGTACATGTATAACAGATTCCTTTTGCTATATACCCAAAGCTAATACAATATTGTAAATCAAGTATACTCCAAAAGGAATTTTTTTAAAAGAAATAAAAATCTAAATTGGTAGCCTATGCTTCTACCCTAAGAGACTAGAAAATGTAAAACAAAATAAACAGAAGAAAAGCATACAAATTGGTGGTGGGGGGGGCGGAAATCAGTTTAATTAAAAGGAGATACTCAGTGAAGGAACTCTATGATACCCGAAAGCTTATTTCTTGTGAAGTCATCAAAATTAAAAAATTTGTTGTGAAATCGATCAAGAAAAAAAAGAGAAATCACAGGTCACCAATATCATGAGAAAAAAAAGGAACTTCATTATAGATTACATAAAATATTACAGTAATAATGAGGGGAAAATGTCATAACTTATGAACATAAATTTAATAATAAAGTCCACTCTTTGAAAGATATAAACTATCAAGTCTCACTCATAATAAGTAACTAACCTAGATACTCTATGTCTATTAAATAAATTAAATTTATAGCTAAAACTATTCACAAATAAATGAAAAGATCCAGAAATGTCACTGAGGAATTCTCCTGAATATTTAAGGAAAAAAAAAGTATTGATTCTAAATGAGCTCTTCCAGAAAGCTAAAGAGAGAACCTCTTTCTGCTCATTATTATCATCACCCCCCTTTTACAAAATCTTGGTAAAGACAGTACCATAAAGGAAAATAAAGTCCAAGGTCCTTCACTGATACATAGGATACTCAATAAATTTTAGCAAATTGAATCCACAGTACATGAGAAGATAACATATCATTACTGAAGTTCATTCTATTAATAAGACTGGACCAATATAAAAAAAACAATTAATTAAAAAAACAATTAATCAAATTCACCATAAATTGAAAGTGAAAGTCACTCAGTCATGTCTGACTCTTTGTGATCCCATGGACTATACAGTCCATGGAATTCTCCAGGTTAGAATACTGGAGTGGTTAGCTTTTCTCTTCTCCAAGGGATCTTCCCACCATAGACACAGGTTAAATAAGTAAAACTAAATGAATATATCACCATTTGCAGATAAAGCATATAAATAAATCCAGCAGAAAAGGGAGTGTCAGAGGATGAGATAGTTGGATGTCATCACCAACTCAGTGGACATGAATTTAAGCAAACTCTTGGAGACAGTGAAGGATAGAGAAGCCTGGCATGCTGCAGTCCATGACGTTACAAAAAGTCTGACATGACTTAGCATTGAACAAGAACAATAATATTTATGATAAAAACTCTCAGAAAATTACAAATAGAATAGGCTTCCTGAACATAACAAATATAATTCAAATAACAAAAACCAAGATATCCACAGCTAACTTCTCCTTAATACAGGAACAGAGTAAAAATATCATGACTCATATTAGACATCTTATTGAAAGTCTTAGGCATTGCAAGGAGAGAAATAAAATAAATTTTTAAAAAGCCTTGAAACACATGTCTTAAAGTGTGTGTGCTCAGTCGCATCCAATTCTTTGTGACCCCCATGGACTGTAACCCACCAGGCTCCTCTGTCCATGGAATTTTCCAGGCAAGAATATTGGAGTGGGTTGACATTTCCTCTTCCATGTAATCTTCCCCACCCAGGGATGGAACCTGCTTTAACTTATGCAAAATTAAGTTAAAACAGTTCATAGTTCTAAATGTAAAAGTTAAAAATAAGTATAGCAGAAAACCTTAGCAAGCTTAGATTTGGTTATGATGCATATAGCATCAGAAATGAGATTCATAAGAGAAAAAAAATTGTACACTGAAATTTACAGAAATAAAAAGAAATGTTTGCTCTGTTAAGAAAATTGTAAGACATGTCACACATTTAACTATAAATCACATTTCTGATAATGGGCCTATATACAGAGCTCTTATAACTCAAAACTAAGGAAACAATTAAACTTTTAAAAGTAGGCAAAAGATCTGAACAATTTTTTCAGCCAAGAAGATATATAAATGGAAAATAAATATATAAAATTGCTCTACATCATTAAATATTAGGAATAGGCAAATTAAAGCTATAGTAAGATACTACTACACACTTATGAGTATCGTTAGTATCAAAAACACTTTGAATATCAAATGCTGGCAAGAAAATAAGAGAAACTCATTCATTGCTGATGGGAAGACAAAATTATATGAGTATATAAGTCAAATATATATAAATATATCATATAAATATATTTGTCAAACAATATAAGTTTGACAGGGAAATTCCCTGTTGGTCCAGTGATTAGGAGCTCCAAGTTTTCAGTGCCAAGGGTAAAAGTTCAATCCTTGGTGAGGCAACTAAGATCCTGCAAGCTGCTCAGCACAGCCAGATTTTTAAAAATTTAAAAAAAAAATCAGTTTGATAGTTTCTTAAAATTTTTAAATGTATGATTGCCATATAACCCACTTTAACTTCTTCTGGGCTTTCTTGGTGGCTCAGCTGGTTAAGAATCTGCCTGCAATGTGGGAGACCTGGGTTTGATCCCTGGGTTGAGGAGATCCCCTGGAGAAGGGAATGGCTACCCACTCCAATATTCTGGTCTGGAGAATTCCATGGACTATAGAGTCCATGGGTTTGCAAAGAGTTGGACACGAATGAGTGACTTTTGCTTTCACTTTCAACTTCTTCTAGCAAGTTCTTATGAAAAAATGAGAACTTAGGTTGAAGTATGTGTGAAAATATTTCACTAGCTCTATTCATAATTCTTCAAATGGAAAACATTGTTTCCACAGATGAAATGGGTACACAAACTATTGTATGTCTCTATAATGAGATGCTACGCAATAATAAAACAGAGCTATTGATTCACACAAAACCACAAATGAGTTATAAGTGCACTTTTTTAAGTGAATGAAATCAAACTCAAAATATTATATACTGCATTATTCCATTTGTATAACATTCTGAAAATGGCAGAGCTTTAGGGATGGATAACAGATCAATGTTGTCAGGTTGGAATAAAATTAGGGCCACAGGGGGATTTTAGATGGTGGGAGAACTTTTCTTCATGCTCTTCCATGTATTTGTCAGTACTCTTAGAATTGTATACCATAAACAGTGAAACTTAATATATACAAATAAAAACAAATCACTGGATTGCTGTCGTGAAGCCTAGAACAGAATGCTGACAGTGACATGAATCTAACTGTATTGCAAATGCATAGCATTATTTGACTGAAGAGATTGTGTGGGGCGGGGGGGTGGGGGACCAGATGAACTAAGTTTAGTGAACACTGTTTTGACTGGATACTGTAAGAATAAATGAAAAAAATACTTGTACATATACACTGTACTCTTAGAGGTAAATTTGTCTTTCAGAGAGGAATATGTTACTAATTCTAATAGTTTTACCTGCAAATCAACAAATAAACAATTTGTTGATAGCAAGAGTAATTTTCTAATTTTGGGGAAATAATTTACAAGTAAACAGGGTAGGCCCTACCCTGGTGGTCCAGTGGCTAAGAATCTCCTTGCCAATGCAGGGCACATGAGTTCAATCCCTGGTCTGGAAACTAAGATTTCACATGCCACAGGACAACGAGGACTGCGTACCACAATTACTGAGCGAGCACTCTAGAATCTTCAAGCTGCAATTGCTGAGCCTGTGCACTGCAATTACTGAAGCCCACACACCCTAGAGCCTGTGCTCCACAACTAGTGAATAGTCTCCACTCTCCACAAATAGAGAAAACCTCCATGCAAAGCAAGAAAGGGTTCATGACCACAATGGAGACCCAGCCTACCCCAAAATAATAAATAAATAAATAAGTGCATGAACAGAAGACTATAAGGAACTTTGTATTGCTAGATTATGGTGTGAATGTAATGACATATAGTCATGCATATATGTTTTATCATTGTCCACTGAAAGAGACTAGAAGCAATGACACTTATGTAGTAAAAATATATCCCAAGCTCAGATATTGATTTCTAAATAACAATGTCCGGATAAAGAAGCCAAAAATGACTAACTCTAGAGTGAAGCAGAGAAAATGTCAGACAATTCTGGAGCATCTGCTAGTAACTTTCCAAAAGTTAAGGGAAAAAAGCAAGTTATATCAAAAGGGCACAGAAGACACTCTGGAGAACTTCCAATGGCTAAAGCAACAATAATTTAAGCAATATATAAATGTGGAAAAAAATAAATAAATAAATAAATGTGGAAATTATTAAATGATAAATTAAATGTACAGAACTTATATAAAAGTCTTCCCTGGTGACTCAGTGGTAAAGAAACTGCCTGCCAATGTAGGAGACATGTGTTTTATCCCTGGGTTGGTAATATCTGATGGAAAAGGAAATGACAACCTACTCCAGTATTCTTGCCTGGGAAATACCATGGACAGAAAAGACTGGTAGGCTATAGTACATGGTGGGCTACAGTCCATGGTGTCACAAAAGAGTTGGACATGACTTAGTGACTAAACAACAAACAAAACAAGCATACTTAAATAAATTAATGATTAACAATTAAATATTTAATGATGTTTAAGTAATAATTGCATGTGAATTTCCTCCTAGAAAACTATCAATAAGTAAGTGTAAAAGAAATGAGACAAATAGAAAATATTACTGAAACTGCAGAGTAATAGTTACTGTAAGCAAGATTAACTGTCAAAATCTAAAATTAGTAAGTGAAATGATATTTTTGGATTTTGGCATAGATGGTGGAGTACAAAGATACTTAGCTCACCTCTTATCATGGACACCTACTTACAGAGCAATATTAATGAGAAAAGACGAGGATCTACTAGAAAACACCTTCTATAAATAAAAATCTAAAGTAGGAACTTACAACAAGAATCAGGGGGGTTGGGGGGGTGCAGGCTTATGGTATAGTCAAAACCCATACTCTCTGGTGGGCATCTCACAAAGGGAGAATAATTACAATCACAGAGTTTCTCCTCAAGAAACAAGGATTCTGAACCTTACATCAGGTTCCCCACCCAAGGATTCCTGCACTGGCAAGACAAGTCCCCAGAATGTTTGACTTTGAAGGCCAATAGGGTTTATTTTCATGTGGCCCAGAGGACTGTGAGAACTAGAGGCTCTACACTTAAAGGGCACACAAAAATCTCACATACTCTGTGACCCAGGGCAGAAGCAGTAATTTGAAAGGAGCCTGAGTTAGACACAGCTGCTGATCTTGGGGAACCTCACGGAGAGGCAGGAGGCAACTGCAGCTCACCTTGGAAACACAGACACTGGTGGCAGCCATCCTTGGAAATTCATTCTCCCAGATAGATACTGATGCTGGCAAACACCATACTGGAATTTCCCTCTAACTTATTAGTCTTGGGCCCCAACCCTATCAGAATATAGTGCTTATGACCAGAGGGGAGTACATAAGACATATCCTGTAAAAGGTAATTTCTCCTATGAACTTTTAATCAAGCTATCAGACAAAAAGAAATGTAACCAAACTATCAGACATAAAGAAATAAAAACAGCAAATCAGGCAAAATGAAGCAACAAATGAACATGCTCCAAATGAAAAAAAAAAAAAAAAATGAAACCTAGAAAGAAGAATTAAATAAAGTAGGGATAGGGAATCTATCCAGTAAGGAATTCAGGGTAATCACAAAGATGATCAGGGAACTCAGGAGAAGAATAAGTGAGCAGAGATAGAAGATAGCAGTTTTTGAGAAAGATTTAGAAAATACAAATATTAAGCAGATAAATAATACAATAACTGAAATAAAAAATACACTAGAAGGAATTTTCAGTAACTTGCTGATACAGAGGAATAGAACCTAGAGCTGGAAGACAGTGTAGTGGAAATCACTGAAGCTGGCCAGAGAAAAAAAGACAAAAGGAAAAAAAGAGAGAAAGAGAGAGAGAAAGGATAGTTTAAGAGACACATGGGATAGCATCAAGCATAGTGATATTTGCATTATAGGAGTCCCAGAATAAGATGAGAGAAAAGGGTAGGTATAATAGCTGAAAATTTCCTAACCTGGGAAAGGAAACAGACATCTAGACCAACCGAGAGCTTTAAAAAAGATCAGCTCAAATAAGATGATGCTGACACATTGTAACTAAAAAGGCAAACAATTAAAGATAAAGAGAGAATATTAAAAATAGCAAGGGAAAAGCAACAAGTTACGTACAAGAAATCTCTCACAAGCCTATTAGCTAATTTTTTCATCAGAAATTCTGCAGAACATAAAAGAGTAGCACTATATATTTAAAGTAAATCAAAGGAAAACAACAACAACAACAACTACAATCAAGGATATACTACATATCACAGCATTCATTCAAATTTGAAGGAGAGACCAAAATCTAAAGCCAAAGTTAAACATTTCAGCACTTGTAAATCAGCTTTACAAGAAATGTTCAGTTCAGTTCAGTCACTCAGTCATGTCCGATTCTTTGCACTCCCACGAACTGCAGCACACCAGGCCTCCCTGTCCATCATCAAACCCCAGAGTCCAGCCAAACCCATGTCCATTGAGTAGGTGATGCCAACCAACCATCTCATCCTCTGTTGTTCCCTTCTCCTCCTGCTCTCAATCTTTCCCAGCATCAGGGTCTTTTCAAATGAGTCAGCTCTTCACATAAGGTGGCCTAAATATTGGAGTTCCAGCTTCAACATCAGTCCCTCCAATGAATACCCAGGACTATTCTTTAGAATGGACTGGTTGGATCTCCTTGCAGTGCAAGGGACTCTCAAGATTCCCAACACCACAGTTCAAAAGCATCAATTCTTTAGCACTCAGCTTTCTTTATAGTCCAACTCTTACATCCATAAATGACCAGTGGAAAAACCATAGCCTCGACTAGACAGAACTTTGTTGACAAAGTAATGTCTCTGCTTTTCAATATGCTGTCTAGGTTGGTCATAACTTTCCTTCCAAGTAGTAAGCTTCTTTTAATTTCATGGCTGCAATCACCATCTGCAGTGATTTTGGAGCCCAGACAAAATAAAGTCAGCCACTGTTTCCCCATCTATTTGCCATTAAGTGATGGAATCGGATGCCATGATCATAGTTTTCTGAATGCTGAGCTTTAAGCCAACTTTTTCACTCTCCTCTTTCACTTTCATCAAGAGGCTCTTTAGTTCTTCTTCACTTTCTGCCATAAGGGTGGTGTCATTTGCATTCTGAGGTTATTGATATTTCTTCTGGCAATCTTGATTCCAGCTTGTGCTTCTTCCAGACCAGGGTTTCTCATGATGTAATCTGTATATAAGTTAAATAAACAAGATGACAATATACAGCCTTGATATGCTTCTTTTCTTATCTGGAACCAGTCTGTTGTTAAAGGGACTCATCTAAGCAAAGTAAAGGCCACAGCCAGAAACATAGAAATTATGAAAAGTAAAAGCTCATTGATACAGGAAAATACACAGTAAAGGTAGTGAATCAACCGCTTATAAAACTAACAAGAAAGTTAAAAGAAAAAAAAGGGCAAAATCATCTGAATCTGCAATAAGTAGTTAAAGAATATACAAAACAAAGTGATGCAAAATGTTGCATCAAAAACTGTCATTATGAAGGGGTAGGGCTGGGAGTAAAATGCAGAACTTTAAAAATGAATTTGAAATTAAAAAATTGGTAGCTTAAAATTCTCTCTCTATATATATATATATAATATATAATAGATAGATACACAGAGAGAGATAGATATTATATATATACACATATATATATGTATATATGTATGTATATATATGTATATATGTATGAATATATATATATATATATATATAAACCTCATGGTAACTGCAAACCAAAAATCTAAAATAGATGCACATGCAAAAAACAAAAGAAAGTCAAATACAACACTAAAGTTTAGTTCAGTTCAGTAACTCAGTCATGTCTGATTCTTTGTGACTCTTGGACTGAAGCATGCCAGACCTCCCTGTCCATCACCAACTCCTGGAGCTTGCTCAAATTCACATCCATCGAGTCGGTGATGCCATCCAACCATCTCGTCCTTTGTCGTCCCCGTCTTCTCCTGCATTCAATCTTTCCCAGCAGCAGGGTCTTTTCCAATGAGTCAGTTCTTCATTCCAGGTGGCCAGAGTACTGGAACTTCAGCTTCATCAGTCTTTCCAATGAATACTCAGGACTGATTTCCTTTCGGATTGACTGGTTTGATCTCCTTGCTATCCAAGGGACTCTCATGAGTATTCTCCAGCACCAAAGTTCAAAAGCATCAGCTCAGCTTTCTTTATGGTCCAGCACTCACATCTATACATGACTGGAAAAAACCATAGCTTTGACTAGATGGACCTTTTTGAGACAAAGTAATGTCTCTGCTTTTTTATATGCTGTCTAGGTTGATTATAGCTTTTCTTCCAAGGAGCAAGCATCTTAATTTCATGGCTGCAGTCACCATCTGCAGTGATTTTGGAGCCCAAGAAAATAAAGTATTTCACTGTTTCCATTGTTTCCCCATCTATTTGTCATGAAGTAATGGGACCTTAAAACTCAACATTCAAAGAACTAAGATCATGGCATCCAGTCCCATCACTTCATGGCAAATAACATTAAAAGCAGTTATGAAATCAGAAGGTAAGAGAACAAAATAAGAAAAAAATAGAATAATAAAATAATCCTAAAAATTTAACAAATTAACCATAAGTATATATCTATCAATAATTACTTTAAAATGTAAGTGGACTAAATGCTTCAATCAAAAGACATAGAATAGCTAAATAGATCCAAAAATAAGAACTTTTAGGTGCTGTCTGCAAGAGATTCACTTCAGATCTAAAGACTCACACAGGCATAAATCAAGGGATGAAATATTCATCCTTGCAGATGAAAATGTGAAGCAACCTGGGGTACCAACCTTTATATCAAACAAAATAGACTTTAAAACAATGATTATAATAATAGACAAAAAAGAACATTACATAATAATGAAAGGGTAAATCCAAAAATAAGATATTCCATTTATAAATATCTACTCATTAAACATAGGTTTATCTAAATTTATAAAGAAAATATTAACAGACATAAAAGAACAAACTGGTAATAAATAGTGCAATAATAGTAGGAGACTTGTATACTCCACTCACACCAATTGACATATCATCCAGACAGAAAATAAGTAAGGAGCACCTGGCCCTAAATAATACATTAAATAAGCTAAAATTAATATATATAATCCCAGGGTAAATCACATGTTAGGCCACAAAACAAATCTCAATAAACTTGAGAAAAGTTGAATTCATATCAAGCTTTTTTTCCAATACCAAACTATAAGACTAAAAATAAAGTACCAGGAAAAAAAGAAAGAAAGAAAGAAAGAAAAAACCCTGCAAGAAACACAAGTATATCAAGGCCAAATAACATGTTACTAAATGGCTAACACTAAAAGAACACTTGAAAAGATGAACAAAAATAAGATGGTTCCTTGAAAAGATAAACAAAACTGATAAACCACACTTATCAAGGAAAAGGAAGATAGAGATCCAAACCAATAAAATCATAAATAAAAATGAAGTTGCAATTGACACCATAGAAATATAAAGAATCATAAGAGACTGCTATTAACAGCAATATGCTAACTAAATGGACAACCTAGAAGAAATTGGCAAATTCCTAGGAATATAAAATCTTCCAAGACTAAACCAGGAAAAAGTAAAAAATATGAAGGGACCAATTACCAGTAATGATATTGAATTAATTATTTCAAAAAATAAAACTCCCAACAACAAAAGTTTTTCACAGAATAGTCTCACTAATGAATTCTGGCAAATATTTAGATGAGAGTTAACCCCTCTACTTCTGAAATTATTCCAAAAAAATTGCAGAGAAAAGAGCACTTTTAAACTCATTCTATGAGGCCAGTCTCATACTGATACCAAAACCAGACAAAGATACCACACTGAAAAGAAAATTACAGGCCATCATTTATGAATATAGATGCAAAAATCCTCAACAAAATATTAGCAAACTGAGTCCAACAATGCATTAAAAAGATTATGCATTGTAGTCAAGTGGATTCATCCCTGGGATTCAAGGAATGATACATTTCAAAACCAATAAATTAATCAATATGATACATCACATTCAAAACCTGAATAATGAAAATAACATGATCATCATAATGGATGCAGGAAAAAGTATTTCATCCATTTATAAGAAACAGTATCAACAAAATGGGTATAGAGAGAATGCTTTTCAACATAATAGAGGCCATATGTGACAAACTCATGGGGCTGCCCAGGTGGTGTTAGTAGTAAAGAACATAACTGCCAATGTAGGAGATATAAGGGATGCAGGTTTGATCCCTGCATTGGGAAGACCTCCTAGAGGTGGGCATGACAACCCATTCAACTATTCTTGACTGGAGAATTCCATGGATAGAGGAGCCTGGTAGGCTATAGTCCATAAAGTCTCAAAGAGTCAGACAAAATTGAAGCCACTTAGTATGCACACATGTGACAAACTCACAGCTAAAAGAATACTCAATATGGAAAGTTGAAAACATTTTCTCTATAATCAGGAACTGGACAAGGATGCTCATTGTCACCACTTTTATTCAACACAGTTTTGGAAGTCCTAACCACAATAATCTTAGAGAAAGAAATGGCAACCCCCTTCAGTACTCTTGCCTGGAAAATCCCATGGATGGAGGAGCCTGGTAGGCTGCAATCCATGGGGTTGTGAAGAGTTGGACACGACTGAGCTCCTTCACTTTCACTTTCATGCATTGGAGAAGGAAATGGCAACCCACTCCAGTGTTCTTGCCTGGAAAATCCCAGGGATATGGGAGCCTGGTGGGCTGCCGTCTATGGGGTCTCAGAGTCGGACATAACTGAAGCGACGTAGCAGCAGCAGCAGCAACCACAGTAATCAGATAAGACAAAGAAAAATAATTCAAATTAGAAAGGAAGAATTAAATCTGTCTCTGTTTGAAGATGACATAATATTATATATTTAAAATACTAGTTACCAACCACAAACAGCAGCTCTTTAACAAATTTGGTAAAGTTGTAGCATACAACTTTAAAATGAATACACAAAAATCTGTTTCAGTTCTAAACTCTAACAACAAACTGTCACAAAATTAAACAATCCTCTTTACAATTCCATCAAAAAGAATAGAATACTTAGGAACAAATCTAACTAAAAAGGCAAAAGACTCGTACTCTGAGTCTATAACGCTGATGAAAGAAATTGAAGGTGATACAAACAGATGGAAAGATATGACATTTTCTTGGGTTGGAAGAATCAATATTGTTAAAATGACCCTACTATCCAAAGCAAAATGCCGATTCTATGCAATCTGTATCAAAATTAAAATGCCATTTTTCCAGAACTAGAACAAATAATTTCAATTTTTTTTTTGAAATCCAAAGAACACACATAACCAAAACAATCCTGAGAAAGATGAAAACAGAAGATATTTGTATACTCCCTGAATTTAGAGTATTGTAATCAAAACAGTATGGTGCTGGCACAGAAACAGGCATGTAGATCAATGGAGCAGAATAAGATCAGAAATAAACCCATGTACTTGTGGTCAATTAATCTATGACAAAGGAGACAAGAATATATAATAGGGAAAAGATAATTATTTCCACAAGTGGTCTTGGGAAAATTACAGTTACATGTAAAACAAAGAAATTAGAACATTTTCTTATGCCATATAAAAAAAATAAACTCAAAATGTGTTAAAGACCCAAATTTAAGACCTGGAACCATAAAAGTGTTAGAATTAGAAGAAAATGTCATCAGAACACTCTTTGACATAAATCATAGCAAATCATATCTTTGGGGATTTGTCTCCTAAGTCAAAAGAAGCAAAAGGAAATTAAGCAAATGGAACCCAGTGGAACTTAAAAGCTTTTGCACAGCTAAGGACACCATCAACAAAATAAAAATATAAACTGATGAAAGGGAGAAAATATTTTCAAACTCTGTGATTGATAAAAGGATTAATACCTCAAATATATGAACTGATATGTCACTCAGTTGTGTCTGATTCTTTGTGACCCCATGGACTATACAGTACGTGGAATTCTCCAGGCCAGAGTACTGGAGTGGGTAGCCTTTCCCTTCTCCAGGAGATCTTTCCACACTGAAAGGGAGAAGATATTTTCAAATGCTGTGATTGATAAAAGGATTAATACCCAAAATATATGAACCAATATAATTTAACATGAAAAAATAAAATCTGATTTAAAAATGGACAGAAGGCCTGGATAGACATTTTCCAAAGAAGACACATGGAAAGATGCACAACATTACTAATCATCAAAGACATGCAAATCAAAATCAGAAGAGAGCACCTCACATGTTTCAGAATGGCTAGTATCAAAATACCACAAATAACAAATATGGGCAACAATGTGGGGAAAGGGAATCCTTGTACACTGTTAGTGGGAATATAAATTGGTGCAGCCACTGTGTTAAACAGTCTGGAAATTCCTCAAGATCAAAAAATAGAGCTACTATATTATCTAGGAATACCAATACTGGATATATACCTGAGGAAAACAAAAGTGCCAATTGGAAAAGTATTCAAAGCACCAATTCATTCATAGCAGCATTATTTACAACTGCCAAGATATTGAAGCAACCTAAATGTCTATCAATAGATACATGAATAAAGAAGATGTGACATAGGCATATAGTGGGTTGAACAAAAAGTTTCTGTGGTTTTTTAGTAAAAATAAAATACATATTTTTAATTTTCACCAAAGACCTTGAAGAATCTATTCACTGTTTTGTTCCATGATATTCTGCCATTTTCCAGGCAGATTTATAATTTAATTTTCCAAAATTTATTATGTTTTTGAGCCAAGAACTTTTCCAGATGCCTTTTATAGTCTTCTAGGGAACTGAAAATTTTTCCATTAACAGAATTTTGTTAAGACCAAAATAAATGGAAATCCAAAGATGCAATGTCTGGTGAATATGGTGGATGAATTAGAACTTCCCAGCCAAGCTGCAACAGCTTTTGCCTGGTTATCAAAGAAACATAGGTCTTGCATTATCCTGATGGAAGTTTATGGGTTTTCTATTGACTAATTCCAAGTGCTTTTTGCTGAGTGCTGCTTTCAGTTGGTCTAATTGGAAGCTGTCCTTGTTGGAATTAATTATTTGGTTTATCAGAAGGAGCAAATGACAGAAGACTCCCTTCTGATCCCACCATATACACAATATAATCTTCTTTGGAGAAGAATGGTCTTTGGTGTGGTTGGTTGTGGTTCATTTCACTTTCCCATGATATATCCTGTTCCACATTATTGTACGGTATCCACTTTTCATCTTCCATCACAACTTTTTCTAAAAATAGAATGTTTTCATTATGTTTAAGTAGAGAATTGCATACAGAAATAAGGTCAGGAAGTTTTTTCTTTCTTTCTTTCTTTTTTTTTTTCCCCCGCTTAATTTCTTCTTCTTCTTTTTCCTTTTTTTTTTTTTTTTTTTTTTTAGTTTTTATTTTTACTTTAATTTGCTTTACAATATTGTATTGGTTTTACCATACATTGACATGAATCCACCACGGGTGAAGATGAGCTCCCAATCCTGAACCCCCTTCCCACCTCCCACCCCATATCATCTCTCTGGATCATTCCTGTGCACCAACCCCAAGCATCCTGTATCCTGTATTGAACATAGACTGGCGATTCATTTCTTACATGATAGTATACATGTTTCAATGCCATTCTTCCAAATCATCCCACCCTCTCCCTCTCCCACAGAGTCCAAAAGTCGGTTCTATACATCTGTGTCTCTTTTGCTGTCTCGCATACAGGGTTATCTACCATCTTTCTAAATTCCATATATATGTGATAGTATACTGTATTGGTGGTTTTCTTTCTGGCTTACTTCACTCTGTATAATAGGCTCCAGTTTCATCTACCTCATTGGAACTGATTCAAATGTATTCTTTTTAATGGCTGAGTAATACTCCATTGTGTATATGTACCACAGCTTTCTTATCCATTCATCTGCTGATGGACATCTAGGTTGTTTCCATGTCCTGGCTATTATAAACAAACAGTGCTGCAATGAACATTGGGGTACACGTGTCTCTTTCAATTCTGGTTTCCTAAGTGTGTATGCCCAGCAGTGGGATTGCTGGGTCAACAAAACCAAAAGCTGGTTCTTTGAAAAGATAAATAAAATTGACAAACCATTAGCCAGACTCATCAAAAAACAAAGGGAGAAAAATCAAATCAATAAAATTAGAAATGAAAATGGAGAGATCACAACAGACAACACAGAAATACAAAGGATCATGAGACTACTATTTTCAATTATATGCCAATAAAATGGACAACATGGAAGAAATTGACAAATTCTTAGAAAAGTACAACTTTCCAAAACTGAACCAGGAAGAATTAGAAAATCTTAACAGACCCACTGCAAACATGGAAATTGAAACTGTAATCAGAAATCTTCCAGCAAACAAAAGCCCAGGTCCAGACGGCTTCACAGCTGAATTTTACCAAAAATTTAGAGAAGAGCTAACACCTATCCTACTCAAACTCTTCCAGAAAATTGCAGAGGAAAGTAAACTTCCAAACTCATTCTATGAGGCCACCATCACCCTAATACCAAAACCTGACAAAGATACCACAAAAAAAAGAAAACTACAGGCCAATAAAATTGATGAACATAGATACAAAAATCCTTAACAAAATTCTAGCCATCAGAAAACAACAGCACATTAAAAAGATCATACACCATGACCAAGTGGGCTTTATCCCTGGGATGCAAAGATTCTTCAATATCTGCAAATCAATCAATGTAATTCACCACATTAACAAATTGAAAAATAAAAGCCATATGATTATCTCAATAGATGCAGAGAAGGCCTTTGACAAAATTCAGCATCCATTTATGATAAAAAAGACTCTCCAGAAAGCAGGAATAGAAGGAACATACCTCAACATAATAAAATCTATATATGACAAACCCACAGCAAACATTATCCTCAATGGTGAAAAATTGAAAGCATTTCCCCTAAAGTCAGGAAAAGACAAGGGTGCCCACTTTCACCGCTACTATTCATCATAGTTATGGAAGTTTTGGCCACAGCAATCAGAGCAGAAAAAAAATAAAATAAAATAAAAGGAATCCAAATTGGAAAAGAAGAAGTAAAACTCTCACTGTTTGCAGATGGCGTGATCCTCTACATAGAAAACCCTAAAGACTCCACCAGAAAAGTACTAGAGCTGATCAATGAATATAGTAAAGTTGCAGGATATAAAATCAACACACAGAAATCCCTTGCATTCCTATACACTAATAATGAGAAAGTAGAAAAAGAAATTAAGGAAACAATTCCATTCACCATTGCAACGAAAAGAATAAAATACATAGGAATATATCTACCTAAAGAAACTAAAGACCTATATACAGGAAACTATAAAACACTGGTGAAAGAAATCAAAGAGGACACTAATAGATGGAGAAATATACCATGTTCATGGATCAGAAGAATCAATATAGTGAAAATGAGTATATTACCCAAAGCAATCTACAGATTCAATGCAATCCCTATCAAACTACCAGTGGTATTTGCTTAACTTCTTTGGAATCCAAAGATGAAGGTGATTAACATAAGCTGGTACAAGTGATTTCCATTGGTTGATTTAGATGTTTTGAGTATCTTGGTTGTCTCTCACAGGTATAATATTGGTGTTCTCAGTTAATGCCTCAATTAGATCGCTATCAACTTCCAACAGGTCTACCTGACTGTAGAGCATGGTCCAACGAGAAATCTTCAGCACAAAATTTAACAAACCACTTTTAACACATTCAATCAGTCATAGGACCTTCTCTATAAACTGCACAATTTTATTTTCATTTCACCTGAGTTTTTATCTTTCTTGGTATAATAAAGCATAACATGTCAAAATTGTTGCTTCTTTTCTTCCACCTTCAATATTAAAATGTCTACACAAGAATTCACCAAGTTTGATAACTTTTTAAAATTCATATTAATATGACAGCTCCCACAACACAATCAAGCAAAATAGTTTTGAGTGAAGTTAAAGACAACTAAGCTCTACTAGACCCAGCTTATGGAAAAACTTGAAATAAATTTTTGTATATATGTCTAGACACACACACACACACACACACACACACATACACACTGGAATACTACTCAGCCATAAAGTGAATGAAATAAGATGGACTGACCTGGAGGGTATTATGCTTAGTGAAAAAGTCAGACAGAGAAAGAGAAATACAGTATGTTATCACTATGTGTAGAATCTTAAAAATAATAATAATAATGAATGAATTAATGAATATAACAAAACAGAAACAAACTCACACATTTAGAGAACAAAATTAATTGTTACCTGTGGGAGAACATAGGGGAGAGGTGCAAAATATGAGTGGAGGATTAGGAGTTAGAAACTGGAAAGGGCTGCCATGCCCTCCTCCAGGGGATCTTTCTAACCTAGGGATCGAATCCAGGTCTTGTGCATTGCAGGCAGATTCTTTACCATCTAAGCCACAAGGGAAGACCTTGAAAACTGGAGTGGGTAACCTATTCCTTCTCTAGAGGATCTTTCTGACCTGGGAGTTGAACCAGGGTCTCCTACATTGCAAGTGGATTCTTTACTATCTGAGTTACCTGGGAAGACACCAAGGGTTAAAAACTACTACACATAAAATGGATAAACCACAATAGAAACTATACAGCACAAGGAATATAGCCAGCATTTTATAGTAACTTTAAATGAGGTATAAACTATAAACTTTTTGAATAACTCTGCTGTACACCTGAAACTAATATAGTATTGTAAAGAATTGCATCTAAATTTTGAAAAAAGAAAAGAAGAAGAAAATATTTGACATTGTTCCATCCAAAGAGGCAGCCATTATCCATATGTGACTACTGAGTACTTGAAATAATCTAAATTGATATGTGCTAGTTCCTACACACTGGATTTCAAAATCTTAGTATAAGAATATAAAACATATAATCAATAATTTTAATATGCCTAAAAGTTGAAAAAATATCTTGGTCTATTGGATTGAATATAATACATTATTTTAAAATAAATAATTATTTAAATGTTAAAACTCAACATTCAAAAACATAGATCATGGCATCTGGCCCCATCACTTCATGGCAAATAGATGGGGAAACAACAGAAACAGTGACACACTTTATTTTCTTGGGTGCCAAAGTCACTGCAGATGGTGACTTCAACCATGATATTAACAGATGCTTGCTACTTGGAAGAAAAGCAATGACAAATCTAGACAGCAAATTAAAAAGCAGAGAAATTACTTTGCTACAAAAGTCCAGATAGTCAAAGCTATGGTTTTACCAGTGGTCAAGTACAGATGTAAGAACTGGACAATAAAAAAAGGCTGAGCACTGAAGAATTGATGACTTCCAACTGTGGTGCTGTAGAGGCTCTTGAGAGTCCTTTGGACAGCAAGGATATCAAATCATTCAACCCTAAAGGAAATCAATCCAGAATATTCATCTGAAGGGCTGATGCTGAAACTGAAGCTCCAATATTTTGGGGGCCTGATGTGAGTTGGTGATGGACAGGGGAGACTGGCATGCTGTAGTCCATGGGGTCACAAAAAGTCAGATATGACTGAGCAACTGAACTGAACTGATGTAAAGAGTTGACACTTAAGAATCTGATGCTGGAAAAATTGAGGGCAGGAGGAGAAGGGTACAACAGAGGATAAAATGGTTAGATGGCATCACTGACTCAATGGACATGAGACTGAGGAAACTCCAGGAGATAGGGAAGAACAGGGAGGCCTGGTGTGCTACATGCAATCTATGGGGTCTCAAAGAGTCAGACATGACTGAGAAACTGAACAACAACAAGAAAGTATTTAAATAAATATAACAAAATTAGTGAATGAGCTTGAAGGAAAGTTATAATATTTGCACATTTTAACATGATTTTTCATAATGTGTATTAAAATTTGAGGTGTTTTAACATATACAAGTTATTTTATGTTCCTTCTTTAAGGACATGGAGTTGAACTTCTCTCACTCTTACTATGAGCTGGGTTTATTGTCTCACCTGCAAAGAGCAGAGCATGGAAAGTGAAAATATTGTAACTTTATAATGAAGCAATTTGACACCACTACCACAGCCAAGTAATCAAGTGTTACATCACCAGGAAAAAGTTATTTTTATATCATGAATTCCCTGACATGATGCATTATAGGGATTATTCACATTTCAGGTATATTTCACAAAAAATCCATAGCCCCAGTCTAATCAAGAGAAACCATCAGATAAAGCCAAACTGAAGGACTTTCAATGAAATACCTGATTAGTACTCTTCAAGTGTCAAGTTCATGATAAATAAGGAAAGACAAAAAAAAAAAAAAAATTGTCACTAATTTAAGGAGACTAAAGAAACATGGCAATTAAATGCTATGCTGTATTCTGTACTGGATCCTGCAACACAAAAGAACATTAATGATGAAATACAAGTAAGGGTTGAAATACCCACAGCCTTGTCTAACTGAATGAAATTATGAGCCATGCCATGTAGGGCCACCCAAGAAGGAGGGTCATGGTGGAGAGTTCTGACCAAGCACGGTCCACTGGAGAAGGGAATGGCAAACCACTTCAGTATTCTTGCCTTGAGAACCCCATGAACAGTATGAAAGGGCAAAAAGGTATGACACTGAAAGATGAACTCCCCAGGTCGGTGGTGCCCAATATGCTACTGTAGAAGAGTGAAGAAATAACTTCAGAAAGAATGAAGAGATAGAGCTGAAGCAAAGATAACACCCAGCTGTGGATGTGACTGGTGATGGAAGTAAAGTCCGATGCTGTAAAGAGTAATATTACATAGGAGCCTGGAATGTTAGGTCCATGAACCAAGACAAATTTGACAAATTTGAAGTGGTCAAACAGGAGATGCCAAGAATGAACATCGACATTTTAGGAATCAGTGAACTAAAATGAACTGGATGGGTGAATTTAACTCAGGTCACCATTATGTCCACTACTGTGAACAAGAATCCCTTAGAAGAAATGGGGTAGCCACTATAGTCAACAAAAGAGTGCAAAATGCAGTACTTGGGTGCAATCTCAAAAAAATAGAATGATCTTTTTTTCATTTCCAAGGCAAACCATTCAATATCATAGTAATTCAAGTCTATGCCACAACCAGTAGTGCTGAAGAAGCTGGAACTGAGTGGCCCCATATCCCACGTCTGAGGTCAGGAGCAGAAGCTGGGAGGACCCCATGCCAGAGGGGCAGAGGCCAAGGGGAACTACCCCAGGTCTGAGGTAAGGGGAAGCAGCCAAGAGTGCCAGACTGCAACAATGCAGGAGCAGATGAGAGGAGCTACTCCAAGCCCGAGGCTAGGGGTGGCGGCCGAGAGGAGCAACCTCACGCCCAAGCAGCAGTGGCTGCATGGACACAGGAGGGCCTAGAGAAGCTACTCCATGCACAAGGTAAGGAGGGGCAACAGTGAGGCGATACCCCTCGTCCAAGGTAAAGAGCAGCGGCTGCACTTAGCTGGAACAACTGTGAAGAGATACCCCACATCCAAGGTAAGAGAAACCCAAGTAAGACAGTAGGTGTTGCAAGAGGGCATCAAAGGGCAGACACACTGAAACCATACTCACAGAAAACTAGTCAATCTAATCACACTAGGACCACAGCCTTGTCTAACTCAGTGAAACCAAGCCATGCCTGTGGGGCAACCCAAGACGGGCAGGCATGATGGAGAGGTCTGACACAATGTGGTCCACTGGAGAAGGGGATGGCAAACCACTTCAGTATTCTTGCCTTGAGAACCCCATGAACAGTATGAAAAGGCAAAATGATAGGATATTGAAAGAGGAACTCCCCAGGTCATTAGGTGCCCAACACGCTACTGGAGATCAGTGGAGAAATAACTCCAGAAAGAACGAAGGGATGGAGCCAAAGCAAAAACAATACCCAGTTGTGGATGTGACTGGTGATAGAAGCAAGGTCTAATGCTGTAAAGAGCAATTTTGATAGGAACCTGGAATGTCAGGTCCATGAATCAAGGCAAATTGGAAGTGGTCAAACAGGAGATGGCAAGAGTGAATGTCGACATTCTAGGAATCAGCGAACTAAAATGGACTGGAATGGGTGAATTTAACTCAGATGATCATTATATCTACTACTGTAGGCAGGAATCCCTTAGAACAAAAGGAGTAGCCATCATGGTTCAACAAGAGTCTGAAACGGAGTAATTGGGTGCAATCTCAAAAATGACAGAATGATCTCTGTTCGTTTCCAAGGCAAACCATTCAATATCACAGTTATCCAAGTCTAAGCCACAACCAATAATGCTGAAGAAGCTAAAGTTGAACAGTTCTATGAAGACCTACAAGACCTTCTAGAACACACAAAAAAGATGTCCTTTCATTGATAGGGGACGGGAATGCAAAAATAGGAAGTCAAGAAACTCCTGGAGTAACAGGCAAATTTGGCCTTGAAATATGGAATGAAGCAGGGCAAACTAATAGAATTTTGCCAAGAAAATCCATTGGTCATAGCAAACACCCTCTTCCAACAACACAAGAGAAGACTCTACACATGGACATCACCAGATGGTCAACACCAAAATCAGATTGATTATATTCTTTGCAGCCAAAGATGGAGAAGCTCTATACAGTCAGCAAAAACAAGACAAGGAGCTGACTGTGGCTCAGATCATGAACTCCTTATTACCAAATTCAGACTTAAAGAAAGCAAGGGAAACCACTAGACCATTCAGGTATGACCTAAATCAAATCCCTTATGATTATACAGTGGAAGTGAGAAATAGATTTAAGGGCCTAGATCTGATAGATAGAGTGCCTGATGAACTATGGAATGAGGTTCGTGACATTGTACAGGAGACAGAGATCAAGACCATCCCCATGGAAAAGAAATGCAAAAAAGCAAGTTGGCTGTCTGGGGAGGCCTTACAAATAGCTGTGAAGAGAAGAGAAGCAAAAAGCAAAGGAAAAAAGGAAAGATTTAAGCATCTGAATGCAGAGTTCCAAAGAATAGCAAGAGGAGATAAGAAAGGTTTCCTCAGCGAACAATGCAAAAAAATAGAGGAAAAGAATAGAACGGGAAAGACTAGAGCTCTCTTCAAGAAAATCAGAGATACCAAGGGAATATTTCATGCAAAGATGGTCTTGATAAAGGACAGAAATGGTATGGACCTAACAGAAGCAGAAGATATTAAGAAGAGGTGGTAAGAATACACGGAAGAACTCTACAGAAAAGTTCTGATGACCAAGATAATCCCGATGGTATGATCCCTCACCTAGAGCCAGACATCCTGGAATGTGAAGTCAAGTGGGCCTTCAAAAGCATCTCTATGAACAAAGCTAGTGGAGGTGATGGGATTCCAGTGGAGCTGTTTCAAATCCTGAAAGATTATGCTGTGAAAGTGTTGCACTCAATATGCCAACAAATTTAAAAAACTCAGCAGTGGCCACAGGACTGGAAAAGGTCAGTTTTCATTCCAATCCCAAAGAAAGGCAATGCCAAAGAATGCTCAAACTACCACACAATTGCACTCATCTCACATGCTAGTAAAGTAATGCTCAAAATTCTCCAAGCCAGGCTTCAACAATACGTGAACCATGAACTTCCAGATGTGCAAGCTGGTTTTAGAAAAGGTAGAGGAGCCAGAGATCAATTTGCCAACATCTGCTGGATCATGGAAAAAGCAAGAGAGTTCCAGAAAAACATCTATTTCTGCTTTATTGACTATGCCAAAGCCTTTGACTGTGTGGATCACAATAAACTGTGGGAAATTCTGAAAGAGATGGAAATACAGGATCACCTGACCTGCCTCTTGAGAAACCTATATGCAGGTCAGGAAGCAACAGTTAGAACTGGACATGGAACAACAGACTGTTTCCATATAGGAAAAGGAGTACATCAAGCTTGTGTATTGTCACCCTGCTTATTTAACTTCTGTGCAGAGTACATCATGAGAAACGCTGGACTGGAAGAAGCACAAGCTGGAATTAAGATTGCCGGGAGAAATATCAATAACCTCAGATATGCAGATGACACCACTCTTATGGCAGAAAGTGAAGAGGAACTAAAAAGCCTCTTGAGGAGAGTGAAAGAGGAGAGTGAAAAAGTTGGCTTAAAGCTCAACATTCAGAAAACAAAGATCACGGCATCTTGTCCCATCACTCATGGGAAATAAATGGTTAAACAGTGGAAACAGTGTCAGATTTTACTTTTGGGGGCTCCAAAATCACTGCAGATGGTGACTGCAGCCATGAAATTAAAAGACGCTTACTCCTTGGAAAGAAAGTTATGATCAATCTAGATAACATATTCAAAAGGAGAGACATTACTTTGCCAACAAATGTCCGTCTAGTCAAGGCTATGGTTTTTCCAGTGGTCACGTATGGATTTGGACTGTGAAAAAGGCTGAGCACCGAAGAATTGATGCTTTTGAACTCTGGTGTTGGAGAAGACTCTTGAGAGTCCCTTGGACTGCAAAGAGATCCAACCAGTCCATTCTAAAGTAGATCAGCCCTGGGTATTCTTTGGCAGGAATGATGCTAAAGCTGAAACTCCAGTACTTTGGCCACCTCATGTGAAGAGTTGACTCATTGGAAAAGACTCTGATGCTGGGAGGGATTGGGGGCAGGAGGAGAAGGGGACAACCGAGGATGAGATGGCTGGATGTCATCACCAACTCAATGTACGTGAGTGTGAGTGACTCTGGCAGATGGTGATGGACAGGGAGGCCTGGCATGCTGCAATTTGTGTGGTCGCAAAGAGGTGAACACAACTGAGTGACTGAACTGAACTGAACTGAACTGATGAAGAACTATAAGAACTTCTAAAACTAATACTCAAAACAGATGTCCTTTTCATTATAGGGTGCTGGAATGCAAAAGTAGGAAGTCAAGAAATACCTGGAGTAACAGGCAAATTGGGCCTTTGAGTACAGAAAGAACCAGGGAAAAGGATAACAGAGTATTGCCAAGAGAACATTCTCATCATAGCAAACAGCATCTTCAAATCACACAGGAGAAGACTCTACACATGGACATCACCAGATGATCAATACCAAAATCAGATTGATTATATTTTTGCAGTCGAAGATAGAGAAGCTCTATACAGTCAGCAGAAATAAAACTGGGAGCTGACTGTGGCTCAGATCATGAACTTCTTATTGCCAAATTCAGACTTAAATTGAAGAAAGTAGGGAAAACCACTAGACTATTCAGGTATGACTTAAATTATATCTCTTATGATTAAACAGTGGAAGTGAGAAAAAAGATTTACAGGATTAGATGATAGTCAAAGTTCCTGAAGAACTATGGACAGAGGTTCATGATATTTTATAAAAAGGCAGGGATCAAGACCATCCCCAAGAAAAAGAAATGCTAAAAGGCAAAATGTTTGTCTGAGGAGGGCTTACAAATAGCTGAGAAAAGACGAGAAGCAAATGCATAGGAGAAAAGGAAAGATACACTTATTTGAATGCAGATTTCCAAAGAATAGCAAGGAGAGATAAGAAAGCCTTCCTCAGTGATCAATGCAAAGAAATAGCAGAAAACAACAGAATGGGAGAAACTAGACATCTCTTCAAGAATATTAGAGATGCCAAGGGAAATTTTCTTGCAAAAGTGGGCACAATATAGCACAGAAATTATAGGGACCAAACAGAAGCAGAAGATATAAAGAAGAGGTGGCAAGACTACACAGAAGAACTCTACGAAAAAGATCTTCATGACCCAGATAACCACTATGGTGTGATCAATCACCTAGAGCCACACATCCTGGAATGTGAAGTCAAGTGGGCCTTAGGAAGCATCACTACGAACAAAGCTAGTGAAGGTGATGGAATTCCAGTTCAGTTCAGTTCATTTCAGTCGCTCAGTTGTGTCCGACTCTTTGCGACCCTATGAATCGCGGCATGTCAAGCCTCCCTGTCCATCACCAACTCCCGGAGTTCACTCAGACTCGCATCCATTGAGTCCGTGATGCCATTCAGCCATCTCATCCTCTGTCGTCCCCTTCTTCTTTTTCCCCCAATCCCTCCCAGCATCAAAGTCTTCCAAGGAGTCAACTCTTCGCATAAGGTGGCCAAAGTACTGAAGTTTCAGCTTTAGCATCATTCCTTCCAAAGAAATCTCAGGGTTGATCTCCATCAGAATGGACTGGTTGGATCTCCTTGCAGTCCAAGGGACTCTCGAGAGTCTTCTCCAACACCACAGTTCAAAGTTGAGCTGTTTCAAATCCTGAAAGATGATGCTGTGCAAGTGCTGCACTCAATATGCCAGCAAATTTGGAAAACTCAGCAGTGGCCACAGGACTGGAAAAGGTCAGTGTTCATGCCAACCCCAAAGAAAGGCAATGCCAAAGAATGCTCAAACTACCGCACAATTGCACTCATCTCACATGCTAATAAAGTAATGCTCAAAATTCTCCAAGCCAGGCTTCAAAAGTATTAGAACTGTGAACTTCCAGATGTTCAAGCTGGATTTAGAAAAGGCAGAGGGATCAGAAATAAAATTGCCAACATCCACTGGATCATTGAGAAAGCAAGAGTTCCAGAAAACATCTACTTCTGCTCTATTGACTATTCCAAAGTCTTTGACTGTGTGGATGGCAATAACTACGGAAAATTCTTAATGATGGAAACACCAGACCATCTTACCTGCCTCCTGAGAAATCTGTATTTAGGTCAAGAAGTAACAGTTAGAACCGGACATGTTGCAACAGACTTGTTCCAAATCAGAAAAGAAGTACAGCAAGGTTGTGTATTGTCACTCTGCTTATTTAACTTATATACAGAATACATCATTATAAATGCTGGACTGGATGAAGCATAAGCTGGAATCAAGATTGCCTGAAGAAATATCAATAATCTCAGATATGCAGATACACCACCCTTATGGCAGAAAACAAAGAACTAAAGAGCCTCTTGATGAAAGTGAAAGAGGAGAATGAAAAAGTTGATTTAAAGCTCAACATTCAGAAAACTAAGATCATGGCATCTGATCCCATCACTCCATCGCAAATAAATGGGGAAATATTGGAAACAGTGACAGATTTCTTTCTTTTCTTTTTTTTTTTTTTTTTTGGATTGGGGGGGCGGCGGCTCCAAAATCACTGCAGATAGTGACTGCATCCAAGAAATTAAAAGATGTTTGCTCCTTGGAAGAAAAGTTATGACCAAACTAGTCAGTGTGTTAAAAAGCAGAGATATTACTTTGCCAACAAAGCTCCATCTATTCAAAGCTATGCTTTTTCCAGTAGTCCTGTATGGATATGAGGGTTGGAGTATAAAGAAAGCTGAAAGCGGAAGAATTTATGCTTTTGAACTGTGGTGTTGGAGAAGACTCTTGAGAGTCCCTTGGACAACAAGGGCATCCAGCCAGTCCACCCAGGAGGAAATCATTCCTGAATACTCATTGGAAGGATTGATGCTGAAGCTGAAACTCCAATACTTTGGCTACCTGATGGGTAGAACTGACTCACTGGGAAAGACGGTATTGCTGGGAAAGATTGAAGGCGGGAGAAGAAGGGGTCGACAGAGGATAAAACGGTTGGATGGCATCATCGACTCAATGAACATTAGTTTCAGTAAACTCCAGGAGTTGGTGATGGACAGGGAGGCCTGGCATGCTGTAGTCCATGGGGTTGCAAAGAGTCGGACATAACTCAGTGACTGAACTGAACTGAACCCATAAATCTGCTTTTTGTTTTCTGGTGTATATCCTCCTCTTGTTCCTTAGTAAAAAGAATCTTCCATTTTTATCCATTCTCATATTCAGTCAGGTGAATATTACATTTCTCAACTTTTCTTTGTGTTTTACCTGACTACATGACTATGTGTATTTCAATAGCATTTAAGTAGAAGCGGTGTATGTTACTTTAAGGGGCTTCCTTAGACCGAATAGGCATTCCCTCTCATTCCCCACACCCTCTACTGTGTGGAACAGGATTCATCCTGGATCTTGAATTTGAAGGACAAAGCAAAGGGATAGCAAACAGAACTGAGAGACTCCTGGGTTTCATCAACTCATGTAGAACTCATAGTCCCAGACTGCTATCTTTTTAAAAATAAATATCTCTGTTTAAGCCATTATCTGGGAATTCTTTTTTTCCTTGAATCCAACTGGCTTATGCTACTTTCTAATTGTTTACTGTCTTATTCAATTTCTCCTCCTTAACAATACTTTAAGCTCCTCAAGGGGCCATTGTACTCACTCAGAGGTGGGGGCAAAATATACTACCCATACCATAAAAATAATCAAGAAAAATTGATTAGATTGATTGATTAATCATTATTCTATGTCCCCAATACCTAAGGACAAGACTCCAAACTGTGATAGAATTGTGAAATAAATCCTAAGAGCAGCTTTGTAAATCATTTAAGGTTTACCTTATCTGTGAAGTTTCACCAAACTCTTTTTATTGTAACTATGACACCCCCCCTACTTTTCAAGGTATTTCAAATCCACATAGTAAATATTTAACTCTCTAATGAGTTCACTGTTAAGAACGAAAATGGCTATTTGTGTCTCTCTTCATATATTGATACAGCAGCATTTATTGATTTGTATGCTCTTCTTATCACTCTGACATTAATCCATATTAACACTAATGCAGCTTACCATAAGTCTAATTAAGATTTAGCAGGATAAAAATGAGATTGGGACAGTTCTTATTTTTGCTTAAACCAGCTTGTCCATTCCCATTTGTTGGACTTTCCCTGTGTATCTGTTGGGACTATTGTTTTTCATTAACTCTGCAAAGTAACATGTCATCTTGATAGAATGATGCCTAAGAAAAATCAATTGATATATTAAAAATTCATTTCTGAAAATAGAGAAAAATGAGCATATGAAGAGAATAAAAGAGTATTATTAATGTTATTAATAACAATAAGTATCTTTGATAATTTTTCTTCATATCTGGAAATTATATTAGCTCTAAATCTAACTGATAGGGTGCTACATGGATAGAATTTTAATTTTTACATATTTGAGGATAGGTTAAGGGAGATTTCACTGTGATAGCCACTTAGTTAAATAATGTGATTCTGGAAATGAAAATAGACACATGCACCCTCATTTGCTTTCAATCAATACCCAGAAGTGGAATTATTTCTACTTATCAGTAGTGGTGTTATCTTGAAATAAAATTTGCCCTGAAATTAAAATTCTAAATGTATGATCTAGGTCAGGGGTGGCGGCTGAGAGGAACTACCCCGTGTCCGAGGTCAGGGCAGCAGCCGAGAGGAGCTACCCTGTGCCCGAGGTCAGGGGCGGCCAGGAGGAGACACCCCATGTCCAAGGTCAGGGGCGGCCGGGAGAAGCCACCTCCCAACCGAATCCAAGGGCGGTGACCCTGAGGAGCCACCCCGGGCCGGAGGTCAGGGACGGCAGCTGGGAGGAGCAACCCACGCCTGAGGCCAGGGCCGGCAGCTGGGAGGAGCATACTGAGGAGCGGTGGCTGCAAGCACAAGACGGCCTAGAGGAGCTATTCCACGTTGAGGTCAGAAATGGCTGCAGTAAGGAGATACCCCTCATCCAAGGTCAGGAGCAGCAGCTGTGCTTTGCTGGAGCAGCTGTGAAGAGATGCCCCATGCCCAAGGTGAGAGAAACCCAAGTAATATGGTAAGTGTTGCAAGAGGGCATCAGAGGGCAGACACACTGAAACCATACTCACAGAAAACTAGTCAATCTAATCACACTAGGACCACAGCCTTGTCTAACTCAATGAAACCAAGCCATGCCTATGGGGCAACCCAAGATGGGCGGGTCATGGTGGAGAGGTCTGACATTTTGTGGTCCACTGGAGAAGGGAATGGCAAGCCACTTCAGTATTCTTGCCTTGAGAACCCCATGACAGTAGGAAAAGGCAAAATGATAGGATACTAAAAGAGGAACTCCCCAGGTCATTAGTTGCCCAATATGCTACTGGAGATCAGTGGAGAAATAACTCCAGAAAGAATGAAGGGATGGAGCCAAAGCTAAAACAATACCCAGTTGTGGATGTGACTGGTGATAGAAAAAAGGTCCAATGCTGTAAAGAGCAATATTGCATAGGAACCTGGAATATCAAGGTCCATGAATCAAGGCAAATTGGAAGTGGTCAAACAGGAGATGGCAAGAGTGAATGTCGACATTCTAGGAATCAGTGAACTAAAATGGACTGGAATGGGTGAATTTAACTCAGATGACCATTATATCTACTACTGCAGGCAGGAATCCCTCAGAAGAAATGGAGTAGCCATCATGGTCAACAAAAGAGTCCAAAATGCAGTACTTGGATGCAATCTCAAAAATGACAGAATGATCTCTGTTCGTCTCCAAGGCAAATCATTCAATATCACAGTTATCCAAGTCTATGCCCCAACCAGCAATGCTGAAGACGCTGAAGTTAAACGGTTTCTTATGAAGACCTACAAGACCTTTTAGAAATAACACCCAAAAAAGATGTCCTTTTCATGATAGGGGACAGGAATGCAAAAGTAGGAAGTCAAGAAACACCTGGAGTAACAGGCAAACTTGGCCTTGGAATGCAGAATGAAACAGGGTAAAGACTAATAGAGTTTTGCCAATAAAATGCACTGGTCATAGCAAACACCCTCTTCCAACAACACAAGAGAAGACTCTACACATGGAAATCAACAGATGGTCAACACTGAAATCAGATTGATTATATTCTATGCAGCCAAAGATGGAGAAGCTCTATACAGTCAACAAAAACAACACCAGGTACTGACTGTGGCTCAGATCATGAACTCATTATTGCCAAATTCAGACTTAAATTGAAGAAAGTAGGGAAAACCGCTAGACCATTCCAGTATGACCTAAACCAAATCCCTTATGATTATACAGTGGAAGTGAGAAATAGATTTAAGGGCCTAGATCTGATAGAGTGCCTGATAAACTCTGGAATGAGATTCGTGACATTGGACAGGAGACAGGGATCATGACCATCCCCATGGAAAAGAAATGCAAAAAAGCAAAATGGCTGTCTGGGGAGGCCTTAGAAATAGCTGTGAAAGAAGAGAGGCAAAAAGCAATGGAGAAAAGGAAAGATATAAGCATCTGAATGCAGAGTTCCAAAGAATAGCAAGAGGAGATAAGAAAGCCTTCTTCAGCGATCAATGCAAAGAAATCGAGGAAAACAATAGAATGGGAAAGACTAGAGATCTCGTCAAGAAAATTAGAGATACCAAGGAATCATTTCATGCAAAGATGGGCTCGACAAAGGACATAAATGGTATGGACCTAACAGAAGCAGAAGATATTAAGAAGAGGTGGCAAGAATACACGGAAGAACTGTACAAAAAAGATCTTCATGACCCATATAATCATGATAATGTGATCACTCTCAGGTGGGCCTTGGAAAGCATCAGTACGAACAAAGCTAGTGGAGGTGATGGCATTCCAGTTGAGCTATTTCAAATCCTGAAAGATGATGCTGTGAAAGTGCTGCACTCAATATGCCAGCACATTTGGAAAACTCAGCAGTGGCCACAGGACTGGAAAAGGTCAGTGTTCATTCCAATCCCAAAGAAAGGCAATGCCAAAGAATGCTCAAACTACTGCACAATTGCACTCATCTCACATGCTAGTAAAGTAATGCTCAAAATTCTCCAAGGCAGGCTTCAGCAATACGTGGACTGTGAACTTCCTGATGTTCAAGCTGGTTTTAGAAAAGGCAGAGGAACCAGAGATCAAACTGGCAACATGTGCTCGATGATGGTAAAAGCAAGAGAGCTCCAGAAAAACATCTATTTCTGCTTTATTGACTATGCCAAAGCTTTTGACTGTGTGGATCACAATAAACTGTGGAAAATTGTGAAAGAGATGGGAATACCAGACCACCTAACCTGCCTCTTGAGAAATCTGTATGCAGGTCAGGAAGCAACAGTTAGAACTGGACATGGAACAACAGACTGGTTCCAAATAGGAAAAGGAATATGTCAAGGCTGTATATTGTCACCCTGCTTATTTAACTTCTATGCAGAGTACATCCTGAGAAACACTGGACTGGAAGAAGCACAAGCTGGAATCAAGATTGCCGGGAGAAATATCAATCACCTCAGATATGCAGATGACACCACCCTTATGACAGAAAGTGAAGAGGAACTAAAAAGCCTCTTGATGAAAGTTAAAGTGGAGAGTGAAAAAGTTGGCTTAAAGCTCAACATTCAGAAAACGAAGGTCATGGCATCCCATCCCATCATTTCATGGGAAATAGATGGGGAAACAGTGGAAACAGGGTCAGACTTTATTTTTTTGGGCTCGAAAATCACTGCAGATGATGACTGCAGCCATGAAATTAAAAGACGCTTACTCCTTGGAAGAAAAGTTATGACCAACTTAGATAGTATATTCAAAAGCAGAGACATTACTTTGCTGACTAAGTCCGTCTAGTCAAGGCTGTGTTTTTTTCTGTTGTCATGTATGGATGTGACCGTTGGACTGTGAAGAAGGCTGAGCGCTGAAGAATTGATGCTTTTGAACTGTGGTGTTGGAGAAGACTCTTGAGAGTCCCTTGGACTGTAAGGAGTTCCAACCAGTCCATTCTGAAGGAGATCAATGCTGGGATTTCTTTGGAAGGGATGATGCTAAAGCTGAAACTCCAGTACTTTGGCCACCTCATGGGAAGAGTTGACTCCTTGGAAAAGACTCTGATGATGGGAGGGATTGGGGGCAGGAGGAGAAGGGTACAACCGAGGATGAGATGGTTGGATGGCATCACGGACTCGATGGACGTGAGTCTGAGTGAACTCCGGGAGTTGGTGATGGACAGGGAGGCCTGGCATGCTGCGATTCATGGGGTCGCAAAGAGTCGGACACGACTGAGCGACTGAACTGAACTGAGACAGTAAATGCTATACGCAGAGTAAGACAGCCATCAGGTTTTTGTCTTGGTGTTTCATTTAAGTCAGTTTTATTCCTATCAGACTTGCATTCAGTTCAGTTGCTCAGTCATGTCCAATTCTTTGTGACCCCATGAACTGCAGGAAATTAGCCTTCCCTGTCCATCACCAACTCCTGAAGCTTGCTCAAACTCACATCCACTGAGTCATTATGCCATCCAACCATCTCATCCTTTGCTATCCGCTTCTCCTCCTATATCCAATCTTTCCCAGCATCAGGGTCTTTTTCAATGATCAATTCTTCATATCAGTTGGACAGAGTACTGGAACTTCAGCTTCAACATAGGTCTTTCCAATGAATCCTCAGGATTGATTTCCTTTAGGGTGGACTAGTCAGATCTCCTTGCAGTTCAAGGGACTCTCAAGAGTCTTCTCCAACACCACAGTAAAGAAGCATCAGTTCTTTGGCACTCAGCTTTCTTTATAGTCCAAATCTTACTACCATACCTGACTACCAGAAAAGCCATAGCTTTGATTAGATGGACTTTTATCAGCAAAGTAATGTCTCTGTTTTTCAATATGCTATCTAGGTTGATCATAGCTCGTCTTCCAAAGAGCATGTGTCTTTTAGATTCATGGCTGAAGTCACCATCTGCAGTGATTTTGAAGCCCAAGAACTTACTGTTTCCATTGTTTCCCTATCTATTTGCCACGAAGTGATAGGACCAGATGCCATGATCTTAGTTTTTTGAATATTGAATTTTAAGCTAGATTTTTCACTCTCCTCTTTCACCTTCATCAAGGGGCTATTTAGTTCTTCACTTTCTGCCATAAGGTTGGTATCATCTGCATAACTGAGGTTATTGATACGTCTCCTAGCAATCTTGATTCCAGCTTGGGCTTCATCCAGCCCAGCATTTCTTATGATGTACTCTGCATATAAGTTAAATAAGTAGGGTGACAATATACAGCCCTGATGTATTCCTTTTGCAATTTGGAACCAGTCCGTTTTTCCATGTCCAGTTCTAATTGTTGCTTCTTTGCCTGCATACAAATTTCTCAGGTGGCAGGAAAAGTAGCCTAGTATTCCCATCTCTTAAAGAATTATCCACAGTTTGTTGTTATCTACACAGTCAAAGGCATTGGCATAGTCAATAAAGCAGAAGTAGATGCTTTTCTGGAACTCTCTTGCTTTTTCTATGATCCAACAGACTTGCATACAAAATTCCATTAGAGAAAAGCTGAGTTGACTCCAAACTAAATTATGGCTTCCAAGTATAATATTAGGATTTCACCATCATTGTATTTAATCCTCAACAGTGATGAATGAAGAGATTATTTCCCATAAAGGTGCTAAAAGTGGTTGAGTCTCAAACAAGATTTTTTTATCTCAGGAGGTGTTCAGTTGCATGTATGAAACCATATATAGATATTTACAAAAATATATGGAATAACTACCCAATTTTCCTAATTTAATTAGTTGATTTATGTTTCTATTTATGTAAGTCCTAGTGGGTTTTTCACCTATTTTTAAAGTTAATGTTATTTACTTTTTCATAGTTAAAAAATGAATATAATGTATAATTCATATGATGAAAAAGTATATAACATAAAAAATTGTTGTTCTCCCATTCTTTTCCCATTTCATATAGATCCACATCTAACAGTAACCACTGCTACCAATTTCACAAGCTTACAATCATAGACAATTTGTGAATATGTTTATAAACACATGTATTATACAAATAGTAGTAAGTCGTGTATACAATCTCAAAGTTTGTCTATAATATTGAGCAATAATGATTGTAGATATTTATATACAATGACGTGGGAATTGCCTAATCCTTCATAAGTACAAAGAATTCCATTCTGTGAATACAATATTTAAGTAGATTCTAACCTTTAACTATGATCAAAAATGTGTAAAGGAAACTGTTATATATGTGAGAAAATACCAGTAAAGTAAATTAGAAGAATTGAATTTCCTGTCAAACAGTGTATGTTTTCTTTTAAATTTGGTTAAATGTTGTCAGATTTCACTCTATAGAAAATGGACTAATGTAATTTCTATCAACAATTTGTAAGTGTACCATTGCATTGTAACCTCACCAACACTTTGAGAAATAATGCATTTTTCTTCCACCTCCCCCCACCAATAAAGTGGTTTGTAAAAGTATTTCTTTAATTTAGTGTGAATTTAACCATTTTACTTATCAATTTTTGTTATTGGTTTGTTGGTCTTTTACTTATTTACATTTAAGAAATCACTTCATGTAAGTTATTTTCTGTTAAGAAAATTAATTCCTTTTTTCAGTGAGCTATAAATATTGCTGGCTCAGATGGTAAAATATTGGACTTCACCAATTTACTTTTATCCTGCAATGCAGAAGACCTAGGTTTGATCCCTGGGTCAGGAAGATCTCCTGGTAAAGCGAATGGCCACCCACTCCAGTATTTTTTCCTGGAGAATTCCATGGAGAGAGGAGACTGGTATGTTACAGTTTATAGGGTTGTGAAGAGTCACACACAACTGAGTAACATCACTTTCACAAATATTTATATATACATACATAACCTTAATATGATTTATTCACACAATTTACATTTTTACATAACTGAATTCTATCAGTACTTTCTTTTATGGCTTCTTGAGTGACAGTCCTTCCAAACTCCAAGAAGACATTCAGAAACAATTCTGGTGTTCTAGTTATTTTTTTTCCTTCCATTTGATATATTATATTTTCCATTTGGTGTATATTTTGGAGTAAATCTGAAGCAGAAATAGAGTTTATTATTTTTTCAGATGACAATTCAGTTGACTCTAATTCATATACAGAAAAATCTTTTTTTTTTTTTTTTGGTGTAATTTGAAATTTGATCTTTAACATACACAAAAGTTAATTTAAGAATGCTTGTGAGAGACCAGGTTTACCTTTAGCACTTTCTTATAATAGCTTATTTTATTCTTCAAATTATTCCATTCTGAATTTCTATGTAAGTCATGACTTGCTAGAGCTAGATTGTTTTGGTCCTCAAGAGCAAATTTTGAAATTTTTAAGATTAATCGAATTCTTAAACATGGTCCTCACTAAAAAATAAATTATATCTCTAAAAATCAAGAAATCAAACAAAAATTAAACAAGCAAACAATAAATTTTAGAAACTCACGTTTTTCTAGTTACTGTTATTTATGCCTTTGAGGTAATCTCCATCTACAGATATGTTTAACAGAAATACTGTAGAATGATTTCATACCTCATATCTCCAGTTTTGTGTTTGGTGACATGTTTTTAGCTTGGAATATACTGTGGTGGTAGTTTTTGTATCATATTAACTAGCAAACACTAAAATTCACAGCTTTTTCCTCCTTTGTGAACTTGGTAAACATTTCAGTTCAGTTCAGTCGCTCAGTCATGTCCGACTCTTTGCGACCCCATGAATCGCAGCACGCCAGGCCTCCCTGTCCATCACCAACTCCCGGAGTTCACTCAGACGCACGTTCATCGAGTCAGTGATGCCATCCAGCCATCTCATCCTTGGTCGTCCCCTTCTCCTCCTGCCCCTAATCTCTCCCAGCATCAGAGTCTTTTCCAAGGAGTCAACTCTTCGCATGAGGTGGCCAAAGTACTGGAGTTTCAGCTTTAGCATCATTCCTTCCAAGGAAATCCCAGGGCTGATCTCCTTCAGAATGGACTGGTTGGATCTCCTTGCAGTCCAAGGGACTCTCAAGAGTCTTCTCCAACACCACAGTTCAAAAGCATCAATTCTTCGGTGCTCAGCCTTCTTCACAGTCCAACTCTCACATCCATACATGACCACAGGAAAAACCATAGCCTTGACTAGATGGACCTTAGTCAGCAAAGTAATGTCTCTGCTTTTGAATATGCTATCTAGGTTGGTCATAACTTTTCTTCCAAGGAGTAAGGGTCTTTTAATTTCATGGCTGCAGTCACCATCTGCAGTGATTTTGGAGCCCCCCAAAATAAAGTCTGACACTGTTTCCACTGTTTCCCCATCTATTTCCCACGAAGTGATGGGACCAGATGCCATGATCTTCGTTTTCTGAATGTTGAGCTTTAAGCCAACTTCTTCACTCTCCTCTTTCACTTTCATCAAGAGGCTTTTTAGTTCCTCTTCACTTTCTGCCATATGGTGTCGTCTGCATATCTGAGGTTATTGATATTTCTCCCGGCAATCTTGATTCCAGCTTGTGCTTCCTCCAGCCCAGCGTTTCTCCTGATGTATTATGCATATAAGTAAAAGAAGCAAGGTGACAATGTACAGCCTTGACATACTCCTTTTCCTATTTGGAACCAGTCTGTTGTTCCATGTCCACTTCTAACTGTTGCTTCCTGACCTGCATACAGATTTCTCAAGAGGCAGGTCAGGTGGTCTGGTATTCCCATCTTTCAGAATTTTCAACAGTTTATTGTGATTCACACAGTCAAAGGCTTTGGCATAGTCAATAAAGCAGAAATAGATGTTTTTCTGGAACTCTCCTGCTTTTTCCATGATCCAGCACATGTTAGCAATTTGATCTCTGGTTCCTCTGCCTTTTCCAAAACCGGCTTGAACATCAGGAAGTTCATGGTTCACGTATTGCTGAAGCCTGGCTTGGAGAATTTTGAGCATTACTTTATTAGCATGTGAGATGAGTGCAATTGTGCAGTAGTTTGAGCATTCTTTGGCATTGCCTTTCCTTGGAATTGGAATGAAAACTGACCTTTTCCAGTCCTGTGGCCACTGCTGAGTTGTCCAAATTTGCTGGCATATTGAGTGCAGCACTTTCACAGCATCATCTTTCAGGATTTGAAACAGCTCAACTGGAATTCCATTACCTCCACTAGCTTTGTTCGTAGTGATGCTTTCCAAGGCCCACTTTACTTCACATTCCAGGCTGTCTGGCTCTAGATGAGTGATCACACCACTGTGATTATCTGGGTCATGAAGATATTTCTTGTAGACTTCTTCTGTGTATTCTTGTGACCTCTTCTTAATATCTTCTTCTTCTGTTAGGTCCATACCATTTCTGTCCTTTATCAAAACCATCTTTGCATGAAATGATTCCTTGGTATCTCTAATTTTCTTGAAGAGATCTCTAGTCTTTCCCATTCTGTTCTTTTCCTCTATTTCTTTGCATTGATCACTGAAGAAGGCTTTCTTATCTCCTCTTGCTATTCTTTGGAACTCTGCATTCAGATGCTTATATCTTTCCCTTTCTCCTTTGCTTTTCACCTCTCTTCCTTTCACAGCTCTTTCTAACTCTCTGCCTCCCCAGACAGCCATTTTGCTTTTTTGCATTTCTTTTCCATGGGGATGGTCTTGATCCCTGTCTCCTATACAATGTCACGAACCTCATTCCATAGTTCATCAGGCACTCTATCTATCAGATCTAGGCCCTTAAATCTATTTCTCACGTCCACTGTATAATCATAAGGGATTAGATTTAGGTCATACCTGAATGGTCTAGCAGTTTTCCCTCTTTCTTCAATTTGAGTCTGAATTTGGTAATAAGGAGTTCATGATCTGAGCCAGTCAGTACCTGGTCTTGTTTTTGTTGACTGTATAGAGCTTCTCCATCTTGGCTGCAAAGAATATAATCAATCTGATTTTGGTGTTGACCATCTGGTGATGTCCATGTGTAGAGTCTTCTCTTGTGTTGTTGGAAGAGGGTGTTTTCTATGACTAGTGCATTTTCTTGGCAAAACTCTATTAGTCTTTGCCCTGCTTCATTCCGTGTTCCAAGGCCAAGTTTGCCTGTTACTCCAGGTGTTTCTTGACTTCCTACTTTTGCATTCCAGTCCCCTATAAGGAAAGGACATCTTTTTTGGGTGTTATTTCTAAAATGTCTTGTAGGTTTTCATAGAACCATTCAACTTCAGCTTCTTCAGCATTACTGGTTGTGGCATAGACTTGGATTACTGTGACATTGAATGGTTTGCCTTGGAAACGAACAGAGATCATTCTGTCATTTTTGAGAGTGCATCTAAGTACTGCATTTCAGACTCTTTTGTTGACCATGATGGCTACTCCATTTCTTCTGAAGGATTCTTGCCCGTAGTAGTAGATATAATGGTCATCTGAGTTAAATTCACCCATTCCAGTCCATTTTAGTCCACTGATTCCTAGAATGTCAACGTTCACTGTTACCATCTCCTGTTTGACCACTTCCAATTTGCCTTGATTCATGGACCTTGACATTCCAGGTTCCTATGCAATATTGCTCTTTACAGCATCAGACCTTGCTTCTATCGCCAGTCATATTCACAACTGGGTATTATTTTTGCTTTGGCTCCATCCCTTCATTTTTTCTGGAGTTATTTCTCCACTGATCTCCAGTAGCATATTGGGCACTTACTGACCTGGGGAGTTCCTCTTTTAGTATCCTATCATTTTGCCTTTTCATACTGTTGATGGGGTTCTCAAGGCAAGAATACTGAAGTGGTTTGCCATTCCCTTCTCCAGTGGGCCACATTTGTCAGACCTCTCCACCATGACCCACCGGTCTTGGATCGCCCCGCGGGCATGGCTTAGTTTCATTGAGTTAGACAAGGCTGTGGTCCTAGTGTGATTAGATTGACTAGTTTTCTGTGAGTATGGTTTCAATATGTCTGCCCTGTGATGCCCTCTTGCAGCTCCTACCATCTTACTTGGGTTTCTCCTACCTTGGGCATGAGGTATCTTTTCAAGGCTGCTCCAGCAAAGCGCAGCTGCTGCTCCTTAGCGTGGGAAGCTGCGACCAGCACACTAAGCACAGGTGGCTGCAATCAGTACACTAAGCACCACCGACAGGAGCTACCCCACTTCCGAGGTCAGGGGCAGAAACCAGGAGGACCCCATGCCTGACGGGCGGCAGCCAAGAGTTACCCCACGTCGTAGGTCAGGGGCAGCGGCTGAGAGTACCAGTCTGCAACGGCCCAGGAAAGGCTGAGAGGAGCTACCCAAGTCCGAGGTCAGGGGAGGCTAGGAGAAGCCACCTGGTGTCCGAGTTCAGGGGTGGCCACGCACCTGAGGCCAGGGGCGGTGGCCGGGAGGAGCAACCCCATGTCCAAGGTAAGGTTGCGTGGGTGCAGGAGGGCCTAGAGGAGCTATCCCACGTTGAAGGTCAGGAAGGGCGGCGGTGAGGAGATACCCCTCATCCAAGGTAAGGAGCAGTGGCTGCGCTTTGCTGGTAAACATTTACCAGATCACAACTATATAGGGATGTGGTCAGTCAGTTCAGTTGCTCAGTCATGTTTGACTTTTTGTGACCCCATGGACTGCACCATGCTAGGCTTCCCTGTTCATCACCAGCTCCTGGAGTTCACTCAAACACATGTCCATTGAATTGGTGATGCCATCCAACCATCTCATCTTGTTGTCCCCTTCTCCTCCCACCTTCAATCTTTCCCAGCATCAGAGTCTTTCCCAATGATTCAGTTCTTTGTATCAGGTGGTCAAAGTATTGGAGTTTCAACTTCAACATCAGTCCTTCTAATGAATATTCAGGACTGATTTCCTTTAGGATGGACTGGTTTCATTTCCTTGTAGTTCAAGGAACTCTCAGAAATCTTCAACACCACAGTTTAAAAGCATCAATTCTTCGATCCTCAGCTTTCTTTAGAGTCAACTCTCACATCCATACATGACCACTGGAAAAACCATAGCGTTGACTAGATGGACTTCTGTCAGCAAAGTAATGTCTCTGCTTTTTAATATGCTGTCTAGCTTGGTCACAGCTTTTCTTCCAAGGAGCAAGCATCTTTTAATTTCATGGCTGCAGTCACCATCTGCAGTGATTTTGGAGCCCAAGAAAATAAAGTCTGACACTGTTCACTGTTTCCCCATCTATTTGCCATGAAGTGATGGGACCAGATGCCATGATCTTAGTTTTCTGAATGATAACTTTTGAGGCAACTTTTTCACTCTCCTCTTTCACTTTCATCAAGGGGCGCTTCAGTTCTTCTTCATTTTCTGCCATAAGGGTGGTGTCATCTGCATATCTGAGGTTATTGATATTTCTCCCGGCAATCTTGATTCCATCTTGTGCTTCATCCAGTCCAGAATTTTGCATGATGTGCTCTGCACATAAGTTAAATAAACAAGGTGACAATAAGTTAAGTAAATAGGGATGTGTTAATGTCCTTCTATCTAATTATATGCTATGTATATGTCCATAATGTGTATGTATCTGAAGATGTATGTATAGTTGTTTATAAATTTCTAAGTGTTCTAATATCTTTCTTTGTTATCTATTCTGCTAATATAAACTGATGCTAATTATCATGTGTTTTAAGATGTTACTCTATTGCATGAAAGAATCTCAAATAACTATTCTCTACTTCCAGATTTTGGGGGGAGTTGTTAATGCTTTATAATATAATAATTGTTCTTTTATTTTAATCTACTTTTGGTAATTATAGAGTTGGTTTTTTTTTAAGTTGCATTTAGGTTACATTTATAGATTACTTAGGGAGATTGGTGTGATTAGGATGTTGAGTATATTTACCAAGGCACAATATCTGTTATCATTTACTTTCATCATCTTTTGTTTTACTCAGAAACTTTTCTCAGTTTTTGCTTTTTGTCTGTACTCTTGTTTAAATCATGTTGATGTTATTTGTTCCTTAAAGATTTGGTTAAATTCTTCTTTTGAAACTTGGGCCAATTTTTCTTGTTTTTAAACATTGGAGTTGGTAATGGGGATAGTAAATCACTTGGCTATTTTCTTTTACTTTTATAGCAATTGGCCTGTTTAGATTTTATTCTCTGGATTCAGCTTTAATAATTTTGTATTTGTCCTGGAATTATGCACATCTCACAGATTTGAGCAAAATAGTGCAGTAAGCAGCCACAGTCAGTGCCCTGCCTGTGTTCCTCAGCACTTCTCCAGTCAGTTTTGCAGGAAGTTTTGTCTAAGCTGTGGAAGGCAGCCTGGAAATGCCTAGGAATTAATTAATAGCTTTTGGGAAAAACATTCAGTGACTGACAGAAGTTGCTGTACATATTGTGAGGTAAATCTGAGGCTTGTGCTTTAAACTATCTCCCTGATTAAACTTCAGCTACCTCCCCGGTGATAGCTTTCTTGATGACAGTCCTTTATGAAGCTATTTTCCTTTCCTATTCCTCTTTTCTGCCAAAAAACTACTTGCACTGGAACCCTCTGAGGATGTGCCACTGGGGCAAGTCAAGCTAAAACATAACATTAATTTTCTTATCATTTTATCTGTATCTCTGATTACTTCCCTAAATTTGTTGTTTGTTAATGAATCAGGTTTCTGTCTCTCTAATTTTATTATTTCATCAAAAAATTCATTTTAAAGATTGTCAACTGGGTATAGTCCCTCAGAAAGCTTTAGAAACATGTAGAGCTTCTTGATTGTTACAATAACTAAAAGAGGTAACATTTATTTCAAAGGCGGCCAATCCTAAATTCTCTTCATTTAACATCATACAACTTCATAAAACAAATGATCAATACCAAACCTGTTGAAAGATCAATATTTTTAATGCTTCCAAATTAATCCTTCCAAAGAGCCAGGGTGCTATTGATTTTCATTTTTCTAATTTATTAATTTATACTTTAATATATATAGCATTTCTTCCTTCTGTTTACATAAAATTGTTTTCACTATAATTTACATGATTAAACTTGGACTTTACCTTATAAATTCTTGTTTAATAATTTTTTGTTAAAATATTTATGACTATACTCATTAGCAGTATCCCATATGTAATTTTATTATTGTTGCTATTTTTTGGCTATTAAGAAATTCATTTTGATTTCTTGATTATCTCCAATAATTTTTAAGATTAAAAAAAAAAACATTTTGAAATGGTATACTTGTCCTTATTTTTGTGTCTGTTACATTTTTGTTATTACCTTCCAGTTTTAATAGCCTGTGATCATAGAATAAACCAAGTACTATTTTTGAAAACTTTCAGGTTTTCTTTGTAGTTTAATATGGGTCAGTTTAACTGCTAATATTGTTATCATATTTTCTGATTTTAAAGAAATAGTGCTCAGGATATTTAGTTACACTGACCCTGTTACAGTTATTTTGATCTTACATATTTTTATTTTCATCTTATTTTTGTTCTTTCATATCTGTTGTGAACTGAAAGGTGAATTAAAGTCATTCGATGTGTCTTTGTCGACTTCCATATTGCTTTATGAGGTTTGAGAATATGTTGTTTGATTTTATAGATAATCATAACTGACTAGTATTCTGTACTATACTCTTTGTCATTGTGAAATATATTTCATCTCTTTAATACGTTTTACCTAAATTCTTCAGAGCAAATAGAAGGGGAAAAAGTGAAAGCAGTGACAGATTTTCTTTTCTTGGGCTGCAAAATCACTGTAAATTGTGACTGTAGTCATGAAATTGAAAGACACTTGTTCTTGAAAGGAAGATTATGACAAACCTAGACAGCATGTTAAAAACAGAGACATCACTTTGCTGAAAAGATTTGCATAGTCAAAGCTTTGGTTTTTCTAGTAGTCATGTTTGGATGTGAGAGTTGGACCATAAAGAAGGCTGAGGGCTGAAGGATTGATGATTTTGAATTGTGGTAATGGAAGACTCTCGAGAGTACCTTGGACAGTAAGGAGATCAAACCAGTCAATCCTAAAGGAAACCAACCTTGAATATTCACTGTAAGGACTGACCATAAAGCTGAAGCTTTGATACTTTGGCCACCTGACACAAAGAGCCAGCTCATTGCAAAACACCATCATGCTGGGAAAGATTTTAGGCAAAAGGAGGAGAGCTCAGCAGAGAATGATTAGATGGTTAGATGGTTAGATAACATAACCATTCCAATGGACATGGATATGAGCAAACTCCTGGAGATAGTGGAGAACAGAGGAGAGTGGCATGCTGTAGTCTATGGCGTCGTGAAGAGTCTGACATGACTTAGTGACAGAATGATGCCTATATTCTGCTCTCTGATAGAATAACTTTGTTTACTATTTTTTTAACACATGTGAATAGCACTTTTTCCATTTTTTGCTTTTGTTTTATAGCATTTCCAAAGTCTTGAGGATTCCAGAGTCTTATGTTCAAAACATATTAATTATGCTCTATGATCAATTCTGAAAGTCTTTTTCTAACTTAAGCTTAGAACAATTATACTTATTGATATCATATTTATGTTTAATTATAATTCTGTCTTTGTATTTATCTTTATTTGGCTTTTGATAATCATTTATTATGCAAATGTATGCCATCTTTATATTATGTTATCTATGACTTCTTTCCATTGTTGAGTGTGTTTGTGCTTAATCTGATAAATTTGAATGTTTGAATCTTGATCCTTTATTCCTAATTTCTCTTCCATTATCTAATTTCATTTGATTATATTATTTTTTAAATTAATCAATTTATTTTAATTGGAAGATAATCTTTTTACAATATTGTGGTGGTTTTGCCATACATCAGCATGAATCACTCATGAGTGCACATGTGTCCCGCCATCCTGCAACACCCTCCTACTACATCCCTCCCTACCCTATCTCTTTGGGTTGTGCCAGAACACCAGCTTTGCGTGTCCTGCTTCATGCATCAAACTTGCACTGGTTATCTATTTTACATATGGTAATATACATGTTTCAATGCTATTCTCTCAAATCATCCCACCCTCACCTTCTCCCACATAGTCCAAAAGTCTGTTCTTTACATCTGTGTCTCTTTTGCTACCTTGCATATAGGATGGTCATTACCATCTTTCTAAATTTCATGTATATGCATTAATATATGTACTGGTGTTTATCTTTCTGACTTGCTTCACTCTGTATAATAGGCTCCAGCTTCATCTACCTCATTAGAAATGACTCAAATGTGTTCTTTTTTTATATTGGTGGTGGTTTAGTCACTAAGTCTTGTCCAGCTGTTGTGACCCCATGGACCGTAGCCTGCAAGGCTCCTCTATCCCTGGGATTCTCCAAGCAAGAATACTGTAGTGGGTTGCCAATTCCTTCTCCAGGGAATCTTCCCAACAGAGAAATCAAATCAGGTCTCCTGCATTGCACGCAGATTTTTTACCAACTGAGCTAGGAGGGAAGCCCTCTTTTTTTAAAAACGGAGTAATATTCCATTGTGCATATGTACCACAACTCCCTTATCCATTTGGCTGCCAGTGAACATCTAGGTTACTTCCATGTCCTAGCTATTGTAAACAGTGCTGCAGTAACATTGGGGTACACGTGTCTCTTTCAATTCTGGTTTCCTTGATGTGTATGCCCAGTAGTGAGATTTCTGGATCATAAGGCAGTTCTATTTCCAGTTTTTTAAGGAATCTCCACACTGTTCTCCATAGTGGCTGTACTAGTTTGCATTCCCACCAGCAGTGTAAGAGGGTTCCCTTTTCTCCACACCCTCTCCAGCATTTATTGCTTGTAGACTATTTTTTCAAATATAGATTTATTTGTTTTAATTGGAGGCTAATTACTTTACAATACTGTATTGGTTTTGCCATACATTGACATGAATCCACCATGGGTGTGATGGCTACCATTCTGACCAGAGTGAGATGATACCTCATTGCAGTTTTGATTTGAATTTCTCTAATAATTAGTGATGTTGAGCATCTTTTCATGTGTTTATTAGCCATCTGTATTTCTTCTTTGGAGAAATGTCTGTTTAGTTCTTTTGCCCACTTTTTGATTGAGTTGTTCATTTTTCTTGTATTGAGCTTCATGAACTGCTTGTATATTTTGGAGAACAATTTTTTGTCAGTTGTTTCATTTGCTATTATTTTCTCCCATTCTGAAGGCTGCCTTTCCACCTTGTTTATAATATCCCTCATTGCGCAAAAGCTTTTAAGGTCCCATTTGTTATTTTTGTTTTTATTTCCATTACTATGAGAAGTGGGTCTTAGAGGATCTTGCTGTGATTTTTGTTAGAGTGTTCTGCCTATATTTTCCTCTAAGAGTTTTATAGTATGTGGTCGTACATATAGGTCTTTAAACCATCTTGTGTTTATTTTTGTGTATGGTGTTAGAAAGTGTTCTAGTTTCATTCTTTTACAAGTGGTTGACCAGTTTTCCCAGCACCACTTGTTAAAGAGATTGTCATTTTTCTATTTTACATTTTTGCCTCCCTTGTCAAAGATAAGGTGTCCATAGGTGCATGGATTTGTTTCTGGGCTTTCTATTTTGTTCAATTAATTATATTCTCTCTCTGTGCCAGTACCATACTCTCTTGATGATTGTAGCTTTGTAGTATAGTCTGAAGTCAGGCAGGTTGATTCCTCCAGTTACATTCTTCTTTATCATGATTGCTTTGGTTATTTCAGGTTTTTATTTTTCCATACAAATTGTGAAATTATTTGTTTTAGTTCTGTTAAAAATACCATTGGTAGCTTGATAAGGATTGTATTGAATCTATAGATTGCTCATTGGATATGACTCTGAGGCTGAGGAAAATTGAAGGCAAGAGAAGAGGGTAACAGGATGCGATGGTTTCATGGCATTGCTGACTCAATGGACATGAGTTTGAGGAAACTCAGGGAGATAGTGATGGACAAAGAAGATTGACGTGCTGTAGTTCATGGGGTCACAAAAAGTCAGAGACAACAGTGACTGAACAACAACAATTTAAAATGCAAATCTCATAGAAAAATCAGCTCAAAATAGATCATAATAGAAAAAATATAAAGATAAAACATAAAACCCTACGGAAACAAGAAAATCTTTGTTACCTTGAGTTAGATATATAGTTGTTATATGACACATTAAGAAATATTCATTTTTAAAACTAATTAATAAAAAGAACTTCTATAAAGTAAAATTGGACAAATTCTTATGTGACAAATATATTTTTAAGAGAATGAAAAATCATCTATAAACTGATTGAAATCAGTTGAAAATGTTGAAAATGTTTCAATGTAAACATTGAAAATGTTTACAAATCTCATGTCAGACAATGAAATTGTACTCAGAATATATAAAATATTTCCCAAACTCAACAATGCAAAAGTAAGCACCCCAAGTAAAAATAGTGAGTAAAATATTTGAAAAGACATTTACCAAAGAATATATACAGATGGCAAATGAACATATGAAAAGATGGTCAATGTTGCTCATTATGAAAATTCAAAAAAAAAAAAAATTGTGGTACCACTGTTAGAATGTCTTTTAAAATCCTGACTATATAAATGCTGACAAGTATGATAAGTATCTGGGATTCTCATACATTACTGCTGGGAGTAGAAAATTGTGTATTCATTTTGGGAAAAAGTTTAGCCAGGTCTTTTGATGTTTTGCTTACATTTACCATTTAACACAGAATTTTATACATTGGTATATATTCAAGTGAAATTAAAACTCATGTTCGTGCAAAACTTTCTTAAGGAAATGATTGAATTTTACAGGTTAAAACAGAAATTTTATGGTATTTGAAACTCAATAAAACTGCTCCAAAAAAATTAACAAAAAAAGAGACACTGATACATGTAACAACATGAGTAAATCTCAAAAGCATTATGTTGACTAAAAGAATTCAGTATCAAAATGGTTACATACTATATGATTCCCTTTCTATCATGTTCTGGAAAACAACAACAAAACAAAGATAATGAAAAGATGAGTGATTGCCAGGAGTTAGAGGTAAGGGTAAGATTTGACTATAAGAGGACAGCAAGGGGAAATTATTTTGGTGATAGAAGCATTCTGTATCCTGATTGTGGTAGTGGTCATGTAAATCTGATCAGGTGTTAAATATCATAACTTGCACAACCAAAGACAAAGTATCTTTTTTATATATTATTTTTTAAATAAAAAGAATGATGAATAATATTTGATTCCAAAATTTGACATGTAAGAGATGAATTTTATAAGATCACTTCTCTTGATCCATACATTTCAAGATACCAAAAACTGTTTAAATAATGTAAAGTTCTAGGATCTAATCTTAGCTTTGTTACTTACTTAATGTTTGATTTTGGACATAATATTTAATCTCTTAATCTCCACTTATAAAATGAGGATATTACTTTACAGTATGAGGATACTACATTACAATAAAATCCTACTTTACAATATTATCATAAGGATTAAAAATACAAGTTAAGTAGATGTGTATTTATGTGCATATGGAGTTGGTATGTTTTCTCTTATATTACTTGAAATATAGTATATGGAATCTATTAAACTGCAGTTGCTATCATGTTATTGTTATTTAAAAATTTATTTAGAAGAATAAATTTTCTTCATAGGTTGAGTTTTTATCCTACTTATATTTGTGTCTTGGGGTACTATTCATAAAACAGAAATATATGGCAACAAATGATTTATGTTGCCAGATGAGTTAAGTTTTATTCGTAAGATACAAGGTGAAGAAAATTTTGTGGAGACCTAAATTGTTTCTATTATTTTTTGATATACATGCTATTCTCTTATATGTACCAACTAGTCTAGATATTGGATTTATTTTTATAAATAAACTTGATAAATAATTGAATTTGAAACTGCCCCCTCTTCTTCTGTCCTTGGACTCCTGGGGCATTAAGAATTCATGCCTCTTTTGACCTGCAAGCTTCTTCTCCTATCCCAGCAGCCCTGTGTGGTGTCTGAGGAGACTTGCTGCTCAAGCTGAATTGTATAGTGTTTTTCTGATGTGCAAAATGTTGACCCTTGGGAAGCCTCTGGACTCATTTTCATTAGTGATCTAAACACATTTTGAGAGTAGGGCAGGGCGTGGGCAACCGATTATTTGCCTCTCAGCACAGCAAAACTACCCTTACTGCCCACTGGTTTAGAAAAAATTAGCCTCTGAAGTCTGATTGTCACTTGTTCTGCATTCTGATGGGCTGACTTGTGCTGCTATCTGTTCCTTGGCAGTTGTCAGTGAGGGCCAGATCTTCACCGATTAGTCAGGCAAGACAAGCCCAAGGAACAGGACTGGTTCTTTGTGTTTATTTTGAGTCTTCATTTGCACCTGTCTTGAATTGTTTGCAGGGTAAGGATGTCAGCTAGTTTTCAATAACATTGGATGCAACCTTGTGTTGAGTAAGTTACCAGATTCTTTGCTACTTAATTATTTAGTATCTATGAGCCATTCATTAACATATAGAAATTAGAAACCTGTTTCTTTCCTTGTTGATGTTTAGGAATCACACTATCCTTTGCTGTTTAGGGCATGGTTTAGGGCATAGCATGACTGTATCACCTTAATGTAAGTATTGAATTTTTATGACCTGCTGTAGTTTGAAGGAAAGCCATGAAGTTAGGTATATCGTAGACTCAAGTTAGAAATGACTAGTTTTAGAAGAGGTGAGCTCAGCAAGATAATTTTCCATAAAAAGAAATGTTGCCTTGTACACTATAAAAGCCAGAGATACAAAGCAACATCACTTTCAGATGGAAAGATTTGGATAGATTCCCACTATTTTCAAAGGAAAAAAAAAAAAAAAACTTTCTTCTTTTTTTCTTCCAAAAAGGAATTCAGTTTTCTTTCTGAAGAAATTTCTGTCATTTATTCCTGTCTTTCATCCATGAAGATTTTTTCCACTAAATAAATCTATTAAAAAGCCCAAATTGCACAATGGAATAAAATTATTTAAAGTCCCTTGGAACACCTATCATATAAATTTCAAAATTTTTCCTGGGATTGTTGGAGGTCTCAAGTCAGCCTTGGGCAGAGCTGTTGAGCAAGTGAGCCGTGCAACAGCAGGGGCTCAGCCAGCCAATCCTTCTCTTAGATCCTGCTGGAATAATAATTAGTCATGAGCCTCCTACTGACTTCTGCTGTGTTGTTTGCACCTTCTTTCTCCCTTTCTCCTTCTCTAGTTTTTTCCTTTTTTTGTTGTTTTAATTTCTATTTTTACTTTATTTTACTTTACAATACTGTATTGGTTTTGCCATATATTGACATGAATCCACCACAGGTGTACATGAGTTCCCAAACATGAAACCCCCTCCCACCTCCCACCCCATATCATCTCTCTGGATCATGCCCGTGCACCAGCCCCAAGCATCCTGTATCCTGAATCGAACATAGACTGGTGATTCCTTTCTTACATGATAGTATACATGTTTCAATGCCATTCTCCCAAATCATCCCACCCTCTCCCTCACCCTCAGAGACCAAAAGTCCGCTCTACACATCTGTGTCTCTTCTGCTGTCTCACATACAGGGTCATCATTACCATCTTTCTAAATTCCATATATAAAGACTTTTAGTCTAGCTTTCATTGTTTTTGAAACAACTGGGGTTTCAATTTGCTGAGTAGGGGGCAGATTCCCCAAGTCTAATTCACAAAGACATTGATACAAAATGGAGACATGTCAAAGAATCTACATTTTTAACAGCATTCAAGTTGATTCAGATAGTGCAATCGAGGAACACACATGGGACAACAATGCTTCAAAGGAAGAAAACATTTTGTAATTTTTTTGCAAAGTCTAATTTTGTCAGAGTGGTATAAAATTATTTTTATTCATTATCTAATGTAATACTCACAGTACCTCTGTGAGTTAAATATTGTTATTAACTGTATTTATCAGATTAAAAAAAAAAGTAACATTAAGGAAATTTAAGTACTTGCCCAAGGTTATACAGCTAGCATACAACAGAGATGGGATGAAAACACACCTCCCTTTGGCTCAAAATTTTCTATGTCATGCTGTCTTCTCAGGTAAAACATTGCTAAGATGCTTGCCAATGAATCTGGCAACCTCTTACTCTGGCATTCTCCTACTCCTCTCTATATCCTTCCGTAACTTCATAAGGACTAAACACCCATATATTTTTGGGCTTTGTCCCAAACAATATGGGTAAGGCTAAAGAAGATTGAAACTATATTATCTGCTCTCCAGTATTATGGATATTATTGGCAAAGACAGGTGTCATACCTAAGAGTATACACGAAGAATAAATTATAATAAATGTGATTATGACTTGGGACTACATTTTGAGGTAAATAGTGCCCTGGCCCTGTCTTTTTACTTAAAATTGATGTTGATCTTACAAAGGTTTTTTAATTAGCAATAAAGGCATGTGTCAAGGTTAAACATATAAGTTTCTGCTGCTGCTGCTGCTGCTAAGTCACTTCAGTCATGTCTGACTCTGTGCGACCCCATAGATGGCAGCCCACCAGGCTCCCCCATCCCTGGGATTCTCCAGGCAAGAACACTGGAGTGGGGTGCCATTGCCTTCTCCATACAAGTTTCTAATACTGGTTTTATCACTAAAAATCTATAAAATATTAAAATCTCATAAACTTTATCGACTGAGCGACTGAACTGACTGAAACTTTATAGGCACATTATTTCTGAGGAAATCCATTGGGAAAAAAGGAAATATGAGGAGCATTTCACAATTAAAACCATAACATGTCAAAGATTGACATTATTATATTAAGGAAATACTGATTACTTGGTGGACAGCTGATGAAGAAAGGACCTTCTCTGACTGAAAATACAGGGAATGAGTCACAGGTAATAAATATAAACCCATAACAACAAACTGAGTTAATAGCATCCACATAGAAAACAGGAGTTTTGGAAATCTAAAAATACAATATAACAAAATAGTCTGATACTATAAAATAACTATGAATGAAACACACGCTTAGAGCTGAACTCTAAACAAAGAAAAATGCCAAGGTGATAAAGTTGAGGAAATCATGGTGAAAATATTAAAGAGAAGCTGCACTCCAAATATTTACAATAAGCTATAGACAAGGCTTAAAAGTCAGTTTCTTACACTCAGAAACCAGGTGAAGGGAATAGGAGTTTGAACCTGAACTGAGTGATTATATTAGAATCTCTTGCACAAATCTTAGGGCTTCAAATTCCCGTTATTTTGGAAAAATACTTGTGCTCACTGTACTGAGCTATTGAGATCCTCCTAGAGATAAAAGAGTTACTTTCCAGCTACAGAGACAGCCTTCACTGATTAGTGCCCTTTGGTAATTGCCTCATCTGTAGAGACACTTTCCCTAGTCTTTTGTTCCCTTTCTGCCCTAACCCATGTTCAATGACTGGACATAGGGACATAAAGACTTGGCTTCTGAACCTAACTTTGGAGAAGTCTGTTGGGGGGCATCCCAACTCCAGAACTTCTCATTGGAGCAGTCAAGTCTTCTGCTAGGAATGCAGAACTTGAATCCTTCCTCCACTCAATCCTGCATACCTCTCTTCCCTTTAAATGGTGCTAATTTCAAGAGCACTATAATAAAAAATATTTTCCCAGGAAAAACAGCTGCAAAATGATTAATGAGGACTGGCACTTTTTTGTGCTCCAAGAAATGACTAACTGCAAAGGACTTCCCTGTTTTTCCATGTACAGAGATCTGACCTATCTCTATCTCCCTTCTGAAACTCCTAAAGACCTTTTTCCTTTGCTTCATGGAGCTTCTAAAGTATTGAAAATACTCTCTATTTAACAGCCTGAAGAAAATTATTTCCTTAATTTTCTATTGTAATCCTTCTCTCATTGATTTGGTGGCATGATACAGGTAGCCTTGGTCATTGGCTTCAAGTCACTTTTTACTCAGCCCAGGAAAGGAGTCATCTTGGAGTCCCTTTTCTTTCCCTCTTGACTGTGGTCTGGGGGTCCAGCTGTGAAGTTAAGTGAAGTGAAGTCGCTCAGTCGTGTTCAACTCTTTGAGACTCCATGGACTGTAGCCCACCAGGCTCCTCCATCTATGGAATTTCCCAGGCAAGAGTACTGGAATGGGTTGTTATTTCCTTCTCCAGGGTATCTTCCCAACCCAGGGATCAAACCCGGGTCTCCCTCATTGCAGGCAGATGCTTTACCATCTGAGCCACACATGTATATCTTCCATCTGCATCATGTTAAGGTGTTGATTTTTATTCTTTCTGACTTCTTTCTTGATTTTAGGTACCAGCAATTCTTGGCTTCTTTGTATAATCATTTTGCAGTATCTGTGAATAGATTGATGATTTATTGAGATGTTTCTGTCTGTTTGAAAAACAACAACATATCTGGATTTTTTGTGTTCCATATGTGTTTATTTATTTTGAGCTAAAGCAAATTAAGAATTTCATGCCCACCAATAAGTGTGCATTTGGATGGATAAATCTGATTTTACGTGTTTATATTTGACCGATGGCTAAATGTTAGAATTAAAATATTAGTCTTTTCTCTCTGTATCTTTCTATGTTTGCATGTCTGTAACTCAGACTTTTACCTCTTATGTGAGTATATAACATGTTGTTATCTCTAAATGTATTCTCAAATTTAATTATACAAACTTTTTACAAGAGTTCTATTATAATTAGTATGGAAATAAATAAGCATTAAATATAACTGAATATTTTTAGAATTTTCAGAAAATAATTTATATTTTGATTTATAAAAATATTACTTTTAATGTAAAAATAAAAATCACTTGTATACTTAACTATCAATTTAAGCATTCAAGTTTATATATTTTAGGCAAACCTTTGATGAATAAGGCTATGCCAATATGTTTGGTTTAATAACAGCAATTGTATCTTCTCTGATTTGTCAGTGATAAGCATAAATTACAAGATTTATCTTCTACTTTGTCCTATTCTCTCTAAACTTATATAGGTTTATTTATTGAATAAATAAACTAGTATTACTTCCATTAAATGTTCAAGATTACTAAAACAGTAAGCTTGTGAGAGCATATTGAATCATTCTGATAAACATTTCAATAGCAAATATCTTTTATAATATGTAAACTTGAAGATAGTTTTAAAGATCTTTAGGTTACTTAAAAGCTTGAACTTACACTAAATTGAGTTAGTTACTGGATATACAATTAATACTTAGAAGTAAAATAAAATTGAATAATGAAACATTAATTGCTAAGTATAACTTTAAACTTATGTATATTGTGGTCACATTTTTATTTGGTGAAAGATAAATTGTATTGTAAGGGTTCTATATAAACACAGAAAAGCATACATGTTTGTGAAAAGCCAGCTTTACTTATTACGGTCAAAGTTGCCTAGGGTTTGATGGGTCTGTTTGTAAGATTTTCAAGAACACTTGTATTAATATTATATTAAGTATAACTAGAACTTAGTTTTTTTTCTGTTAAGATAAATACATAATTTTAGATATTACCCTTAAAAGAGACTGAAAAGATATAATTTATCCTCTATGTAATCTGCCTAGATAGCAAAGATCTGGTGTCTTAACAGAACAACTTTCTTATGGTTTATGTTTATTTTATTATATCTTTGATTATTTAAGTAAACAGAGCTTTCTCACTTAGGAAAGATTAAGATTCTTTTAAAATGACGTTGCATCTCTTTTAAAAAGTATTTTATTGTCTCTTTTGTTAAACGGGTAATAAAGTATTATTCCACAGAAACTCATGATACCATATTACTCAAGTATTCAAATCTCCTGACAATGTTTGATATTTTGCCTTCCCAAATAAAATCCTAAATGATTTTTTTTGCATTTGAAACTGTCTTTTTTATATACCAGAAGGTTCCTGCAAAATCACAAAATGTGTTCTTTCATCTTGTGAAAATAGTGGTGTTAATAATAATTAGATTTCATATATTACTATTAATGAGTTGTATGGGAGGATTTGTCAAATTAAAAGACAGACTTAGCTTTCCCTGAATTAAATTCATCTATAAGAATTGATGCTTTTGAACTGTGGTGTTAGAGAAGAGTCTTGAGAGTCCCTTGGACTGCAAGGAGATCCAACCAGTCCATTCTGAAGGAGATCAGCCCTGGGATTTCTTTGGAAGGAATGACGCTAAAGCTGAAACGCCAGTACTTTGGCCACTTCATGCGAAGAGTTGACTCATTGGAAAAGACTTTGATGCTGGTAGGGATTGGAGGCAGGCGAAGAAGGGGACGACAGAGGATGAGATGACTGGATGGCATCACTGACTCGATGAACGTGAATCTGAGTGAGCTCTGGGAGTTGGTGATGGACAGGGAGGCCTGGTGTGCTGCGATTCGTGGGGTTGCAAAGAGTCGGACATGACTGAGTGACTGAACGGAACTGATTCTGGTCCATTTTAGTTAGCTGATACCTAAAATATTGATGTTTACTCTTGCCATCTCCTATTTGAACACTTCCATTTTATCTTGATTCATGGACCTAACATTCCAGTTTTCTGTACAATATTGTTCTTTACAACATCAGACTTTACTTCCTTCACCAGTCATATCCACAACTGGGTGCTGTTTTTGCTTTGGCTCAGCCTCTTCATTCTTTCCAGAGCTATTTCTCCACTCTTCTCCAGTAGTATATTGGGCACCTACCAACCTGGGGAGGTCATCTTTTGGTGTCATATATTTTTGCCTTTTCATATTGTTCATGGGGTTTCCAAGGCAAGAATACTGAAGTGGTTTGCCATTCTCTTCTCCAATGGACCACATTTTGTCAGAACTCTCCACAATGACTGATCCATCTTGGGCTCCAAAATCACTTCAGGTGATGACTGCAGCCATGAACCAAATTTGTTTGTGAGTTGCATTATATTTGTAATAAACATGATAAAAACCAGCTAAAGTGAGAATTATAAGACAGATTTGACAATTGCTATTTACCTCTGTGCATCAGCAATGTAAGCTAATGAAACATCTGGATAGTGGTGAAGCCTACATTGTCATTTCCCCATTCACACCTCCTACTTAATTGCACATGAATGATTTTTTATTATGATCTTTTGTAGCTTGTTGTCTAGGGGCATTACCTGACTTTAGCAGCCAGATTCTAGACCACACACAGAAAATGCTACAAATGTCAAGATACTAAAGTACATGGGAGTAGCTTTAATAAATATTACATGGGAATTAGTGGATAAATGACCCTTTTAAGCTATGCTTGACAATGCACCACTAGAGGTCCCCAGTAATACTGAAATATAGTTTTTCATATGGTTATCTGCTTATAATTTTACTCAGTATTGACTGCCTTCCTGTATTAGCCTGTTGTGGCTGCCATAACAAAGTGCCACAGACTATGTGCACTTTATTTTCCCAGTCTTGAGGCTAGAAGTCCAATATTAAGGTGTTGCTAGGATTAGTTTCATCTAAAGCCTCTCTCCTTGGTTTGTAGGTGGTCATCTTCTAAATTGCTTTCCCATGAACTTCTCTCTGTGTATGTCTGTAATGTGTTGAACTGCAGCCCCCAAAATTCATATGTGAATTCCTAATCCCCAGTACCTGATTTTGTCTTTTTATAAGGACATTAGCTCATATTGGATTAAGGGACTCCCATTTAATTTACTTTGCGAGCTTCCCTGATAGTTCAGTGGTAAAAAATCCATCTGTCAATTCAAGAGATGAGGATTTGACCTCAGGGTGAGGAAGATCCCCTGCAGAAGGAAATAGCAACTCACTTTAGTATTCTTATCTGGGAAATCTCATGGAGAGAGGAGCCTGATGGGCTCCAGTCCATGGGGTTCCTAAGGAGTTGGACATGACTTAGCTGCTGAACAACAGCTTTTTAACTTAGTTACCTCTTTACAGTCTGTATCTCATTCTGGGATGTTGGGTTTAAGACTTCACCATAGAAATTTGAGAGGAGACAATTTTGTTCCCAGTACATCCTTTCTAAATATGTCATGCTCCCCTTAGTCTTACTCATATTTCCCTGGGATCATTCTCTAGTAAGTCAATTACAACTTACTCTCTGTCACAGACTGCTTTCAAGGCACCTAAAATTATGGTAAAAAGTTAAAAGATGTGAAGAAGAAAGGAAGAATCTGAAGACATGTTTTGAAAGGCTCATAAAGAGGAGACTAGAGAGAAGAGGAAGAGATGTTTGAAAGTGTAGTAGCTTACAAACTTTGAAAATTGTAGAACCCATGAATTTTTATATTATAGATACATTGAGTTCTGAATAAAAACAAATCCTTTGTAAATATGATATATTAGTTAAGATACATTAAATTGCTGATTAAATATATCCTAAAATACAATGGCTCAAACTCTTTGAGACTTTTTTCTTCCTCACAAAATCATTCAAGGCAGTGCCTTTGGCTTGTGAGTGGCTCTTTTCTATGTGGAAATTTATGTACTCCTAATTCTACCATTTTGAAGATCTACATTTCCTTGAACTTGTTTCCATCCGATGCTAACCAATGGAATGGGAAAGATGATGAAGAGATCCCTATTCTCTTTCCTTCCTTCCTTTTCTTTCTTTCTACCACAATAAGTCTAATTAACATCTGCCCTCATTAATGATTGCATTTTTTTCTCTCCTGTGATGAGAATTTTCAAGATCTACTCTCTTAGCAACTTTCAACTATGCAGTAAAATATTATTAACTATGGATTAACTATGGTCATAATGTAGTACACTACCATGACTACTTTCTTAAAAGCTGCTTCATTCTAGAGGATTTGTCCTTTGGCAATACGAAGCCACAAGGATAACTGGGTAAGATGGACTATCCATATGATTTGCTATTGTGTTATTGGCATCAAAAGCAGGAAAAAAATGTATTGGATATCAAGTGTTTTTTGTCTCTTTCATCATTATTGGCATTATAAAATAAAAATTGAAAAGACCTAAAAACCCCACAAGAAACAAAAAGTTCCTGAAAATTTAGTATGTATCAGATACAGAAACATACCATTTATAAAAGGAAAGCAATTAAAGGACAAAGTAATTTGCATTAGAATTGGTCTTCAAAATTGTGTGATATTCTCTGCCGGGGTCCAGCCCCGGTGGATCCAGGGAATTCGAAGTGGGGACAGAGTTGGCGAGGAAAAACTTATTTATTTAGAAATATAAAGAGAGATTAGGAAAGAATAGTGTAGTAGGAAAATTAGTGGAGAAAAGACGCTGAATAACTTGGTTTACGTGGAAAATCAATAAAGTTCCAAGAAAAGGAACTTGCACCATCTATATAGGCCACCAGCACCCACTTGAATAGCGGAGGGTACCCCACCTTGGGCTCCCCTCTCACGTGGGTCTTAGAAGCCAGGGCAAATAAGTTGACACGGTGAGCCTCCACCCTCCAGATGGGAATTCAGCCAGAAAAGGGAGAAAAGAGTGACAAGGGGGAACCAAGCATCAGTGCCAGACCCACAACTTTATTTTCAAAAGCAGCTTATATACCCCAAGTTGTACATAAAGAAATAATGGAATATGCAGAATTATGCAGGGGCAGCAGTCCTGACCCTCATTGAGACCGGGCTTTCTTCTTGCATACCTTCCCATATACAAAAGGTCCCAGATGGTTTTACATCATCTTCTGCCCAGGGAGCCTGTTAACATTTTTATGGCTCTTTTCCTAGATAAATGTCTATCAACCAGAAAACTGTTTTTCCCTTGAAGTGTTTTTTCTTTAATCTGCATCACCCTCAAAGTACTAAATAAAGTTACATTCTTGTAGAACAAAGGTGCAGTGGGTTATAACAAAGAAAGTACTTAACTCAAAGATCTAATGTTGCTAATGCCAGGGCTACCACCTGTTTTTATACATACCAACTATATCAACAAATAAAAGATATGAAAACTTGGCAGCAAGTATTGGCTCAATAAATGGAACTCTTAATCAATCCTATTCTAATGATTTTGACTCCTCGGAAGCCCCTACATTCCTAGGATGTTTTAAGCTTCCTGTGCCTCTCTTTCATGGTCGGGAGGCCACAAACAATCACATGTGCAGGCAGGCTAGAAAGACATTAGAGGGGTTTTTGGATTGAAACACTTTTATTATGCCCAGGAGGTTTATTATTTAAAAGCTCTAAATTAACTTTTTCCAGAAAAAGGTGGTGGGGGGACAGCCCCCTGTTAATGTCAGAAGAGTAGTTTCAAAGCATAACACAGTAAAGCAGGCAGACTCTGGTTTTGGGGGTAGATGCTCGAGAATTTCCAGGGGGACCCCTGAGGCTTGATCCTGTCTTTGAGTATGCTGAGCTTCCTTCCTCATGACCTTTGCCACGGGTGGGGTTCCTCACGCTGGCTCCCGGCAATTCTCATTAGGAATTTTACATCTAAATGATCAATATTAAGTAGTGTGAGTGAAGTTAAGCATTTTTACTAATGAAGGCATTATTATATCAAATATATACTATTCAATATAAAAATAGAGAGTTATGATGAGAAATTTGAGAGTGAGAAGGAAATGGCAAGTCACTCCAGTATTCTTGCCTGGAAAATTCCATGGATTGAGGAGCCTAGTAGGCTACAATGCATGGGGTCGCAAAGATTCGGACACAACTAAGCGAATTCACTTTCACTTTCAAACAAGCTGTAGGTCTTCCCTGGTGACTCAGTGGTAAAGAGTCTGCCTGCAATGCAGAAGACCCAAGTTCATTCCCTGGGTCAGGAAGGTCCCCTGGATGAGGGCATGACAACCCACTCTAATACTCTTGCCATGGACAAGGGAGGCTGGAAGGCTGCAGTCCACAGGGTCACACAGAGTCAGACATGACTGAAGTGACTAAGCAGCATCAGCAAACAAGTTGTAACTGGAATATTTGGAAAGAATAAATATCTACTTCCACATAAAGAATTTGTTTCCTGCTATATTGTGGGATATGTGTTGTTTTGAATGAAAGTATTTGAATTTTATCAAACGGATTTACTGTATCTCTTAAAACCATTTTATGATTATTTGCCTCCAATCTTTTAATGTTTCAGATTGTATTAATACATTTTCTTTTGCTAAATAATTTTCCATTCAATTTACATCTAATTTTAAATTATATATATATATATCCAACATATAAATTCAAAAATAGAAGTTATATCTCCTTTGTGTTATCTATAAAAATATTTGCAATTAATTCTATGCACATATTGATCACAAGGAAAACCTAAAAAAAATAGAAACAATTAAAATAGCAATCAGAAGAAATATAACAGTGATCTTTTTCTAGAAAAATAGAAAAATAAAAATTTTTAAATCAGAATTTCTAGAATATAAAGATAATATGGCCATGTTAAAATATATGGAATCTTGCAAAAATAATACTTAGAAGAAAATATTTCACATTAAATATTGGTATCAATTATTAAAAATATATTAAATTTCAAATACTAATATCTGTGTATGTAAGTCACTTAGCTGTGTCTGACTCCTTGTGCCCCATGAACCCACCAGGCTGCTCTGTTCATGGAATTCTCCAGTAAAGAATACTAGAGTGGGTTGCAATTCCCGTCTGTAGGGATTCTTTCTGATCGAGGGATAAAACTCAAGTCTTCTGTATTGCAGAAGGATTTTTTACTGTCTGAATCACCATCTGCCAGGTAAGTAATAAACCAAAGGAAGCAGAAAAATATCTGATAATGAAAACAAAAGCAGAAACTATGAACAAAATATTCAAACAAACTTAATAAGGAAATAAAATATAGTTAAACATAAAAAAGAAAAAAATGTAATTTAAATTATTAAAAAAGAACATATTAAAAAAACAAATTGGAGAAATTTTGAATAAAACACAAAAGGGAACTCTTTACACATATTATCTGTAACTTTTTCACAATTCAACTTATACATTTGAAAATCTGGATGAAATATTTTACATTCTAAGAAATATAATTAAGCAAAATTGACAACAGTGGAGATAATCAAAACTGAAAAAACTCCAGAAAAAGGAATTGAGAAACTATATTATGAATGTCATTTCCATAAATAAATGCATAAAAATATTCACAGGGAAATAATATAAATTCTATTAAAGTCAGATAATCCAAAGAGGAGGAACTAAAATTGTCATATATAGCAATTATACTATGGTTACAAAGAAGTCAGTGAGAATGAACACAAAATAAAATTAATGAAAAATCTCAAATGTCAGTATTTTTACCAAAATATTAAAGAAAATAGAATCAAATATAATATAATATAATAACATATTTTAACTAACTGATATTTATTATAGAACTATAAGTTTTTTTTTAATATTAGGAGATCCCCAAGTATAATTTATTACATTAGTAGATATATGAAGACAATAATATAATAATTATCATAAATTCTCACAAGTACTTGAAAAAATTCAACACACATTGATTTAAGCACAAAGTATTTTAACAAGATATTTAGGAAAAATAGTTAACAAATTTTTGCAATAAGTATTTGAGAAAAATTTAAATAACTGTTGAAACAGGGTATATTTGAGAAAAATGGAAAGAAAATTTGTCTTTTTATGTTGTAACTCTACAGTACCAAAAAAGTCAATTCTTTTTGAATTACTTTTTGAGCTAACCTCGATTGAGCTTTATAAAACAACGACTTTTATTTTGTAGTTAGAGAACTTGATTATCTAGTCAATATATAATTATATTCTTTATTTTTGTGGATATAAATCCCGTAATAGACAGAAAATTCCTTAGAAAAAACCAGAAATGTTTTCATCTAGAAATTAAAATATATTATAGAGTCTCTAGGAGAAGGAGATGCCACTCCACTCCAGTACTCTTGCCTGGAGAAACCCAGAGACAGGGGAGCCTGAGTGGGCTGTGGTCTATGGGGTCACACAGAGTAAGACACGACTGAAGTGACCTAGCAGCAGCAGCATAGAGTCTCTTCAGTTCAGTTCAGTCGATCAGTCTTGTACGACTCTTTGCGACCCCATGAATCGCAGCACGCCAGGCCTCCCTAGGCATCAGCAACTCCCGGAGTTCACTCAGACTCACATCCATTGAGTCCGTGATACCATCCAGCCATCACATCCTCGGTTGTACCCTTCTCCTCCTGCCCCCAATCCCTCCCAGAATCAGAGTCTTTTCCAATGACTCAACTCTTCACATGAGGTGGCCAAAGTACTGGAGTTTCAGCTTTAGCATCATTTCTTCCAAACAAATCCCAGGGATGATCTCCTTCAGAATGGACTGGTTGGATCTCCTTACAGTCCAAGGGACAATCAAGAGTCTTCTCCAACACCACAGTTCAAAAGCATCAATTCTTCAGTGCTCAGCCTTCTTCACAGTCCAACTCTCACATCCATACATGACCACAGGAAAAACCATAGCCTTGACTAGACAGACCTTACTCGGCAAAGTAATGTCTCTGCTTCTGAATATACTATCTAGGTTGGTCATAACTTTTCTTCCAAGGAGTAAGCGTCTTTTAATTTCATGGCTGCAGTCACCATCTGCAGTGATTTTGGAGCCCAGAAAAATAAAGTCTGACACTGTTTCCACTGTTTCCCCATCTATTTCCCATGAAGTGATGGGACGGAATGCCATGACGATCGTTTTCTGAATGTTGAGCTTTAAGCCAGCTGTTTCAGCCTCCACTTTCACTTTCATCAAGAGGGTTTTTAGTTCCTCTTCACTTTCTGCCATAAGGGTGGTGTCATCTGCATATCTGAGGTGATTGATATTTCTCCTGGCAATCTCAATTCCAGCTTGTGTTTCTTCCAGTCCAGCATTTCTCAAGATGTACTCTGCATAGAAGTTAAATAAGCAGGGTGACAATATACAGCCTTGATGTATTCCTCTTCCTATTTGGAACTAGTCTGTTGTTCCATGTCCAGTTCTAACTGTTGCTTCTTGACCTGCATACAAGGTGTCTCAAGAGGCAGGTCAGGTGGTCTGGTATTCCCATCGCTTTCATTATTTTCCACAGTTTATTGTGATCCACACAGTCAAAGGCTTTGGCATAGTCAATAAAGCAGAAATAGATGTTTTTCTGGAACTCTCTTGCTTTTTCCATGATCCAGCGCATGTTGGCAACTTGATCTCTGGTTCCTCTGCCTTTTCTAAAACCAGCTTGACCATCAGGGAGTTCACGATTCATGTATTGCTGAAGCCTGGCTTGGAGAACTTTGAGCATTACTTTACTAGCATGTCAGATGAGTGCAATGGTGTGGTAGTGGGAGCATTCCTTGGCATTGCCTTTCTTTGGGATTGGAATGAAAACTGACTTTTTCATATCCTGTGGCCACTGCTGAGTTGTCCAAATTTGCTGGCATATTGAGTGCAGCACTTTCACAGCATCATCTTTCAGGATTTGAAACAGCTCAACTGGAATTCCATCACCTCCACTAGCTTTGTTGTAGTGACGCTTTCTAAGGCCCACTTGACTTCACATTCCAGGATGTCTGACCCTAGATTAGTGATCACACCATCATGATTATCTGGGTCGTGAAGATCTTTTTTCTTACGGTTCTTCTGTGTATTCTTATCACCTCTTCTTAATATCTTCTGCTTCTGTTAGGTCCATACCATTTCTGTCCTTTATTGAGCCCATCTTTGCATGAAATGTTCCCTTGGTATCTCTAATTTTCTTGAAGAGATCTCTAGTCTTTCTCATTCTGTTCTTTTCCTCTATTTCTTTGCATTGATTGCTGAAGAAGGCTTTCTTATCTATTCTTGCTATTCTTTGGAACTCTGCATTCAGATGCATATATCTTTCCTTTTCTCCTTGGCTTTTTGCCTCTCTTCTTTTCACAGCTATGTGTAAGGCCTCCCCAGACAGCCATTTTGCTTTTTTGCATTTCTTTTCCATGGGGATGGTCTTGATCCCTGTCTCCTGTACAATGTCACGAACCTCATTCCAGAGTTCATCAGGCACTCTATCTATCAGATCTAGGCCCTTAAATCTATTTCTCACTTCCACTGTATAATCATAAGGGATTTGATTTAGGTCATACTTGAATGGTCTAGCGGTTTTCTCTACTTTCTTCAATTTGAGTCTGAATTTGGTAATAAGGAGTTCATGATCTGAGCCACAGTCAGCTCCCCGTCTTGTTTCTGTTGACTGTATAGAGCTTCTCCATCTTTGGCTGCAAAGAATATAATCAGTCTGATTTCAGTGTTGACCATCTGGTGATGTCCATGTGTAGAGTCTTCTCTTGTGTTGTTGGAAGAGGGTGTTTGCTATGACCAGTACATTTTCTTGGCAAAACTCTATTAGTCTTTGCCCTGCTTCATTCCACATTTCAAGGCCAAATTTGCCTGTTACTCCAGGTGTTTCTTGACTTCCTACTTTTGCATTCCTGTCCCCTATCATGAAAAGGACATCTTTTTTGGTTGTTAGTTCTAAAAGGTCTTGTAGTTCTTCATAAAACCATTCAACTTCCCCTTCTTCAGCATTACTGGTTGTGGCATAGACTTGGATAACTGTGATATTGAATGGTTTGCCTTGGAGACGAACAGAGATCATTCTGTCATTTTTGAGATTGCATCCAAGTACTGCATTTCGGACTCTTTTGTTGACCATGATGGCTACTCCATTTCTTCTGAGTGATTCCTGCTGGTAGTAGTAGACATAATGGTCATCTGAATTAAATTCACCCATTCCAGTTCATTTTAGTTTGCTGATTCCTAGAATGTCAACTTTCACTCTTGCCATCTCTTGTTTGACCACTTCCAATTTGCCTTGATTCATGGACTTGACATTCCAGGTTCCTATGCAATATTGCTCTTTACAGCATCAGACCTTGCTTCTATCACCAGTCACATCCACAGCTGGGTATTGTTTTTGCATTATCTCCATCCCTTCATTCTTTCTCGAGTTATTTCCCCACTGATCTCCAGTAGCATATTGGGCACCTACTGACCTGGGGAGTTCCTTTTTCAGTATCCTATCATTTTGCCTTTTGATACTGTTCATGGGATTCTCTAGGCTAGAATACTGAAGTGGCTTGCCATTCCCTTCTCCAGTGGACCGCATTCTGTCAGACTTTTCCACCATGACCCGCCTGTCTTGAGTTGCCCATGGGCATGGCATGGTTTTATTGAGTTAGACAAGGCTGTGGTCCTAGTGTGATTAGACTGACTAGTTTTCTGTGAGAATGGTTTCAGTTGTCTGCCCTTTGATGCCCTCTTGCAACACCTACTGTCTTATTGGGTTTCTCTTACCTGTGCGTGGGGTATCAATTCACGGCTGTTCTAGCAAAACACAGCTGCTGCTCCTTACCTTGGATGATGGGTATCTCTTACTGCTGCCTTTCCTGACCTTCAACGTGGGGTAGCTCCTCTAGGCCCTCTTGCCCCGGTGCAGCCACCTCTCCTTGTGTTGCTCCTCCTGAATGCCGTCTCTGGCCTCTTACAAGGGGTAACTCCTCTTGGCCGCTGCCCCTGACCTCTAACATGGGGTGTCTCCTCCCGGCTGCCACTGACCTCAGACGTGGGGTAGCTCCTCTCGGCCGCCACCCCTGACCTCGGACTTGGGTAGCTCCTCTCGGCCGTTCCTGCGCTGTCGCAGTCTGGCACTCTCAGCCACTGCCCCTGACCTCAGACGTTGGGTAACTCCTCTTCGCCATGCTTAGTGCGCCGGGTCACAGCCACCCACGCTTAGTGTGCTGGGTTGCAGCCGCCTGTGCTTAGTGCACCAGGTTGCAGCCGCCCCACACACTCATTAGTGAAAAATCATTAATAGGTTAGATGATACAGGAAAACAGACTAGTGAACTGGAAAACAGAATAGTAGAAATCACCAAGGCTAAACAGAAAAAAAATATTAAAAATTAAAAATTGAGGACAGTTTAAGAGACAGCTAGTATAATATCAAGCATTTGAATATTTGTATTAGAGGGGTCCCACAGGAGAAGTGAGAGAGAAAGAGAGAGGAAGATGATTTATTTGAAAATAAATAAAGAGCTGAAAACTACCCTAGGCTGGGAAAGAAGCAAATATCTAGTTCCAGGAAGCACGAAGATTCTTAAGAGGAAATCACACTAAGACACATTAAAATTAAGCTGGCAAGACAATGATAAAGAGAAAAAAACAACAAGAGAAAGCAACAGCTTAAAAATGAGGAACTTCCATTAAACTAACATGTGATTTTTTAAGGAGAAACTTTGCAAGCCAGACAAGGTGACAGGATATATTCAAAGTGATTTAAAAAAAACCAAAAACCTACAACCAAGAATATTCTACCAAACAAGACTATCACTGAAATTTGAAGAAGAAAGCAAGAGTTCTTCAGAGGAGAAAAAGCCAGAAGTTTTCAGTACTACTAAACTGACTTTACAAAAAATGATAAGGGAAAAGTGGAAAAGAAAAGACAAGTGGAAATATGAAAGAATTTCATTGGTAAAATGTTTTAAGTAGTAAAATCATCCATTGTGGGGGCGCTCCGCAGAAAGAGAGACACAGTGGAACTTCCCTCAGCAAAGCTGAGGGGTCCCGAGGAGAGGTGAACCTGCTGTCCACCAACCCAGCCCCTCGGCGAGCGAGAGACAATCAGACGCGACAGGGGTTCCGTCTAAGCAGTTCCGGTTTATTGTTGTAAGCTCTTAGTTTATAAAGGCAAGCAGGGAGGGGTTTGTGAGGGACTTTCCATAGTTGCACCAATCACATTATCATCATGTGCCATCATTATAACAGGAGTCTATGGTGATCTCGCGTTGTCTACATGCACAGAAATCAAGAAAACCAATCAAGAGTTTTGACAGACAACTTAGGCCATGCCCTCATCTCTTCCGCCAGGCGCCATCTTAGCTCTAAACCGCAAAGCTAGCCCTTCTTTTCCATTTAGGGCCCCACAGTCCATATCCACAATATGCAGGTAGGTTGTAAACAAAACTTATAAAATATGACATCAAAACTTACAAACATGCATGGGGGAGTAAAAAACACGGTTTTTAGTATAAGATTGAATTTGGGATAATAAAAATAATCACATAAGCATATAGACTGTTATATATGAAATTCATGTTAATCACAAAGCAAAAACATAGATATGCAAAAAAGAGAACAAAATTCAAATGTAATATTTATTTAAAATAGTGATCAAATCAAAGGGAAAAGGACAACAGCAAAAAAGGACAAAAATGAAATACAAAAACACTATAGAACAGTTAACAAATTGCAAGTAACACAAGTCAATAATTAATTTAAATGTAAATGTCCCAAATACTACAATCAAAAATCAGATAATGGCTAAATGGATTAAAATAAGAAAGACACATATGAATGCTGCCTACAAGAGATTCATTTTATATCTAAAGAGACCCATATACTTAAATTGAAGAAATGAAAAAAATGGTATTCTATTCAAATGGAAATGGAAAGAATGCCCTGGTAGAAATGCTTAGACAAAATAGACTATAAAACAAAGATTAACAAGAGAGAGAAAAAAGAAAGGAAGTTACATAATAACCAAGTGATCACCCCAAGAAGAAGACAGAAAAATTATAAATATATATGAACCCAACAAATTAGCTCTAGATGCATAAAGCAAATATAAGCAAACATAAAGGCTGCTGCTGCTAAGTCGCTTCAGTCGTGTCTGACTCTGTGCGACCCCATAGACGGCAGCCCACCAGGCTCCTCTGTCCCTGGGATTCTCCACGGAAGAATACTGGAATGGGTTGCCATTTCCTTCTCCAAGGCATGAAAGTGAAAAGTGAAAGTGAAGTTGCTTAGTCGTTTCCGACTGTTAGCGACCCCGTGGACTGCCGCCCATCAGGCTCCTCCATCCATGGGATTTTCCAGGCAAGAGAACTAGAGAGGGGTGCCATTGCCTTCTCCGAACATAAAGGCATACATTGTCAACTCAACATTAATTCAATTGATTACTTACAAAGAACAGAGTTGGATTAGTGATCTCCAACGTGGTGCATTTCGCCTTGGGACCAGAGACTTGGCTTCAGTCACTCAGAGTTTTGTGCAGCAAAAGTTTTATTACAATGAAAAAGCGATAAAGAAAGGTTCTAACACAGACATCAGAAGGGGTCAGAGAGTGCCTCATCATTAGTCTTAGCAAGGAGTCTATATATTGTTTCAACTGGTTACTAACAATAGATAAAAATAATGTCTCAAGGCTATAAAGGTCTTAACATATCCACTTCCCCAACACACATCTTAAAATAACAGGATTAGTCATAAGGTTCTTAAGAAGGAGAAACATGTCCTTAAGCAAAATATATTGTTTATATATAATCAATCAGCTCACTTCAGTCACTCAGTTCTGTCCAACTCTTTGCAACCCCATGGACTGCAACTCACCAGGCCTCTCTGTTCATCACCAACTCTCGGAATTTACTCAAACTCATGTCCATTGAGTAGGTAATGCCGTCCAACCATCTTATCCTCTTCTGTTCCCTTCTTTTCCCACCTTCAAACCTTCCCAGCATCAGGGTCTTTTCAAATGAGTCAGTTCTTCACATCAGGTGGCCAAAGTATTTGAGTTTCAGGACTGATTTCCTTTAGGATGGACTGGTTTGATCTCCTTGCAGTCCAAGGAACTCTCAAGAGTCTTCTCTAACATCACAGTTCAAAAGCATCGATTCTTCGGCATTCAGTTTTTTTTATAGTCCAACTCTCACATCCATACATTACTGGAAAAACCATCGCCTTGGCTAAACAAACCTTTGTTGGCAAAGTCATGTCTCTGCTTTTTAATATGCTGCTGGGTGAGCCATAACTTTCTTTCCAAGGAGTAAGCCTCTTTTAATTTCATGGCTGCAGTCACCATCTGCAGTGCTTTTGGAGCCCCCCCAAAATAAATTTTGCCATTGTTTCCACTGTTTCCCCATCTATTTGTCATAAAGTGATGGGATCAGATGCCATGATCTTAGTTTTCAGAATGTTGAGCTTTAAGCCAACTTTTTGACTTTCCTCTTTCACTTTCATCAAGAGGCTATTTAGTTCTTCTTTGCTGTCTGCCATCTGCATATCTGAGGTTATTGATATTTTCCCCAGCAATCTTGATTCCAGCTTGTGCTTCATTCATCCCAGCGTTTCTATGATGTACTCTACATATGTTAAATAAGCAGGGTGACAATATATAGCCTTGAAGTAATCCTTTCCTGATTTGGAACCAGTCTGCTGTTCCATGTCCAGCTCTAACTGTTGCTTCCTAACCTGCATACAGATTTCTCAGGAGGCAGGTCAGGTGGTCTGGTATTCCCATCTCTTTAAGAATTTTCCACAGTTTGCTGTCATCCACAAAGTCGAAGGCTTTTGTATAGTCAATAATGCAGAAATAGATGTTTCTCTGGAACTCTCTTGATTTTTTGATGATCCAGAGGATGTTGGCAATTTTATCACTGGTTCCTCTGCCTTTTCTAAATCCAGCTTGAACATCTGGAAGTTCACAGTTCGAAAACTGGCTTGGAGAATTTTGAGTATTACTTTGCTAGCATGTGAGATGAGTCCAATTGTGTGGTAATTTGAGTATTCTTTGGCATTGCCTTTCTTTGGGATTGGAATGAAAACTGACCTTTTCCAGGTCTAATATATAATCATTAGTACAGAGTTTAAGGTAAGACACACCTTTTAGCAAGATGAGTTGTTTTGTTGTGTAATCATTAGCTCTGGACTTAAAGAAAGTTAGTCTTAGAAGAAACAGATGATGCCATAACAACGCAGAGCTTAAGAAAAAAAAAAAAAAAGTCTTATTTTACTAAGATAAAGGAATGTAGAGAAAAAATGTTTGTCCCTTTTTCCTCCCTGAGGGTACAACACCCCTTTCTCATTCTTGAAGGCTCCAGACTGCTTTTCAACCTAACTAAGAATTAACTCTCTCACAATCATACTAGAAGACTTTAATATCCCACTTACCTTAATGGACAAATGATTTAGACAGAAAATCAGTAAGGAAATACTGACCTTAAAAGGCACAACTGATACATTAAAATGAACTTAATGGATATATACTGAAAATAAAATATATACTGAACATCCAAAAAAAGCTGCTAACACATTCTTTACAGTGCAGAGCATGGGCGGCTACGACGGCGCATAGAGCCTGGGTGAGAGGAGCTACCCCACATCCAAGGTCACGGGCGGTGGCTGGGAGGAGCTACCCTGCCTCGGAGGTTAAGGGCGGCAGCTGAGAGTGCCCAAGACCAGGGGCATCAGCCGAGAGGAGCAACCCCACGTCCAAGGAATGGTGGCTGCACAGGCAATGGAGGGCCTAGAGGAGCTATTCCACGTTCAAGGTCAGAAGGGCGCAGTGGTGAGGAGATACCCCTCGTCCAAGGTAAGAGAAACCCAAGTAAGACAGTAGGTGTTGCTAGAGGGCAGACACAGTAAAACCATAATAATCACAGAAAACTAGTCAATCTAATCACACTAGGACCACAGCCTTGTCTAACTCAATGAAACTAAGCCATTCCCTGTGCAGCCACCCAAGATGGGTGGACATGGTGGAGAGGTCTGACAGAATGTGGTCCACTGGAAAAGGGAATGGCATACCACTTCAGTATTCTTGCCTTGAGAAGCCCATGAACAGTATGAAAAGGCAAAATGATAGGATACTGAAAGAGGAACTCTCCAGGTCAGTAGGTGCCCAATATGCTACTAGAGATCAGTGGAGAAATAATTCCAGAAAAAATGAAGGGATTGAACAAAAGTAAAAACAATACCCAGCTGTGGATGTGACTGGTGATAGAAGCAAGGTCTGCTGCTGTAAAGAGCAATATTGCATAAGAATCTGGAATGTCAGGTCCATGAATCAAGGCAAATTGGAAGTGGTCAAACAGGAGATGGCAAGAGTGAACGTTGACATTTTAGGAATCAAAGAACTAAAATGGACTGGAGTGGATGAATTTAACTCAGATGACCATTACATCTACTACTATGGGCAGAAAACCATAAGAAGAAATGGAGTAGCCATCATGGTCAACAAAAGAGTCCAAAAGGCAGTACTTGGGTGCAATCTCAAAAACAACAGAATGATCTCTGTTCATTTCCAAAGCAAACCATTCAATATCACAGTTATCCAAGTCTATGCCCCAACCAGTAATGCTGAAGAAGCTGAAATTGAATGGTTTTATGAAGACCTACAAGACCTTTTAGAACTAACAACCAAAAAAGATGTCCTTTTCATGATAGGGGACTAGAATGCAAAAGTAGGAAGTCAAGAAACACCTGGAGTAACAGGTAAACTTGGCCTTGGAATGCAGAATGAAGCAGGGCAAAGACTAATAGAGTCTTGCCAAGAAAATGCACTGGTCATAGCAAACACCTTCTTCCAACAACACAAGAGAAGACTACACATGGACATCACCAGATGGTCAACACCAAAATCAGACTGATTATATTCTTTGCAGCCAAAGATGGAGAAGCTCTATATAGTCAACAGAAACAAGACGGGGAGCTGACTGTGGCTCAGATCATGAACTCCTTATTACCAAATTCAGACTCCAGTTGAAGAAAGTAGGGAAAACCGCTAGACCATTCAGGTATGACCTAAAACAAATCCCTTAGGATTATACAGTGGAAATGAGAAAGAGATTTAAGGGACTACATCTGATAGATAGAGTGCCTGATGAACTATGACCTGAGGTTCATGACATTGTACAGGAAACAGGGATCAAGACCATCCCCATGGAAAAGAAAAGCAAAAAAAGCAAAATGGCTGTGTGAGGAGTCCTTACAAATATCTGTGAAAAGAAGAGAAGCAAAAAGCAAAGGAGAAAAGGAAAGATATAAGCATCTGAGTGCAGAGTTCCAAAGGATAGCAAGAAGAGATAAGAAAGCCTTCTTTAGCGATCAATGCAAAGAAAGAGGAAAACAACAGATTGGGAAAGACTAGAGATCACTTCAAGAAAATTAGAGACACCAAGGGAACATCTCATGCAAAGATTGGCTCGAAAAAGGACAGAAATGATATGGACCTAACAGAAGCAGAAGATATTATGAAGAAGTGACAAGAACGACCCAGATAATCACGATGATGTGATCACTCATCTAGAGCCAGACATCCTGGAATGTGAAGTCAAGTGGGCCTTAGAAAGCATCACTACAAACAAAGCTGGTGGAGGTGATGGAATTCCAGTTGAGCTATTTCAAATCCTGAAAGATGACACTGTGAAAGTGCTGCACTCAATATGCCAGCAAATTTGGAAAACTCAGCAGTGGCCACAGGACTGGATATGGCCAGTTTTCATTGCTATTCCAAAGAAAGACAATGCCAAAGAATGCTCAAACTACCACACAATCGCACTCATCTCACACGCTAGTAAAGTAATGCTCAAAATTCTCCAAGCCAGGCTTCAGCAATAGGTGAACTGTGAACTTCCAGAAGTTCAAGCTGGTTATCAAAAAGGAAGAGCAACCAGAGATCAAATTTCTAACACCTGCTGGATCATTGAAAAAGCAAGAGAGTTCCAGAAAACCATCTATTTCTGCTTTATTGACTATGCCAAAGCCTTTGACTGTGTGGATCACAATACACTGTGGAAAATTCTGAAAGAGGTGGGAATACCAGACCACCTGACCTGCCTCTTTAGAAACCTTGTTTGCAGGTCAGGAAGCAACAGTTAGAAGTGGACATGGAACAACAGACTGGTTCCAAATAGGAAAAGGGGTAAGTCAAGGCTGTATATTGTCACCCTACCTATTTAACTTCTATGCAGAGTACATCATGAGAAACGCTGGGCTGGAGGAAACACAAGCTGTAATCAAGATTGGTGGGAGAAATATCAATAACCTCAGATATGCAGATGACACCACCCTTATGGCAGAAAGTGAAGAAGAACTAAAAATCCTCTTGAGGAGAGTGAAAGAGGAGAGTGAAAAAGTTGGCTTAAAGCTCAACATTCAGAAAACGAAGATCATGGCATCAGGTCCCATCACTTCATGGGAAATAGATGGGGAAACAGTGGAAACAGTATCAGACTTTATTTTTGGGGGCTCCAAAATCACTGTAGATGGTGACTGCAGCTATGAAATTAAAGACACTTACTCCTTGGAAGAAAAGTTATGACCAACCTAGATAGCATATAGGTAAGCAGAAACATTACTTTACCAACAAAAGTCCATCTAGTCAAGGCTACGGTTTTTCCATTGGTCATGTGTGGATGTGAGAGTTGGACTGTTAAGAAAGCTGAGCACCAAAGAATTGATGCTTTTGAACTGTTTTTTTGGAGAAGATTCTTGAGAGTTCGTTGGACTGCAAGGAGATCAAACCAGTCCATTCTGAAGGAGATCAGCCCTTGGATTTCTTTGGAGGGAATGATGCTGAAACTGAAACTCCAGTTCTTTGGCCATCTCATGCGAAAAGTTGACTCATTTGGAAAAGACTCTGGTGCTGGGAGGGATTGGAGGCAGGAGGAGAAGGGGATCACAGAGGATGAGATGGCTGGATGGAATCACCGACTCGATGGACATGAGTCTAAGTGAACTCCGGGAGATGGTGATGGACAGGGAGGCCTGGCGTGCTGCGATTCATGGGGTCGCAAAGGGTTGGACTCGACTGAGAGACTGAACTGAACTGAACATGTTATGTCACAAAACATGTCTGAATAAAGTTGATATTAAGATCATATTAAGTATTGTTTCTGGCCACTATGCTGAGACTAGAAGAAGTTAACTTCAAGTCAAAAAGTGATAAGGACACAATCATGTGAAAGGTAATATAGTACCAAACAACAAACTTGTAATTGAAGAAATCAATGATGAAATTAAAACAAACAAATAAAAAAATACCTGGAGTCAAATTAAAATGAAAACATATCTATTCAAAATCCATGGAACACAGCAAATCTGTTCTATAAGGAAAAATTTATAGCAGTTTATACCTACTGCAGGAAAATAAATCAGTAATTCAAACAACTAAAAAGGAATAGACAGAAGTTCAGAAACAGATGTCTTCACAAGTGAATTCTATGAACTATTCAAAGAAGATTTAGCTCTAATACTTCTATCCAGACACCAAAATCAGAAAATCAGATAAACACAATATATACACACATATCACAGGGCAATATCACTGATGATAAAAGATACAAAACCTTCAACAAAATATTAGCAAACTGAATTCAATAATATATTGAAGGCCCCATGTAGCTTTCATATTCTGCATTGGCAGGCAATTTCTTTATCAATAGTATCATCCAGGAAGCCACATTTTGAAGGCATCATATACCATTATCAAAGTGGGATTTGTTCCAGGATGATTTAATATCCACAAATCAATCAATGTGATTTTCCGCATTAACAAATTGAAGAATAAAAATCATATGGTCATCATAATAGATGCATAGAAAGCTATTGACAAAATGAAATATCCATTCCTAAAAAATCTGTCTCAATAAAGTTGGTGTAGAAGGAATACACTTCAATGTAACATATAGGTCATATATGACAAGACCAGAGCCAACAATGTACTCAACAGGGAAAAGTTGAGAGCATTTTCTTTAAGATGAGGAACAAGACAAAAATGCTCACTTTCATCATGTTTATTTGAAACTATTGGAAGTCCTAGTCACAGCAAAAAGACAAGACAAAATAAAACAAATCCATATTGGAAAGGAAGAAATAAATCTGTCTCTATTTGAAGATGTTTTGATTATGTTATATCTTAATGATGCCACCACAAAACTATTAGAACTCATTAATGAATTCAATACTAATGCAGGATTCAAAGTTAAAATACATAAATTTACATTTCTATACATTGACAACAAACTATCAGAATAAGGAGTTAAAGAAACAATCCCAGTTAAAAGACATTAAAAAAAAAAAAAAACCTAGGAATAAATCTAACTAAGGAGGTAAAAGATCTATACTTTGAAACTATAAGACACTTATAAAAGAAATAGAAGATGAATGACACAGATGAAAACACATACCATGTTCATTGGCTAGAAAAAAATTAATAATCTTAAAATCACAATTCCACCGAAGGCAATCTATATCAAAATATGAATAGCATTTTCTCCAGACCTAGAATAAACAAACCTAGAATTTGTATGAAAACACAAAACACTGTGAATAATTAAAATATTCATAAGAAAAAAGAATCTTATCATTCTAATTTCAAAATATATCATAAAACTATAGTAGTAAACCAAGTATGATACTGATACAAAAACAGACACTTTGGTCAATGGTACCAAATAGAAAGCTCAGAAATAAATTCACACTTATGGCCAGTTTAGCTCAGTTCAGTCACTCAGTCATGTCTGATTCTTTGTAACCCCAAGGACTGCAGCATGGAAGGCTTCCCTGTCAATCACAAACTCCTCGAGCTTGCTAAAACTCATGTCCATAGATTCAGTGACGCCATCCAACCATCTCATCCTCTATTGTTCCCTTCTCTTCCTGCCTTCAATCTTTCCCAACATCAGGGGCTTTTTCAGTGAGTGAGTTCTTTGCATCAGGTAGTCAAATCTGGAGTTTCAGCTTCAGTGTCAGTCTTTCTAGTGAATATTCAGGACTGATTTCCTTAAGAATGGATCGAATTGATCTCCTTGCAGGCCAAGGGACTCCCAAGAGTCTTGTCTAACACCACAGTCCAAAAGCACCAATTCTTTGGTGCTCAGCTTTCTTGATAGTCCAATTCTCACATCCATACATGACTACTGGAAAAACCATAGCTTTGACTAGATGTATCTTTGTCGGCAAAGTAATGTCTCTGTTTTAATATGCTGTCTAGGTTGGTCATAGCTTTTCTTCCAAGGAGCAAGTGTCTTTTCATGGTTGCAGTCACCACCTGCAGTGATTTTGGAGCCCCCCAAAATAAAGTCTCTCACTGTTTCCATTGTTTCCCCATCTATTTGCCATGAAATGATGGAACAACTGGGTGCCATGATCTTAGTTTTATGAATGTTGAGTTTTAAGCCAACATTTTCACCTCTCTCTTTCACTTTCATCAAAAGGCTCATTAGTTCTTCACTTTCTGCCATAAGGTTGGTATCATTTGCATATCTGAGGTTATGATATTTCTCCCAGCAATTTTGATTCCAGCTTGTGCTTCAAAGGCCAGTTAATCTATGACAGATGGGGAAAAGACAGTTTCTTCAATAAATAATATTTGGAAAACTGGAAAATTTCATGCAAGTTAATCAGATTGGACTACTTTCTCACATCATATGCAAAAAACAAACCCAAAATGGATTAGAGACTTAACTGTAAGATATGAAATAATAAAACTCCTAGAAGAAAACAGGCAGTAGACTCTGACAAAAATCTTAACAATTGTTTTTTGGATCTGTTTGGAAAACAGAAGTAAAAATAAACTAATGGAATCATATCAAACTAAAATCTTTCAATTGCAAAAGAAACAATAAGGTGAAAATTTTGCAACTGAATGGAAGTTACTTGCAAATGATATATCTCATAAGAGGTTAATATTCAAAATATACAAAATATACAAATAAAAATAATAAAGCCTAATAGAAAAATGAGCATAGGACCAAAATGAACATTTTCTCATGGGAGATATACAAAAGACACAAACAGGTGAAAAGAAATTCTACATTGATAATCATTAAGAAAATGCAAGTCAAAACCACAATGAAATATCATCTCACACCTGTCAGAATGACTATTAGAAAAGAAAAGCAAGCAAGAACACGTGTTGGTAAGAATGAGGAGCAAAGGAGAAAAGTCACATGCTGGTGGTAATATAAATTGGTATGGTCATTATGGAAAGTAGTATGGAGTTGCCTCAACAAATGAAAAATAAAACTGCAATATGATACAGCTATTTTGCTTGGGAGTATTTTTGTGAGGAAAATAAAAACATGAATTCAGAAGTTATGTTCACCCCAATGTTCACAAGCACATTATTTATAATAGCCAAGATATTACAGCATCTCTGTTGGCTCAGATGGTAAGGAATCTGCCGGCAATGCAGGAGGCCAGGATTCAATTCCTGGTTCAGGAAGATCACCGGGAGAAGGGAATGGCTACTCACTCCATTATTCTTGCCTGGAGAATTCTGCGGACACTGGAGTCCATGGGGTCACAAAGAGTCAGACATGACTGAGTACATAACACTTTTACACTTTCAAGATATAGAGGCAAACTACGAGCCTGTCACTAGATAAGTGGATAAAGAAGATGTGAGATACATACATATATACACAAAATGGAATATTACTGTTCCATAAAAATCATGGAATATGACTATTTTTGAAACATGAATGAACCTAAAGGGTATTATTCTAAATATCATATGACACAGGGGAAGACAAATATATGATCTCACTTATATGTGGAATCTAAAAAACAAAACAAACGAATATGCATAGCAAAATAGAAACAGACACATAGGTACAGAAACAAATGGATGGTTGCCAAAAGGGAGATGGGGTGGGAGAGTTGAGTGCAATAGGTGAGAGAGGTAAGAGATACAAACTTCTAGTTATAAAAGAAGTCATGGGAATATAATGTACATCATAGGGAGTATAATCAATAATAATGTGTTAACACTGTATGCAGGTCAGGAAGCAGCAGTTAGAACTGGACATGGAACAACAGACTGGTTCCAAATAGGAAAAGGAATACGTCAAGGCTGTATATTGTCACCCTGTTTATTTAACTTCTATGCAGAATACATCATGAGAAACGCTGGACTGGAAGAAACACAAGCTGGAATCAAGATTGCTGGGAGAAATATCAATCACCTCAGATATGCAGATGACACCACCCTTATGGCAGAAAGTGAAGAGGAACTAAAAACCCTCTTGATGAAAGTGAAAGTGGAGAGTGAAAAAGTTGGCCTAAAGCTCAACATTCAGAAAACGAAGATCATGGCATCCGGTCCCATCACTTCATAGGAAATAGATGGGGAAACAGTGGAAACAGTGTCAGACTTTATTTTTCTGGGCTCCAAAATCACTGCAGATGGTGATTGCAGCCATGAAATTAAAAGACGCTTACTTCTTGGAAGAAAAGTTATGACCAACCTAGATAGCATATTCAAAAGCAGAGACATTACTTTGCTGACTAAGGTCCGTCTAGTCAAGGCTATGGTTTTTCCTGTGGTCATGTATGGATGTGAGAGTTGGACTGTGAAGAAGGCTGAGTGCCGAAGAATGGATGCTTTTGAACTATGGTGTTGGAGAAGACTCTTGAGAGTCCCTTGCACTGCAAGGAGATCCAACCAGTCCATTCTGAAGGAGATCGGCCCTGGGATTTCTTTGGAGAGAATGATGCTAAAGCTGAAACTCCTGTGCTTTGCCCACCTCGTGTGAAGAGTTGACTTCTTGGAAAAGACTCTGATGCTGGGAGGGATTGGGGGCAGGAGAAGTAGGGGACGACAGAGGATGAGATGGCTGGATGGCATCACTGACTCGATGGACGTGAGTCTGAGTGAACTCTCGGAGTTGGTGATGAACAGGGAGGCCTGGCGTGCTGTGATTCATGGGGTCGCAAAGAGTCGGACACGACTGAGTGACTAAACTGAACTGAACTGAACACTGTATGGTGACAGTGATAATTAAATTTTTCACAGTGATCATTTTGTAATATATAATAATATCAAATCGTTTTGTTGTATACCTGAAACATAAAATAATCTAAGTCCTTTATACTCCAATAAAACCAAAAAAAAAGGAAATTGAGTATTTATCTAGAATATATGTAAAATAAGAGTCAAATATAACAAATACCAATTCAAATTTCAAATCAGAAATGTAAAAATAAAAATATAGGAGTTTTAGAAAAAATGCAAGAGAACTACATCATTATGAGACAGAGGAAAACATGACTCAAACAAGAAGATAATAAAAGAGCAAGAGAGAAATTTATATTTTAAATGGAAAAGTTTTGTATGACAAAAACACCATGTGCAAAGCCCAAAGAAAAAGGGCAAACAAGTTGAAAATATTTTCAACCTTCGCTACAAATAAAAGGCTTATGTCTTTATATACCAAAACTTATACACATTAAGGAAAATGTGGCCAGCAATATAATATAAAGTGATGAAAATATACAATCAGTTCACTAAATAAGTAAGAAAAATTCTTAATCATGTAAAAAAACATTCAATGACTTTTACCTAATATTTTAAAATGAAATAATAATCTTTTCAAATTCTTCCAGAAATAGAATATGAGAAAACACTTTGCATCTAATTCTATGAGGTAAGTATTACACTGATACTGAAGTCAGACAAAGTACTAAAGAAATAACCTATAGATGTATATCTTTAATCAGTATAAATATAAACATTTTCAATGAAATAATAGAAAACTCAATGCAGTAACATAAAAAGAAGACCATATATCATGGCCAAGAAGGATTTATTCAAAGAATACAAAGTTGGTTTAACACCTTGGAAATCTTTTAATGTCATGAATTGTATTAACAGAGAATGAGCAAAAAAAACACATGATCCTCTCAAAAGATAGAGAAAAAATATTTGATGATGTCATAAAAATACTCAAAAATTAGAAAAAGAAGTGAGTGTTCTCAACATGGTAAAGGATATCTATAGAATACCTAACATCACAGTTAATGATGAAAGGCTGAACATTATCCTTGTGACATAAGAACAAGGCAAGGATGATCACTTTTATCAATTCTATTTAACTCTGTTCTAGAAGTTCTATCCTGTAAAGTCAGGAGACAAAAAGAAATAAAGGACATTCAGATGAGAAAGTAGTAAAATTGCCTTTATATGAAGGTGATATTATTCAGTAGGTTGAAAATCCTAGGTAATCCACACAAACAAACATCTCCCCCCAAAAAACAAGCAAACGGAATTAGTAAGCAAATTGAGCAAAGATGCAAAATACATGATAAAACAATTATATTTCTAAATTCAATCAATTCATAATCAGAAAAAAAGTAAGTTATCCCATTCTCAACTACATCAGAGTAAAAACATTAAGAATGAATTTAGTGAAAGAAATGTAAGACTTGTACACTTTATAAATCTTTGCTGACTGAAATTAAAATCTAAATGGATGGAATGGATTTGAATGTATTTCAAATATATTCATAGATTTAAAGACTCCTTACCATCAAAATAGGAATTCCTCCAAAATTAATTTAGCAATTCTTATACATAGATAAGCTGATTCTAAAATTTACATGTAAATATGAAGGACCCCAAATAGTTAAAGCCATACTAAAGAAGAACAAATGTGAAGGGCTTATATATATATACTTCCTGATCATGTGGTCAGTGATCATGGTCATGAGATCATGAATGTGTGCCACTGGCTTGTACATATATATGTATATGTAGTTTCTAGACTTTATACATTTCTAGACTTTCAAGTCAGGTTTGAAATTCTAAAAATTAATTCTTACACTAACAGTTGACTTTTGACATAGATACCAAGGCAATCCAATAGAGAAAGAATAATCTTTCAATGCTTTGCTGAGTAAGTTCTATATCCACATGCTAAAATACACAAACATAATACACGAAAATATTAATTATAGTGAATAACAGAATTAAATGCAAGAGCTAACACAATGAATATCTTAGAAGGATGCTCAGTCAGTCACCTAGTTGCATCAGACTCTTTGTGGCCCCTTGGACTGTAGCCCACCAGGCTCCTCTGCCCATAGAATTTTCCAAGCAAGAATATTGGAATGGGGTGCCATTTTCTACCCCAGGGGACCTTCCAGCCAAGGGATTGATCAGTTGGATCTTGCATCTCTTGCATCCCTTGCATTGGCAGGCAGATTCTTTTACCACTAGCACCAACTGGGAAGCCCATGAATATCTTAGAAGAATACATAGGAAAAATATCTTCATGACCTTGCATTAGGCAAAATTTACTTAACTACAAGACCTAAAGCTAAACTATTTTTTAATTCATTAAAAAATAAATTAAACTCTATAAAAACTCAAAATTATACTTCAAAGGATATTATTAAGGAGTTAAAAAAAAATAAGCCAGACTTGGAAAAAGTGTATAAAGATCATTAACCCAATAAAGGATTGTGTTGAGTATTTGAATAGGCAATTGAATACTTCACTTCACAAAGGGAGATAGACAAAAGGTCAATAAATGTTACATATTATTTGTCATTAAGAAGTACAAATTAAATTATGATGATATAATACTTCATACTCACTAGAACAGCTGAAATCAAACAGACAGGCAACATCAAGAATTGGTGAGAATCTGGAGAAATTGTAACCGTGAGCTATCCCTGGTGAGAAGTAAAAGAGTGTGTGCTAAGTAACCTCAGTCATGTCTGACTCTTTGTGACTCTATGAACCATAGCTCCCCAGGCTCCTCTGTCCATGAAATTCTTCAGATAAGAATACTGGAATGGATTGCCATAGTATTTACCCACTTAGGAAAACAATATGATATTTTCTCAAAAAGTTAAATATAGTCATCATAAAATATGACTTCAGTTCCACTCCTAGGTATCTATTCAAGAAAATGAAAACCTAAATCTATAAAAAAAAACTCATTTTCAAATATTTTCAGGCATGCATGCATGCTCAATTGTGTCCTACTCTTTGGAATCTCATGAACTGTAGCCTGCCATGTTCCTCTGTCCATGAATTTTCCAGGCAAGAATACTGGAGTGGGTTGCCATTTCCTCCTCCAGGGGATCTTCCTGACACAGGAATTGAATTCCTGTCTCCTATGTCTCCTGAATTGGCAGGTAGATTCTTTCAACTGAGCCACCTGTGGGGCCCATATTCAAATATTTACAGTAGCATTATTTATAATAACCATGACCTGGAAACAATTCTATCAACTGGTGACTGAATAAAGAAAAGGTGTTATATGCGTACAATGATACTTCCCAGGTGGTAAAGAATCCACCTGCCAATGTAGAAGACATAAGAGCAATGGGTTCAATCCCTGGGTCAGGAAGATCTCCTGGAGGAGGGTATGGCAGGCCAATTCAACATTCTTTCCTGGAGAATCCCATGGAGAGAGGAGCCTAACAGTCTACAGTCACAGGGTTGCAAAGAGTCAGACAAGACTGAAGCAACGTAGCACACATATATGCATAAAATGGAATGCTATTCACCAGTAAAATGGTAGGAAGTACTAAAATATGTCACAAAGTGATGAGCCTTGAAGATCTCCTAAGTCTGGGATAGACTTTTTCCCTAAAAGGACAGATGATACAGCCTTTAGATTTTACAGTCCATAAAATTTCTGATTCAACTATTCAAGTCTGACCTTGTAGTGGAAAAAGTAGGCATATTATATACATGAACAAGTACAGTTGTAGCCAGCACAACTTTATTTACCAAAAAAAAAAAAAAAGAGTAAGGCAGGATTGGCCTGTGGTCAGTTTGCTGGTTTCTATGCTAAGACGAAATAGAATACTGACTATATGATTCCATATATGAAGTGTCCAGAATTGGCACATTTGTAAATGGGGATTAGCTGTGAAAGTATTTAAGAGATTTTAAGGGAGGTGATGAAATGCTTTAAAGTTGGACTTTGGTTATGGTATACAACTCTAAATTCATTAAAAAATCTTTGCATTGTAAAATTAATAAATTTTATGATGTACAAATCATATGACAAAATATTAACATTTGTTAAATATGTGTAGTAGATGTATGATTGCAATATCACTTGATATACTTTTCTACATTATTATATTTCACAATTAAAATGTGAGCAGTTAATTATGTCAGATTTGAAACACTCATATTGAACAAGACCCAGAGAAGCTACATTACTCATTCAGAATTAGATAACCAATTAATGCAGGGTCAAGACTCAGATACAGGTGACCTTATGTTCATTTTTTCATACTGAATTTCATTATTTTAGTTTCATATAGGGGTAAAAGTGTATTTTATTCTTTGTTTTCTAATTTTTTCCCCTAATATCTACATGTTAAACTACTCTATAAGAAATTAACTCACAGAGACAATAGTAAAATCCCAGAATTGTACAGGGTTAAGTGTAAACATCCGATATGTAAATGCTCTCCATACTTGCTATACCAATTTACATTCCCACCAATAATGTAGGAGGGTTCCCTTTTCTCCACATCTTCTCCAGCATTTATTGTTTGTAGACTGTTTGATGATGGGCATTATGACTTGTGTGAGGCAATATCTCATTGCAGTTTTCATTTGCATTTCTCTAATAATTAGTGATGTTGAGCATCTTTTCACACGTTCTTTGGCCATCTGTATGTTTTCTCTGGAGAAAAATCTATTTCGGTCTTCTGCCTGTTTTTGATTATTTGTTTTTCTTGATACTGAGCTGCAGGAACAACAGTACAAAGGTTTCTTAAAAAGCTAAAAATAGAGTTACCATGTGTGTGCCTGCACACTAAATTGCTTCAGTCATATCCAACTCTTTGTGACTCACCAGACTCCTCTGTCCATGGGATTCTCTAGGCAAGAATACTGGAGCGGGTTGCCATGCCCTCCTCCAGGGAATTTTCCTGACCCAGGGATCAAACCAATGTCTCTTATATTTCCTGCACTGGTAGGTGGGTTCTATACTACTGCCACCTGGGAAGCCCCAGTAGTGACCACATGGCCCATCAATTCCACTCCTAGGCATATGTCTGGAGAAAACCAGAATTAGAAAGGATACTTGCAGCCCAGTGTTCTTTGCAGCACTATTTATGATAGTTTGCACATGGAAGCAATGTAAATGTCCACTAATAAAGGAAAAGATAAAGAAGATGTAGTACATATACACAATGGAATATTACTGTTATAAAAAGGAACCAAATGCAAAATTTGCAGAGACCCAGATGGACCTAAAGATTGTCATAGAGAGTGAAGTAAGTCAGAAAGAGAAAAAATAAATATTGCATAATATGGCTTATATGTGGAATTAGGAAAATAGTACAGAAGAATTTATTTGCCAAGCACATATAGAGTCACAGATGTATATAACAAAGTCGTAGTTATGAAGTAGGAGAATATGGAGGGTAACGTGAAATGGAACATTTCCAGTCATTTCAGTAAAAAGGGTGTCAGTCATTAGTGATTGCAGCCCTCCTTTGTGAGCCAGTGAGCCATAAGGGAATTGAGGAAGGAGGAGAATATCTGCTATCTAACAGTCATCAGGCTACAGCCACTCCCCATTTGGACAGGAGATGTGTCAATGCAGGGCAGAATACTGACCCTAGATAGCTGAGTTCCTCATGAAAGGATTGATTTCAATGAGCCCAGATGCTTGCATTTTCCCAAACATAGAAGAGTGCTAAATTCCTTTGTTTGAATATCTGGTTTCCCTTAATTAGCAATAATCTTTGATGTTCAAACTAGTTGCTCCTTTGTTGGAAAATTCTATATAACCTGATTTCCCCCAACCCCCAGAAGCCCCCAAACACACACCTCCTCAAAGCAGATTCTCAGGGCTACTTGAGATGCTCCTTTCCAGACTTGAAGTCCTAAGAATTCCTACTGAATGAAACAGCTCTCTACTTTCAGGTTGTGACTATATATTTTAAGTTGCAAGTGGTATGAACTGGGAAAATGAAATAGACTTATATACAGTAGTATGTATAAAATAGATAACTAATGAAGGCCTACTGTATATATATCATAGGGAACTCTACTCAATGCTTTGTGGTGACATAAATGGTAAATAAATTTTAAAAAGGCAGGATATATTTATATATATATAACTCATTTTGTTTCACATAAGAAACTAATGTAACATTGTAAAGCAATTATACTCAATGAAAATTAGCAAAAACACAATAATTAAAAAAATACATATGTAAATGCTATGTTTTGGTGGCATCTTTGGTTTTTGATAACTTTGTAAATATTATTTGTTAATATAGTAAAACTATAGAAAGACATCATCTTAAAAACATACTGGATTTTTTTTTTTTATATATATCATCTTCTTTCTAACCCTTGGTGACAAGCTAGGCACAAATTCAATGAGTTAGCTTCCCAGGAGTTAATATCCTTTATTAAACATGTGTAATTTTCAAATACTATATAGAAATTATTTAAGGAAAATTTATCAACTTGCCATATCATATTAACACTTTGTGCATGCCCATGTGTGTGTGATTCATTCATCTTTTAAATATCTGCCCCCTCAAACAAGAAGCACTTTACTTCATCCCTGTTTGCATGTGTTAAAAGTTTTACAATTATTGAAATGCTAGGATATGCCAAAACACTAAAATAAAATTTTGATGAAAAGTTCAGTACTCATGATAGTTATTTATTATTATTCATTTTGATTGCATTTCATTTATATGTTTCCCTTTGACATTTCTTTAAATTGTGAAAAGTCATCAGTGTAATTTCTTTCTGTGTTGATTTATACAGCTTGTTTGTTGGCTTGGTTTTAAGATACTGACTTCATTTCTCATGAACGATGCTACAGACCATTAAGTTAAGCGATCTGAATCCCAGAAGTTTTGTGCCTAAGTTGCATTCCTTAAAAAAAAAAAAAAAAGTAAGACTCCTTTTGCCAAATTTTCACATTTTAGTTCTTAGGAAGGAAAGAGGAGATTTAACAAAGACATGAATTAATGTATGTAAACCTCAGCAATTGTTTCTCCCACTGAGAGTAGATCTGAGTAAAGTTATGCAAAAGGAGTGAGATTCAGGGCATATTTGGAGCAATTTTCCATCCATACTTCTCATCTTTCTCTATTATTAATAGAAAGTGAAAATACAAAGTGTAGTGAAAAAAATAAAAATGTTAAAATCAAATAAAAAATGCAAATCATGGGAGTGTGTGCAGGTAGTAAAGAGAAAGTGTTTCAAATTTTATAGAAGAGGCATTCACTGCCAAGTTAATTGGGATAAAATGCTATTATTCATGTTATTTTATTAGATTAGATTTGAAGCTATTACTGCAGAGATTAGGTCAGAGAATATGAGTAAGCCAGCCAATTTTCATATATAAGTTGTTTATTTTCCCTTTTCTCTTTATGTATGTGCTTGTACATAAAATAGCTGAATGCATGTGAGATTTTTACCTTGGTTTTAGATTGCTCTTATTTGCTAAGAATTTTTAGTAGTCTGGATAGCCAAATATCTGTGAATTAGTTCTCTGTCCTAGCAAAGCTTTGTTAGAGACACTCTTGCTTTCCCTGCACAAAAAGAGCACTGTGATTTTGGCTCATCTTTACATAGTATATGTGCGCTAATTTGCCTCAGTCATGTCCAACTCTTTGCGATCCTATGGACTGTAGCCCACCAGGCTCCTCTGTCCATCAGATTCTCCAGGCAAGAATACTGGAGTGGGTTGCCATTCCCTCTTCCAGGGGATTTTCCTGATCCAGGGATCCAACCCACATTCTCTGGCATCTCCTGGCAGGTGCGTTCCTTGCCAATAGCGCCACCTGGGAAGCCCTTTGACATAAATAGGCTTTAAAATATTAGGTTTGGAGAAGGAAATGGCAGCCCACTCCAGTGTTCTTTCCTGGAAAATCCCAGGGATGGCGGAGCCTGTTGGGCTGCCGTCTCTGGGGTCGCACAGAGTCGGACACGACTGAAGCGACTTAGCAGCAGCAGCAGCAAGCCAGCAGTAATTTTTTAAAGGAAAGCATAAATACAAAAACAAAACAAAAATTATTTTTTCTTCTGAATTTTAAATCATTCAGTTATCAGAATCATTTAGTTGCCTATTGGGAATAGAAAAATGTCTAGAATTCTGAGCACCTCACAATGCTGAATGGCTTTGGAAAGGTTATTCAATGCAAATTCACAAAGTTGGGAGGCAGAATATTTTCACACCTTGAAATGATGTTATAAGTCTAGCAGGAGAAGAGGCTCTGGGTAAAACTAGTGAGGAAAGTGGTAGATGATGATCCCAGCCACATAAATGCAAACAGCTTGTGTCTGTTGACATATGTCTCATTAATTGTTTTGCACTAAAAATGTACTGGTAACTCAATTACCTGTATGTTTTTAACAGTCTTAATCTTGATTCTAGTATTAAGTAACTTTTTACAGAGATCTGTTTGTTTTTATTATATCATGAACACTATTTGAACATTTAAAGTTTTAAATTAATTAATTTATTTAATTATCTCAATGACTCTAGGAGGTTGATACTGTTTTATCTAACAAATGGGAAATTGAAGCCTGCAGAAGACAAGTGGCTCACCCAAGTTCATCCCAATCTTAAGAGACAAAGGATAGACATAAGCTTTTGTATCTAATGTTGCCTTTAAAGTAACTTGTACTTTGGTTATAATAAGGATTATTTGAAAGGAATATATTATCAGCTCAAAAGCAAATATTCAAAGGAGCATTCCAATATGTTTGCAACAATGTCAGAATTATATATCTTGTTTCACAGCTTTTAAAAGAACACTCCTATGTATGCATGGTTCAAGACTGAGAAAGGAGTATGACAGGGCTGTCTGCTGTCACTCTGTTTAACCTATACACTGAGCATATCATGAGAAACGCCAGGCTGGATGAGTTACAAGCTGAAATCAAGATAGACAAGAGAAAAATCAGCAACCTCAGATACGGGGATGATAACCACTCTAATGGTAGAAAGTGAAGAAGAACTAAAGAGCCTCTTGATGACAGTGAAGGAGGAGGATGAAAGAGCCTACTTAAAACTAAATATTAAAAATAATAATACTAAGATTATGGCATTACTTCATGGCAAATGGGGAAAAGGTGCAAGTAGTGACAGATTTCCTTTTCTTGGGCTCTACAGTCACTGCAGATATTGATTGCAGCCTTGAAATCAGAAGATATTTGCTTCTTGGCAAGAGAGTTATGACAAGCATAGATAGTGTGTTGAAAAGCAGAGACATTACTCTGCCCAAAAAAATCCACATAGCCAAGGCTATGGTTTTCCCAGTGGTCATGTATGATTGTGAGAGTTGGGCTGTAAAGAAGGCAGAGTGCTTAAGAATTGATGCTTTCAAACTGTGGTGCTGGAGAAGACTCCTGAAAGTCCCTTGGACAGCAAGGAGATCAAACCTGTCAATCTTAAGGGAAATTAACCCTGAATACTTATTGGAAGGACTGATGCTGAAGCTGAAACTCCAGTATGTCGGTCATTGATGCGAATAGCTAACTCATTGGAAAAGTTTTTGATGCTGGGAAAGATTGAGGGCAGGAAAACAGGGTGTCAGAGGAAGAAATAGATGAATGGCATCAACAATGCAATGGACATGAAATTGGGCAAACTTTGGGAGACGGTGAGGGACAGAGAGGCCTGGTGTGCTGTAGTCCATGGGGTCACAAAGAGTCAGACCTGACTGGGTGACTCAACAATAACAGCAAGAAAAGATGCAAGGAGATCAATGCAATCAATCTTAAAGGAAATCAACCCTGAATAGTCATTGGAAGGACTGATGTGGAAATTGAAGCTCCAATATCTTGGCCACCTGATGTGAAGGGCCAACTCATTAGAAAATACTCTGATGCAGGGAAAGATTGAAGAAAAAAGGAGAAGTGGTCAACGGAAGATGAGAAGGCTGGATGGCATCACCAACTCAGTGGACATGAACTTGGGCAAACTCAGACAGAGAGTGAAGGACAAGGAAGGTGTGCTGCAGTTCATGGGGTTGCAAAGAGTTGGACAGGGCTTGATGACTGAAAAACAACAGTAGAGGCATAGGCCTCATTTATTTTTCAAAAACAAAAGCTGTGTCACCTTTGTCATCCATTTGATGCTTGTAAAAGTGTTTCTCTGAAAAAGTATCCTTTATCAGGCTGTCTCTCCAATCCCAGCACACCCTCCCCACCCCCCCCCACCCCCCCACCCCCACACACACTCCACTCCAGCCCATCTCTTTGTGCTTCTATGTATGAGTGGTTGTGTCAGATTCTCCTGCAAACTAATTTTCTCTGGGAGAGTTTTGTAAAGAATTCCACCTCATTCCAATCAACAGATCTGAACCCTGCAATTTGTCTCTAAGATCAAATGAAGGCATTAAGCGGGACTTTCTCTAACTTAGGTCTGAAGGCTGTCCTGCCCTTGCCACCATGTCAAGTAGGCCAGATGGTCAGCAAATACATGTACAGGTTCTTTGACTGTAGGCTAATCAGAAAGGAAGCCTGGAAAATGAAAGCAGGTTAATGCAGATCTAGAGATAAGCCTGCATGGACACTGAGCTTCCCACTCTGGTCAAAAAATATTAAGATTTTTTCACGGGTGGTGGGGTTAGTACTTACTGTTGATCTCAGTAGCCCTCAGCTCCCAGCTCAAGCCCATCATATTACATAAGCATCATTATTCATTATAAAATTGTCCAGCCCTTCTATAGCACAACTCTGTGGTATTTGACTTTGTGACCTATTCTTAAAGCGACTCAGGGGTTGACTCCATGCTGTGTGCCGCAAACATTTTTTTCCCCTTTATTTGTTAAACTTATTCCAGTCATTAACCTCTAGCTGTAAGCCTTTGATCTTCCCTTTCCACTATTTTCAGTGTCTGAGTGAAAAATAATCAACCTGTTGTCTGGAACCATCTTAACAGAAAATCTCACAGTGGAGCCTTCTTGGAAGGAATTTCCCTAGTTGGGAATAAGCTCTCATGACCAAAACTTTGCCTTAATGTACTCTTCACTGGGGGGGGGGGGGTCAATCCATGCCCCTAAACTGTCCAGTTACTTGGGAAGTCATTCCACAGTTTTCCACAGGGAGGGGAATTAGATGCTTATTATCAGATCCCACCCCAGATATATTAAAGCAGAAATACTTTGCATGCTTATTTCCCACAATATTTTGGAGTCCATTTCCTACTGGAAAAGCACTGTCTTGTCTTCTACATTACTTCTCTATGCCTGTACTTCAGCTATTTTCAAATAACCCAATGGTCTGTGGTTGATAAAAGCTCTAAATATTGCTGGGGCCCAACAAAACCTCAAGATGCCCATGGGAGCTGCACTATGGTAATAAAGGTTATTTGATGTAAGTATGTCTGTGTGTGTGAGTATTTAGTGTGTCTGTGATGATGATGGTAAAATTGAAGACTCTAGTACACAGAATATGCACCATAGAAAAATAATTCCCTACTCTGCTTTCTTTTAAGTTCAGCTGTCAGTTGATTTGGATCTTAAAAAAAATTACTTTTTCACCTATCCATATTCTTGAATTAGCCGTGATAATTACCAGATATGAGGCTCTGAGGCTCACAAAGATACTTCTCACTTTCTCTGGGGCTCTATAAACCATCTGGCACCACTGAACTAGGAAGCCAGGATCTCATGACTACCTCTAACAGCACTTCGGGGTAGATGATGCAGTTGAGCTACTTGTAGGCCATGAAATGATTCCATCCTTCTTGACTTGAGATGGATTTTATGAACCTGTTTCCATGTAGATCATTGGTTGCTAATGCCATGAAAGAATGTAGGAAATTGGGGATTGAAGAAATCTGAAAAACAGCTAGGATATTTTTACAATTTTACGTAACCTAGAGGCTATTCATTCTGGCTTAGTTAAGAAAGACTGGCTAGCGATTCAACACTTAATTTTAAGTATACATTAAATTACTTTTACCCAAAAATGCACTTAAAAACATAATGCTTAGTTCTCTCTCTCACAGATTTTTCTGCCTACTTTTCACATTTTGTCTTCTCTTGCACATCACTTGAGCAAGGTCTCTCTCCTCTCGCTGTAGTGCATGGCCAGGCTTCCTCCACATCCAATTCCTTCTGTTAAATTCCATAGCCTAGATTTTTCATTTTCCTCCTCCTCTGCTTGCTTTCAGAAGGATTGGTTCTGTTTCTCTATCAATCATCACCAGCTTTGTTAAACTCCAAAAATTTTCCTAATTTTATTAATTTCTTCATTCAATAAGACATATTGAACCCCACTTTATGCAATGTATTTTCAGGTGATAAGGATTCTCAGAGAATCAAGGCATTGTAAGAGTGACTGCAGTACAGTGGGAAGTCTACTTTTCAGAGGGTTGGGAAGGTCCTTTCTCTAGGATGACATTTGAGATGAGACCTGAGTGTTGGGAAGAAGTTTGCCAAGTGGATATCTTAAGAAGAGAACTCAAGAGGTGAGGAAATAGCAAATTCACAGCTGTTGATGCAGGAATAAACTCCTTATGCTAAATGAAAGGCCTGCAAGTGGGTAGAAATGAGGAAATGAAAAAGTTCATGTTGAGGGCTACAGGTCAACATACATAATTTGGATGTTGTTCTATGCTCTAGAGAGTTTTCAGTAGGTAGCAGAATTTGATTTAAAGGGTCAGTCTGGTTACTGGCGGAGGAGGGTGGTAAAGAGGCAACTGAGGAAAAGCTGAGACCAGTTAGAAGCATAATACAAGACCCTGGTTCAACTCCTGGGTGAGGAAGATCCCCTGGAGAAGAGACAGGCTACCCACTGAGTATCCTTGGGCTTCCCTGGTGGCTCAGCTGGCTAAGAATCAGTGAGAGACCTGGATTCAGTCCCTGGGTTGGGAAGATGCCCTGAAGGAGGACGTGGTAACCCTTTCCAGTATTCCTGCCTGGACAGTCCCCACAGATAGAGGAGCGTGGCGGGCTACAGTTCATGGGATTGAAGAGAGTCAGACATGACTAAATACAGCACAGCACATGTAAGACAAAATGATAACTTGTTTAGATTGACAGCAATGTAAATGGAAGTGGCTAGATCCAGCACATACTGCTTTCATGACAAGGTTTACAGGCCCTGCTGATAGATTAGATACACAACAAGAAAATGTGAGCTTCATCCTAGTGAAATTAGCCATTTAAAGGAAAACTCTTTAAACCTGAAATGTCTTAACCCAGATGAATGTATTGCAAATGATACAATTCTATTGAGGGGCATTTAAGGGTAGGCATATTTTATAGTCCCTCAAATATCACCCTAGCTGGACTGAGCATTAATGCTCAGTAACTCACAACAAAATCCAGCCTTTTCCTCATCTGCATGACAAACAAAGGCTAATTACGCTTGTGAAATGACTGCAATTTATTGAGAAACAAATAGCAAAAAGCCAAGTTAAAAAAACAAACAAATAAACAGAACAAACAAACAAATAAATAAAAATAAGGGGTAGAGAGAAAAATCAAAGTCTACCAGATTGCTACATCCTGATTTAGGCCTTTTAGGTATCATGTTCCTTGACCACTAGGATCTTTCCACAGCCTGCGGTCTGGAGGCAGTTTGCCCAGGAAAGAAGAAAAACCCTGTTAACTTTGGTTGACCTTCCTATCACTTTCAAAAACCCACAAAACAATAGCAGCCTCAGTAGCAGTGGCTATAAAATTCCCTGGCCTGACTCTCCTTCCCTTTTATTCGCCTCCACTCGTATGACAGAGAACACAAAGGACAAATCTGTCATTAACTATTTGCAAATGATCAGTTACCCACTGCAGCTGTTTGCTTACCAGATCACCATGCCAAGCACAGCTGCTCAGATGCACTAGCCCAGTCTGGCTGGCCACTCACCTCCCGCCCCCAACAGCCCCCAGACTGCCTCAGAAAGAATAAGGCAGGCCAAACCCCAAATCAGCAGGGTGAACCATGGTTTTCCACTCCCAGATGCTTTCAGCTTTTTTATTTCCTCGGCCTTTTTGGACCACATGGTGAAGGTGGCTGAGAAGCGCTTGCCCAGCAGTATCACCTCCAAGGATGCTGCTGGTCTGAAGGCTGAAAGGTGATAACTCTTCGGAGGTTACTGGCCAGTTCCTAAGAAAGGCAGTCTAACTGCTGCCTGGGTCCTCTGATCACATTTTTTAAAAGCAAGCAGCTTTGCGCTTACATTTATTAATTTTCGCCAGCTTCTAAAGGTCAATGACCTGGCAAGCGGAGATTCACAAATAACAGGTGCAGAGACTCTGCCACCTGCCTCCACGGGACATCGCTCTGTCACTTTTATTTACTGAATCAATCCACCAGTGTCCAGCAGGAGAACAACAACTAAATGGCCATTAATTGTGGGCTGATGTGCAGATGAAACAAATCTCCAAAGGGACTGTAAACCTTTGTTCCTTCACCTCCTCCTGCTCCTGCTATGGGATTAGCAGTAAATCATTTAGCAGCCTCATCTCCTTATTATAAATTTAACATTAGGGACGTCCCAGGTGAGCTAAGGCTAACCTAGCTCTCTCTCTCTCCTCCTCTATCATTTCCTCCCTCCCCCGTCACCCCCCCTTTCCCCTCTTTTCTTTCTTTGTCTTCATCTTCTTCATCTCTCTTTTCACAGTCCTAACTCTGTTTTTCTCTCTCACACACACTAATGCTTATCCCCAAACATCACGCATGGCCTTTATTAAAATGACTTTGCTGTCCCAGGGAACATCATTTTCTGCCCTCACTGACATTTATCTTTGCCCTTGTCCCACATGTATATCTATGGACCCAGAGCATGGATATAGCTGGGATTCCAATGGAATGAAAAAAAAAGGCAGAAAAATTATCTTCAAAAGGAGCTCTTCCTCTCCTCCTCCTTTCTGTCATTACACTTTAGAAAAGCTCTTTAACTCCTCGGAGTCCAAAAGGAGCTTAATTAAAGAGTAAAAGTGAATTTGAAAGTAAGCAATAGACAAAGAAAAAATTTGATGGATCTGAGTTATGTTAAACAGTCTGGGTCTGCACTGTGAGGTTTTTTTGTTTGTTTTTTTGTTTGTTTGTTTTTTTATCATCTCTAGGACATACAGAAAATTGGTTTGGTCCCCCATGGTCAGACATTAGTACAGTTTGATTTGAGAAGCATTAGGGAGGCAACCCTGAGCCCCAAAATAAATTTCTTAACTGGTCTCTGTAATAAGCACACATCAATAATGGATATCAGTTCAATTACATATTTTGTATTAGCATCCTCTTTTTTCATACACCATTTAAAAATAATGTATACTTTATGTTCAGTTCAGTCGCTTAGTCATGTCTAACTCTCTGTGACCCCATGAATTGCAGCATGCCAGGCCTCCCTGTCCATCAACAACTCCCAGAGTTCACTCAAACTCATGTCCATTGAGTCAGTGATGCCATCCAGCCACCTCATCCTCTGTCGTCCCCTTCTCCTCCTGCCCCCAACCCCTCCCAGCATCAGAGTCTTTTCCAAGGAATCAACTCTTCACATGAGGTGGCCAAAGTATTGGAGTTTTAGCTTTAGCATCATTCTCTCCAAAGAAATCTCAGGGCTGATCTCCTTCAGAATGGACTGATTGGATCTTTTTGCAGTCCAAGGGACTTTCAAGAGTCTTCTCCAACACCACAGTTCAAAAGCATCAACTCTTCGGTGCTCAGCCTTCTTCACAGTCCAACTCTCACATCCACACATGACCACAGGAAAAACCATAGACTTGACTAGACGGACCTTAGTCGGCAAAGTAATATTTCTGCTTTTGAATATGCTATCTGGTTGGTCATAACTTTCCTTCCAAGGAGTGTCTTTTAATTTCATGGCTGCAATCACCATCTGCAGTGATTTTGGAGCCCCAAAAAATAAAGTTTGACACTGTTTCCACTGTTTCCCCATCTATTTCCCATGAAGTGATGGGACCAGATGCCATGATCTTTGTTTTCTTAATGTTGGGCTTTAGGTCAATTTTTTCACTCTCCTCTTTCACTTTCATCAAGAGGCTTTTTAGTTCCTCTTCACTTTCTGCCATAAGGGTTGTGTCATCTGCACATCTGAGGTTATTGATATTTCTCCTGGAAAACTTGATTCCAGCTTGTGTTTCTTCCAGTCCAGCGTTTCTCATGATGTACTCTGCATAGAAGTTAAATAAGCAGGGTGACAATATACAGCCTTGACGTACTCCTTTTCCTATTTGGAACCAGTCTGTTGTTCCATGTCCAGTTCTAACTGTTGCTTCCTGAGCTGCATAGAGATTTCTCAAGAGGCAGGTCAGGTGGTCTGCTATTCCCATCTCTTTCAGAATTGTCCACAATTTATTGTGATCTACACAGTCAAAGGATTTGGCATAGTCAATAAAACAGAAATAGATGTTTTTCTGGAACTCTCTTGCTTTTTCCATGATCCAGTGGATGTTGGCAATTTGATCTCTGGTTCCTCTGCCTTTTCTAAAATGAGCTTGAACATCTGGAAGTCCACGGTTCATGTTTTCCAGAGTTGGGGAAGGAGGTGTAAATCACATTTACTTAGTGGTTGCTGCTATTAATAAAGTCCAATTACTGATGTGTATGCCAGGTGAGTTATTTATGATGCGCATTTTTGTAGCTGTATGGCATAGCGCATTGGTTGGTATATGGAAGAAGGCAAAACTAATGTGTATGCACAAGTGTGTACTGAGGGTTAAACATATTCAAAGATAGGATTTCCTTGCTATCCAACTGGAGGATAAAATTCATGTTAAAACTCTGTATTGAATATTGTTTCCTTAGTAATGTTTATAACATATTTTGGAGAGGAAATGTAGTATAGTTTTTAAGAAAAGCATCTGTAAGTCTAGACATCCCAAATTTATAATTACCTCACTGTGTGACCTTAGATATTTTAAGCTTTTATGAATTTGCACAAGAAATATGTTGTTAGAGTTAATATGGTAAACAGAAATTGACAATGGCCTAGGCCCATGAGCCTAAAAGTAAAATTCTGACTCCATGAGGTGTTAAAAGGTATAAGGTGCCATTGCCTTCTCCGATAAGATAACATAAGACAGGATATTTCAGTCCTGACCTACTGAAAAATGTTGAGCGCTTAGTAATTTTTCCCATTTATGGGCTATAGGATATAAAGGGATTGCAGGTGCCCAGACTTTGCTCTCAGAGTGACTGTGTAGAACTCAGGCTGGATGGGCTGGATGGAGATGCAGAGACAGCTGCCCCTACTGTGAGTAGACTCCCCTTTCTGCTTCTGTGTTTTTATTTGTTCTTATTTCCTGTGAAAACATTTGGAAACTACAGAGTAAAGGGAAACTTCACTGAGAGATTATTATGCTAAAATCTAAGTAATGACTAAGCTTTGACCAACTCAGAGTAGATTCTAAAAAGAGCTTGTTTGTTGGTCTGGAAGCCACGTGCTTAGGGCTTCTCAAGGATGGTGGAAAGTCAGCATGACTGGACTCATGAAACTTTCCAAGCCTCATAACCATTGAATGCAGTGGGACATTATCTGGGTTTAAATACCAATTCAGCTATAAAGTAACTTTGCAAATTCTGATCAACCAGGTAACTTTTTTTCCTCTCTAAATTCAGGTATTTTAAATACATTTTCCCTAAATTTTTCTAAGCTTAACAATTTCAATTTAGGTTATTGATAAAGATTTAAAAGAGTCAAAAGATTTATCTGGGAGACAATCCAAGAATATACCACAAAATTTACTTTTCTGGTGTCTGTTTTTGTCTTCTAAATACATATTAGCAATTAATAATTGTGCCATATGAATCAATAAAAGAACAGTAAAGTGGAAGCTTGCTCTAGTCATAAAATGCAGTTGTTAATGAGAGCAGACAAATGTCTAGATTTCAGTATCAGTTCAGTTCAGTCGCTCAGTTGTGTCCGACTCTTGTGACCCCATGGACTGTAGCACACCAGGCTTCCCTGCAGGGATATTTCTCTCTGCAATCATGATTCAAGCTTGTGCTTCATCCAATCCAGCATTTTGCATGATGTACTCCAGCAAGATTTCAGTACAGACTTTATACAAGCAAGTCCATACAATTTCTCAAACTTCCTAAAATGTACAAATAAAGAAATACCAAATATTGAGTACCTCTTTTCAGGTATTTAAAAAAAAAAAAACCTCAGTGCAACTGCAGAACTGTAGGCAGAAAAAGAACCTATTACCATTTAAGATCCTAGAAGAAAAATTCCAGCCTGGCTTTCATCAGCAACAGCCAGCCCTTTGAGTTCTGTACAAATGGAGTAGAGCTGAGCTCTGATCAGTGATGATTTATGTATGGTTTCCAGCTGGACGTGTATAAAGAGGAAGATACTCTAATATACATGATTTTAAGAAATCCTTGGTTAAAACAAACTATTGAACTTTTTTTTTTTTATAATAACGTGGAGAAGATAAAACACGTTCAGTTCAGTTCAGTCACTCAGTGGTGTCCGATTCTTTGTGACCCCATGGACTGCAGCTTGTCAGGCTTCCCTGTTCATCAACAACTTGTGGAGCTTTCTCAAACACATGTCCATCAAGTCGGTGATGCCATCCAAACATCTTATCCTCTGTCATTCCCTTCTCCTCTTGACTTCAATCTTTCCCAGCATCAGCGTCTTTTCTAGTGAGTCAGTTCTTCACATCAGGTGGCCAAAGTATTGGAGTTTCAGCGTCTGCATAAAATGAATATTGAGGACTAATTTCCTTTAGTATGGACTGGTTGGATCTCCTTTCAGTCCAACTGACTCTCAAGAGTCTTCTCCAACACCACAGTTCAAAAGTGTCAATTCTTTGGTGCTCAGCTTTCTTTATACTCCAACTCTCACATCCATACATGACTACTGAAAAAGCCATAGCTTTGACTAGATGGACTTTTGTTGGCAAACTAATGTCTCTGCTTTTTAATATGCTGTCTGGGTTAGTCATAGCTTTTCTTCCAAGGAGCAAGCCATCTTTTAATTGCATGGCTGCAGTCAGCATCTGCAGCTTTACCAATAAAACACATTGGCAAACCTTTATATAAATGTGGTTATTCTGCAATGGAAAGAGCTCAGTCATCATGTATCTTATGCCCATAGGTCCTCTCAACATCCCTAATGGCAATGTAATTTTAATTTCATGTTACAGAAGGAGCAAAAAAATCATGTCAACATTTTTATTAGGAAAAAAAGAGAAAAAAAAAATGCTTATTTTCCCTCTTATTCCAAGCTAGAAACAGCTAAAATTAACTGGAAAACCTACCTAGATTATTCTGAAACAACTAATTTATTTAATAATTCACTTATCAAAGAAAATTTAAGTATTTATTATATGCCACGTCCAGTGCTTGGTGCTAATATACAAGGCAGACAAAGCTTGGGCCCTCATGTAGTTTGTAATTTGAATACTATGCGTGGAAACTAGTGCATTATAGAACATATAAAAGGGAACACTACCCTGCTCTCAGAAGCCAGGAAAAACTATGAAAAGCAATGTTTTAGGGGAGATTCGAAGTAAAAGTCTGTGAACAATGCCTGAGAACTTAGGAAAAGTTTCAATTTCCTCGCAGTTGAGCCAATCAATCTTGAAATTTCATCTTCATTTTGAGAACACCATCCAAGATGCAAGCTTTACTGAGCTTTTGACAGTGAGAACTTTACCCGCAGCACTTTTAAAAAATCTCCTGGGTATCCCCACATATATTTCAGCTTCTGTACCATTAAGGGATTGGACATGAATATTCTTTAAACCTTTGATCATTTCAACAGGGTAGGACAGGATAGGAGGAGTCTTTCATGCTGGAAATTCTTATGTCATTGTCCAGTGTAATACATAAGACACCTGCCATCTTCACAGGAAAAAGCCCAGTTGCCTTTTAAAAATTCAGCCCTAAGGGTCTCTCCTGTGATATGTGACCTAGAAGACAGATAACTAGGGGGATTCTTTAAGTGAAGGAATCCTAAGTTCCATTGCTTTCGGATGTAACCAGCTCAAAAGCTATGGGAGTATTGCTATTTAATTAGAGAGATTAAACTAGGAATGTACTTTTCTCCTACAAAATGAGAAGACTGAGGGCTCAGGGGAGTGTTGGGTGTCTATGTTTGCCCAGGGCCAGAAATTGCTTCTTTAAAATGACTCATCCCTAGGTCTGATTCTGGCTTTTCATATTTGCCTTGTTTTATTTATATTTATGAATAACTGCCCAAGAAATAGTGGGTACATTTATTTGTCTTTCCTCATTGATGTGGCTGGGCTTATAGTGAAAGGCCTCTGGGTTGTTTAATAGAACAATATTGATATTAAAAAATTTATTGAATAAACATATTTTATGGGCTCCTGATTCTGATCACATTAAAATTATTTACATCTCTTTTTATCTAACTAGTGTCCTTTTATGTACTTTATGTTTCAGAGTAGTGCCGTGATAAAAATCTGCCAATACAAGAGATGCAAGAGATGCAAGTTTGATCCCTGGGTTGATCCCTGGGTTGGGAAGATACCCTGGAGGAGGAAATGGCAACCCATTCTAGTATTCATGTCTGGAAAAGTCCATGGATGGAAGAGTCTGGCAGGCTACAATCCATGGGGTTTCAAAGAGTTGGACATAGTGAGGCATGCACCTCACATGTTTCAGAGAACTTATAAAATCATTCACTTACCAAATAAGCTTTGAGCTGATCATCCAGATCTTTCCATTATTCTCTTCTTTCCTCCTAAAACCTTGCTTTTTTCTTGTCTTCCAGGTCATTTCTTTAGGATTTGGCCATTTTAAATCCCTTTTTTTCTTTACCAAGAAAATGAAGTAGAAATAAGTTTTTGAGGAAGGTCTCTTGGAGATTGCATGGTTTCAGCATACTATGGAACTATAAGGAGTGGTGAATCATGTCTTAGGACATCCACATTTCAAGTAGGATTATTTGGGGTTTGCAGAATGGAGGAATTTTAAAGAGATTTTTCAGATGACTTAATCTTACCATAGGCTTCTATTCATCAGTGATAAGGCTTCCAGGTTCTAGTTCAAAGCTTTCAGTAAGGGAGCCCATGTTGTGTCTTAAGACACTTTAAGTCATTTTAATGTTTCTAAATTTGTTTTGGTGTTGTTTTTATATTGACCCAAATTCTGCCATCCTATCACTTCCCTTGTACCAAGTCATTAGAATAAATAATAATTAGCATATTCACAATTAACAAAATCTTTTTGGGAAAATCTTAACTCTCATTTTAGAAAAATGTTGTCAAGATGAACTTCAAAGTCAATCCAGTCTGAGCTTCTACTGTATTTTTTTTATCCTGTGACCCAAGGTGAGGGGTGAGGGCTGATAGTCCTTAGAGCAATCAAGGACTTTTTTTTGCAAGTTTCTGCTTTGTTGCATTTCTAGAAGTTCCAGCTCACCCACTCTGGGTAATTAACTTGCCTGTTGGATCTTGACCATTGACACCTTTTACTTTACTAGTTTGCATCAGTTAATTAACACTTACAGAGTACCTGCTGTGACAGGACTGTGTTCTAGGCTCAGTAGAAACATAACCCAACAGTGGCCATGGCTGTTACAGCTCTCCCCTCCTCTACTTCAGTTCAATTCAGTTCAGTTCAGTCGCTCAGTCGTGTCCGACTCTGCAACCCCATGAATCTCAGCACGCCAGGCCTCCCTGTCCATCAACAACTCCCAGAGTTCACTCAAACACGTCCATCGAGTCAGTGATGCCATCCAGCCATCTCATCCTCTGTCATCCCCTTTTCCTCCTGCCCCCCAATCCCTCCCAGCATCAGAGTCTTTTCCAATGAGTCAACTCTTTGCATGATGTGGCCAAAGTACTGGAGTTTCAGCTTTAGCATCATTCTCTCCAAAGAAATCTCAGGGCTGATCTCCTTCAGAAGGGACTGGTTGGATCTCCTTGCAGTCTCAAGACTCTTCTCCTCTACCTAGGGGCTCACATTAAACAGAAAGGAAAGGAAAAAAAAAAAGGAACACAATACTCAATTTCTCATTCTTAGTCTTCCTTTTATGAATTTATTGGAGCATGTACCAAAGTCAACAAAGTATATCTTTTGGGAATCCCTGGAGTTTAGGTTGTAGATATTTTAATTAAGTGTTCTTAACATACAAGTATTTATTTTTCTTTATTTATTTAGGATGTCCAACTCCACAGAGAAAAAGCCAAATGTCTAATCATGTTGATCTCAGACCCTCAATTTGTCACTCAGTGGAGACCACATCTGTCCATGTCAGAGTCCTTAAGTGAAGGGCTGCTAAGTCACTTCAGTTGTGTCTGACTCTGTGCGACCCCATAGATGGCAGCCCACCAGGCTCCCCCGTCCCTGGGATTCTCCAGGCAAGAACACTGGAGTGGGTTGCCATTTCCTTCTCCAATGAATGAGTGAAAAGTGAAAGTGAAGTCGCTCAGTCGTGTCCGACCCTCAGCGACCCCATGGACTGCAGCCTTCCAGGCTCCTCTGTCCATGAGATTTTCCAGGCAAGAGTACTGGAGTGGGGTGCCATTGCCTTCTCCGTAAGTCAAGGGCAACAGATACATATTATGTTGACAACTAGGATCCATGCTTTAACCCTCACCAAAATTACTTGCAAATTAACATGCATGCTAACTTCTTAAGAGTTGGGATGTTCATGACATCAGAAAAATGCATGCCAGGTAATAGAAGCTGCACAGAACCAAGACAAACAGACAGTGCTTTCTCTATTTCCAATAACTTTATTCAAATAACTAGTTCTGTTCTTATTCTAGAGTTTATCCTTTTGCTGTGTACCTAAAATGCAGAACAACAAAACAAAACAAAATGAATACAAAACAATAGCAACAGCAGAAACACAATTTTTCTTGTTGTTGTTGTTCAGCTATCTATTTACAATACTGAGCATGCTGCAAAATATTTAAAAGCAGGGTTATTCAGATTCCTAAAACATGTATAACTCTGCAGTTGAATTTAAATTCAGGGTCACTAAATATTCAGAGTTAATCAGATGGTGTCCTATCCTATTTACCAGGTGAATATAAATATAGATCTTTAAATGGAACAAAAAGTAGAAAAGAAAAAATATGGAGTTACAGTTAGAGATAGTGACCAAACAGGTCAACTATCAAAGCTTTGCTTGATAGATGTATCTTTTTTTTTTTTTTTCTGTGTTTCATTATTTCTGGAGCCTGTCAGTTGCTGTGGGGAGAGAAACTGTTCTCTTATGAGTTTTCCCGAGGAGGGCAAAAAAAGGCAGTTAAAAGGCTTTTGAGTTCAACAAATGTGTCCTGTGAGCCAAATGGAACAGGGGTGAAATCCTAGCTAAAACCCGTAGGGAATAATTTGTTGTTAGCAGCATCTGGAAAGGAAGTGCTGCAACGGCTGCGGCTGCGGAGTTTTGTTTAGAGAACAAATGGAAGGAAAGGGCTTTAAAAGGTAGGTTTGCAGGTGGCAGGGGGAGGGAGAAAGTGCCGAGCCCTCAAATGAATTTGGGGATTGAGGAAGGGGATTTAATAGACTGAATAGCTGGTCACCGCCAAAGAAGTGAAAACCTGAGCGAGAGTCATCAGTAAGAACGTAGCATTAGTGCTGGGGACGCGGACTTAAAAGCAAATACAATTAAGTAGTTTATTATTCCTCTGGCTCTCCTACCATTAATAACGTTTTCCCTCAAGAACTGAGTATTTTGAAAATCCATATTAATCATCAAGACCAGTGTTCGCTGTTATCGGTGGGCGGGCTGTCGTGCCGCTGCTTCTTCCTGGGACAGGAAAGCTGGCCAGGACCACCGCCCGCCGCTGCCACCCTGGGACGGGGACCCGGGTCACAGGAGCAAGCTCTCTCCGGTCTGCTGCCCAGGCGGCTGGCCTCTTCTACCCTGGCTCTTCACTGTAGGGCCAATATTTCAACTGCAGGAGAAGAGGGACAGAAAAGCCATAATTACTGGGACAGACAATGTTCTATTCTACATGGTCTATGGCCCCCATACTAACCTTACCTTTTTATCCTTACACCCTACTGCTTCCCGTTCACTAGCTGTTCAGGCTGGGCGGATGAAGAAGGCAAGAACCTGTGGCCATGGTGTGGTCCCACTGCCCCCAAGGCCATATCTCAGGGATTCAGTCAAGATTATGGACCCCCGAGGCTCCTCTCTCATTAGTGCCTGGCTCCAACTCTATAGGAGAATTATCTTGTCCCATTCTGTGAAATGGAGTAACTATCAGTAAAGAGTGAGAGAAATTAGTCCCAACTCACAGTTTACTTTTGGACCCTTGTACCGCTGTTCATCTCTTCCTAACTCCGGAGCTCTGGGATAACCCTCCACTTCGGATCCATCTTCTACTTATTGCTAAGGGACTCCCCAGAATGCTGTATCTGAGAGGAAACAAGCTGGTGCTAGCCTTCCTATGAATATTTGAGTATTGCAGGAGATTTAACCCAATTATAGCTGTCATTTATTGTCAGGCTAACATAACACAACGTTCACTGTCTACCTGGACTCCAGGGTCTGAGAGCTGGAGTTTGAATATATATCCTCCACTTTCTGGTTATAAGATTTCAGTGAAGTCACTAAACCTTCCAGACCCTTAGTTCCCTTGTCTGTCAAATGGGTTATTGCAGGGAATTAATGAAGAAATATTCATTGCTTAGATCATTCAGTGTTAAAAGCCAGAATATTAAGTCTCACAACATGGGTGTAACATTTTACTGTTATTCTCATCAACATTTTTTATTATCATTATGTGATTTTTACTGTAAAGCTACCATGTAAAGTTTATATATGTTGCTTATTTTAAGTGAAAAATATCATGTGTTATATAATTCACTTATCATCCAGTTTACACATTAATATATGAGACAGAGCCAATACTTGAATTTGGGGCTGTTTTCAAATCCTGTACTTTCCTAACTATGCAAGTATTTTACTTATAAAGAAGTAAAGTTATAATATTAAAATTTCTATTATGACAAGAGATCACAGAGAATATCTTATCTAGTAAAATTTTAGATAACTGATAATGCTTTATTTTTTATTTCTTTTAATTATATACTCTAGTGCTAAGCAGTGCATAAAATCATTAATATTTTATTTTATCATAACAAGAGCCCTACAAGACATCTTCAATTATTATCCCCATTTTACAGATAAAGTGGCTAAAGTTTAGTGAGTTTTTTTAAACCTACATTCAGTGACAGAGCTAAGGAAGTTAAAAGTTCAAATTTACAGTACCATTTAGAGCCCAGATTCTTACCAAAATGCCTCCTGTAGAAAATGGCAACCTCTGTATGTTTAAAAGATAATGATTGAAGAGGAGGAAATACTGAATGGTAGCTGAGATTATTTATTATTATTTATTTATAAAGAAGCCAAGAAGTTTTAAGGCAATGACATTCAATAAGACAATTTGATGATAATTTGATGTTGCCTAAAAATGTTTTCATTAGAAGTTCAGACCCATGCCTCTTTCCTAATCTTCTGGAGCACCATTATCATAATTACAGTCATTGTTTTCTTAATAATAACTTAGAATTATTTTTATATATTTTCAAATAGCCTCATGTTAAATATTTAATTTCTCTTTCACTGATACCTTTGAGAGAGTCTTATTTCCATTTGAGACATCAGGAAACTGAGACACTGTAAGAGTATAGGACATTTTGTCAAAGCTAATATTGTCCAAATCTCTTGATGACTCACTGTGTTCTCTTAACATTTACTCCTGTCCACTTGTGAGAAATGTACCAAAAAAAAAAAAAAGGAAGGAAGGAAGGATGGTCATTTCTCTCCCCTCCTCCTCCACCATAACTCCCAATTACTGGCTGAGATTTACAGTGTATGTATATGGATATGAAAAGCAAATCATGTGGCAGAATAATAAAATGTTAAAAATCTCTATTAATTCTTCTCATCTTTTATTTTGATGCCTATATTAGCAAATATACTTTGACTACTAATTCTGTACTAGCCAGAGTTTAGTTGTAGAAGCAAATACATGCAATGGTCGTGGCTTCTAATCTCAAAGATTTGAAAGTCCATGAGTAAAACAGATACAGGTACAAATCACAAGGACATAGTGTTTTAATAGAGGTGTCAAGAGGGCTATGAAACTGCCAAGGATGATCAACGGATTCCATCTCAGAAATCTAGGGAGCCTGCAGAGAGGAGAGGGATTACTTGTAATTTACCAGACAGAAGAGGGATGTAAAGAAAGGTAAGAGTCATTAACAGTGTGTGAAAGAAAAGCACAGGTACATGAACATCACCTAGGTCGTCTCTTCTGATTAGAAAGAGTTCAGGTGCATTAGTGTCTGGAACACTGTGACCCGAGTTAACCCCATTTGTTTACGCCTTTTGATCAAATGACCTTGAGAGGAGTGCAGATCTGCATATCAAAAGACCATCTAGTTTAAATTCTTGATTTGTCATTAATTGTTTGTGAGGCTTTAGATGAGTTGATTTACATACTAGGGCCTCTGTAAAACAGGAGACTTGATCGAAGTTCTATAAAATCTTGCAATATTAGTGCCAAGTCCTCCAAATAATGATAGAAGCATTTTTCCGCCACCAGATTCCATGAGTGAGCATATGATCATAGGGCCCAGGTGCTTTTATAATTGTGATAAATTGAACAAATACTCAGTGCTCAGTGGCCTTCAAAATTCATCCTGCCACCTGTGTGATAGGCTGCCCTTCTAATAGCGGTAGAGGAACCATCACCCACCCACTGACCCACTTCCACCGCCTTAGGTGTATCAGACATGAAAGTCTGTGAAACCTTAATAGGCTAATATATTTTTGCAGAAGAAAGAGAATATATATATATATATTCTCTTTATTATATATAGATGGTCTTTTGATATGCAGATCTGCACTCCTTTCAAGGTCATTTGATCAAAAGGCGTAAACAAATGGGGTTAACTGGGGTCATAGTGTTCCAGCGTATATATATATATATGTGTGTGATTTTTAATTGTGGTGCTGGAGAAGACTCTTAAGAGTCTCTTGGACTATGAGGAGATCAAAACAGTCAATCCTAAAGGAAATCAGTCCTGAATATTCATCGGAAGGACTGATACTGAAGCTGAAACTCCAATATTTTGGCCACCTGATTTGAAGAACTGAGTCATTGAAAAAGACTCTGAAGCTGGGAAAGACTGAAGGCAGGAGGACAAGGGGACATCAGAGGATGAAATGGTTGGATGGCATCACCAACTTGATGGACATGAGTTTGAGCCAAGTCCAGGAGATAGTGAAGGACGGTTGAGTCTGACATTCTGCAGTCTATTGGGTAGCAGAGATTTGGACTTTGGACTGAACAATAACTATATATATATAATGGAGTTATATGTCTTGACATTTATGTAACCGTAAGTTATTCTATGGTAAGGAAGATCAGGTTACAATGTATAACTAAATTAGATTTGTAGAGTCCCTGAAGTAAGAGAGTTACTGATGCCAAGTGAAGGAGGCAAAGGGCCTCTGGTGGTCAGAACAAATGAAAAAGTGTACTAAAAAGATTAATAGTTTAAAATTAATTTACACTGACCTATTTCATAAAAGAGACCACGTCTAAAACAGTAGATGCTGTTGTAGTAACCAACTGATTAAGATTATGGTAATCTGCTGTCATCCTCCAGGTTCTGTTTGTTTTTGCCCTAGCCAAAGTAGAAAAATAAATTGGGAAGCTTATTAATATTCTGGGCAATTATTTGTTGCAATATGTCTTGCTTGTCATTTGAGGTCATTATGAAATAACAGTACAGCCTCTAGATGAATGCTGGTATTCACACTGTGATTGCAGAAAGCCAAGAAGAAAAATGAAATTTACCTTGAACCAAATAGCTTGACTTCTTTTACCTTTTTTTTTCCCTTCCCTGTCCACTCCATATCAGCATTACTACTACCACCATCACCCTGTCTTGGCAAAAACATTTGAAACCATACATGCACACAGAGGACAAGTACAACCAAACAAATATATATTGCTCTCTGAAAATTTGGCCTCCATTGTTTAATCAAGATGGCACCTCCTTTTTGATTGGAACAAGTCTAGATTTTAAAGCTTAGTTCTAAACAAGCTTGAACATCTGCACTTTTTAATGTTAATAATACCCAGACCTGCATTTGAAGCTGTACAACTTTGAGGAAAGTTTGTGTAGTACATACTCATGGGAGGGGCGGGGGAGAATACAGAAAAAAAAAAAAAAAAAGGCAGTTTGCTACTGTGGCTGTTAATATAACCTAGGCCACCTAGCAAACTTTGTAGCAAGAAGAGTTGTTATTTCCCAATGAATACCTGAGGTTAATTTTCAGAGAGGTGGCTCTTGAGCAAGACCTTGAAGGGTGAATAAGAATTGAGAAATCAAAGCAAAGAAGATAGAAAACTTTAAGTAAGAGCAAAGGTAAAAGGGGGCCATGACATTTTTGAGCCAGAAGTAAAAACACAGTGAAAGCTCCCCATCAGAAAAACAAATATGGGAGTGAGGCTTAAGAAGAATAGAACTAAGCAGTGATTAGAAGTAGGATACCAGTCAAGAAACCACTGAAAGAATATATGCAAAAAAAAAAAAAAAAGAGATGATAAAGGCTACTCGGGCAGTTAATATGGAGAGCAGACAATGACAGTAGATGTTTCAGTAAGGCTGTACTGCAATTGTAAACAACTTAAACAATTGTAAAAAAAAAATTGTAAAGAAAGGCAGGGTTATGGGCAAAGGAAAGGAAAAAAAAATCAAAATGATATAAAGATGAGAGCTTAACTCTTAGATCCTAGTGTTTTGTCATTACATAGAAAGGGATGCACAAGCAAGAAAAGTTTTACAGACAGAATTATATATTCACTCCTAAATGCACTGGGTAGAAAAAGTCTGCAGAATACCCAAGATGAGAGTTCTTACAGAGTTTTAGAAATGTAGAAATATAGTTCAAGAGATGGCTTAGATGTGTTTTTCTCATTGAGGTGATTTCAAATTTATAAGACTGGATTTTATTTTTCATATAGTTAGTGGGATTTTTTTTTTTCCAGATAGTTAGTAGAAGGACAAAAATGGAGGGAGGCATATCTTTGGAAAATATATATACAAAAGTATAGTAAGAAAAAGGACGTAGAAACAACAAAGTGTAATGTCAGAGAGAGAAGTGAAAATATAAATGATACATATTGAAGTACACAAAGATTGAAGATGATGGAGAATTAGAGAAAGGATAAAAATATATTTTACATGTAAGAGCATTATAATATTCAAAGCAAGCAGTGTGTGACTTGAATAGTGGGGGGAAAACAGATTTTGAGAGTTTAAGAAATCTGTGGCTATCGATCAATGCAATGATTTGATCTGTTCTCAATCTGCAAAGGGGCTAGTGATTTGGATATGAGGAATCTTCAGCAGCAGTAATCTGTGATTTTTTTTCCACTTTGTGCATCTAATTTAATTGAGTTCAGACCTACATAATTCTTAAAATACCTAAGATCTTGCCAAAAATTTGGGTTATAGAATAAAATGTGCTACAAACTGTATCTATAGAATACCAACGTAGAGGTCAATTACCCCTATTAGTTAGAACTCTAGAATCTAGGTGTATAAAACAAATGTATTAAGCACTATAGAGAAAAAAAGTTGATTTTTAAAGACCTTTTTGCTTTTAAAAATATTTATTTTGTGCATATTTTATTAATTAATTATTTCAAAGGCAAATTCTAATCAAATTGCAGCATCAGTAGATCATCAGAATATGAACTGCAGAGCAAGGATGGTAAGAATAGTCATGGTGATGGTGATGATTGATACAATTTCAGGGGCACTTACCATGTTTCAGTTGGTTGACGAGATGACTTCTGCATGTTATTGACATTTCCTACCTGGGGAGGCAGAAGGATACTGTACTTTTTCTAGAAAATGTGCATTTGGTGGACTATGTCCCTCTGAACTGATTAACTTTGAACAAGCATGACATTATAGTGACACTATTTAGCACTTCCCATCTTCAAAGCACTTGGCAAATATTAGCTAAGTATTAATAGTTCTTCAAACACTCATGAGAATTTTGCAAGTATATATTATTGTTATCACAAAAGAAGGTCATCCATCTATATAACTTTTCTAAGGAAGTGGAATATAGCAAAAACATATTTGTTTTGATCCTATCTTTCAGCCAAAGGACCACATGTCTCACTTTCTATGAAAGACATTAATATGGTATGCTAACTACTCATATGAATTTTATAAAGTATAGATGAGCTGTAATAAGACAGCATTAATTTGTTTCATGGGGAGTTACAAAATTCCCCTCCCCTGATCTATCCAGCACAAAAAGTGGAAATTATCTTTATTTGTTATTTGATGACTTTAGTTTTGAATTATTACTGATGGTTTAGGCATCACTAAGGCTTCATGCAGAATACTGCCCTCACTCTCACTATGAAGACTCTTTTTCCCATCCTCTCCTTACTGACTAGGTCCTGTCTCCACTACTCCTTATTCTAGTAGTTTTGATTCAGTGAAGGAAATTCAATGAAGGAAAAATTTATAGTAAAGGATACTATGATTCCCAACCCCAAATAAGCCTGTTTACTTTAAACTCTAAGACAGTGTCCTAAGCTATCATATAACCTTATATAACTTTTAAACTTCATATTATTTCCTTCTTTTATGTATCTCATCAAAATTAACTTTCCTCATATACTTTTCCAAGTTAGCTTAAAAATGTCCAACTCTATTTAAATTCTTGAGCTTCTTTCCCACTTTATTTTAGTGTTTCTCAGTTTGACATTAACTTTCATTGAATTAATACAGAATTATTTATATTCTTTACATATCAGCTCTTCCTCTCAATTTTCCTCTGTAATAATGCTGCATTTCTCCAGGATGCCTGGACCCCAAACTTTGGATTTGCTACTTCTTGTATGTTTCCTTAAACAGACACAGGAAAAAAAAATAATATTCAATCTTCTTTATATCTTGGTTTTTTGCACTATTTCTTTCTCCCTTTTTTATTCCTATGGCTATCCACTCTATACAAACCCATTATAATAGTTTACTGGTTTGCACTCAAAATATTTTACGATGAATAAGTGATCAAATTTATGTATAAACCAACTCAAATAATCCTGTAGTATTCTAGCAGACACCAAAGGAGGTAAACCAGAGAAGAAACTGACTAACTTTCTTTAGAAACTAATCAAAACTGCATGCTGCTGCTGCTGCTGCTGCTAGGTCGCTTCAGTTGTGTCTGACTCTGTGCGACCCCGTAGACGGCAGCCCACCAGGCTCCCCCGTCCCTGGGATTCTCCAGGCAAGAACACTGGAGTGGGTTGCCATTTCCTTCTTCAATGCATGAAAGTGAAAAGTGAAAGTGAAGTCACTCAGTCATGTCTAACTCTTAGCGACCCCATGGACTGCAGCCCACCAGGCTCCTCTGCCCGTGGGATTTTCCAGGCAAGAGTACTGGAGTGGGTTAGATTATGTCAACTGCCATCTGAATGATCCGTAGCTTTCAATATCTCTTCTGTGCTGAAGGATATCCCCTCCAACTTCCTGGTGGTTATGTCATCAGTCCAGCAATGCAGAATTCTAACAGTCAGATGTAAAATAAAATTTTTTTAAAAAAATGAAAGAAACAAAAAATAATCCAAACAAGCCATCACTGTCCCCTTCTCCCCATACAACAAAATCATGGGAGCTGCTATTCCAAAAAATTCCTTAGGGGTGTATTAGCAGGACCCCACTCCTGAGAGATGATTCTCCAGAGTTAGGGAGAGATGACATAGACGTACCCAGATCTTGTATATATAAGAGGATATCTGTTTTCTAGTATAATTTCAACCCTACTTATCATTGTCAATATTTTACTTGCTGGTTACCCTTGTTTTGTTTAATTTGCTTTGCTTTGTTTGGGGCTTGTGTTATTTGTCAGTTCAAACTGAATTTCCACTTTTGTTTTGCATTTTCTTCCCTAAAAAATCTGACTCCTTTGTGAGATCTTGGTAAATCGGTCTGTCTAACGTAACTGAATACTATTTGACTGAAGAACTTATTGAGAATGAAGACTAATGCTTGTAACACCAATCACACCCTTGCAGAAGTACAAAAAGTATCTGTGATTGGGCCAGCTTTGTGTTTACCCCGGAACATTATTTTCTTTTTAAAATTTATATATTTCTTTTCTTTCATTTCTTGTTTCTTGACTTTTTGTGGATAAACAACACCAAGCAGAAAATGGCAGTCATTTGGGCAATCTGATTACAGTGGTTGCATTTTTATTAGTTGGGTGGTTGTGTGTGTATTCATAAGCCTTTAATCTATTGTCTGCTCTCTTACATAGCTCTATTCTACTTTATTAGTCCAGTATCAGCCATTAAAGTGTATGTTCTTCAAGGAATGACAAGCTAGTATAGAATTTAGTGTAATATTAATGATAAATGGACCTGGACAACATTACAGATTAGCAATAAATTCTTATGAATGAATATATGAGATTATAGAGAAATGTATTATGTAAGCCTCAGTTTTGGCATATTTTAACTCTAGGAATTATAATAAAAATAATAGATAGAATAAGTTTTTGTAATATGGAATGTTTTGGAAGAAAAAGTATGTATATAAACTAGAAAAAAGCTAAATAATGCCTAGAAAATACCTGATGTGTACAGTGGAATACATACCTGAGTAGTTAATACTATATTTAAAATATAGGAATGGCCAATGTGAGTGTTAAATGATTACCTCTTTCTCATTATTTTATTTCTCACAATATGCTACATTTATTCATAATGATCAGTTCAATATCTTCACAGGTATTGTATTGCTACTATATGTAGATATGTATTTTCTAAAAAGGTTGTAAATTATATTCATTCCTTTAATACTAACCTAGAAGCAAAAAGGGCCTCTATTATTGCAAGTTATTATTCCTGCCCAAGAGATGACAAGAGAGGCAGAAACTATTTGGAGCTCTGTCTGAATTGCAGTTTTAAGCACATCTGATGTAGTACATGTCTAGAGGTGGCATTTCTAACCTTTTTATCAACTGGGTTCCATGGATCAGAATAAATGATAACAATAGCTCACCGCCTTCTGCTGGACAGATTTGCTACTTGAAAAATGATCGAGGCCCTATTAAGAGAAGCCACACCACCCTAATGGGGAGCAGATCACAGGCCAGGTCTCTCTGGGGCTGTATCTCTCTGTATGAGGGGACGTGACCTTGCCTGTCTTTTTCCCTGGGATCAGTTGAATGATAGACTTCTTTTCTTTCCCTGAATTGTTACAGCAAGAGGAGAGGAAAGATTGCAGCCTTTTTTTTTTTTTTTTCTTTTCTTTCAGAAAAGAGACATGGCCCATTTTAACATCCCCATTATCTATGTGTCTGTCCACAAAAGCTCTATTTAAAAAGGCCCTATGGTTTCACAATGAGGACAAGCCTTTTCAAATGCCACTCCACTGGCCACAGTGTACCTGGGGCTCCATTTTCATACTTGGAATGGCAATGCATTTACTAAGTGCCCCCAGACCTTCTTTACACTGACCCACCCCTCAGATTTTGCTCTGCTCTTTCCTTTCATGAATCAGATCCTGTCCCTCCTTTTATGTACACATATTGCAGTTCTCCTTCAAGACATAATTCAAATTCTGCATTCCCTCTAAAGTAATCCTTACCCATTCTGACTCACAATACTACCTGCTTCTTTTGAATTCCTGTATATTCTTCTAAGGTCTCAGTATAGATACTGAAACATTATGCTGCATTCATTCATTTATGGTATAAGAATGAAAGAACTCATCTTGTTCTATTTTATTTTTCTCCCCTTCATTCTCTATCCTCTCCTTCACTTTCCCCATAACTACCCACTTTTTATGTCTTTTATCCATAAACGTAAAAATGTATGCATCCTCTAAATTTTTAGTGTTAATTTGTGGATATATATATGCACATATATACATAAATTGTACTATGCACTATTTTTCATTATCTTTCTTACATATTACTCTACATTAAAACAGTAGAAATTAGATATCTAGATGATAGTTATATAGATAGATGAATGAATAGATAGGGAGAGCAAGAGAGAGAGAGAGAGCACACAAGTTAGAAAAAGAGAGAAATAGATACATGAATGGGTAGGTAGTAGATAACAAATAAGCAGTAGATAGATAGATCGAGGAAAAATTCATAGACTCATTTCAAAGTGCCCAGGGAACTAATGTGGGAACAAAAAAAAAAAAAAAAAATTAAAGCCAAACTGTCTTATTCCTCGCTAGTCCTCATTTTAAATTTTAAGCCAACAAAAATAGTGGACAATCCTTGGTCAGGGAAGGTCCAGTGTTTCTAGTAAAGTTACATGATCCAAGGAAAAATGAATGAGTTTTGCTTTTAGGACCATGTTTACTTAGAGATAACCATTGGACCATCACAGAGAGAACTCTTCTTACCAACATTTTTAGAAAGGTTAGTGTGTTTCATCCAGATGTGAATGTGGAATGTTCACCTCTTGACTCCTCCTCCATCCTATGATAAAATAAATGAACAAATTTCTAAGAAGTTCAAAACTGAGATTGCTTCAAATATGTAAATAACTATATAGAGAGTGAAGACAGCTGCATTATGACTTTTGTGTACCCTAATCACTTTTGTCTTTGTTTGTGTCTTATTTTATAAAAGACAACCAACCAGTAATATACATTTATGACTCTGTTGACATAAGATGAAAATAATCCAGGATAAACTCATTATATTAATATATTCACTATTATATTGTTTCTTCTGATTTTAAAGTAAGTTTAAATAAAATAAAACTAAGGATTTTCCTGGCCCCTAAAATTAGTCACTGTGCCTACTATGCCCAGTGGAGAAGTCAGCTCAGTGTCAAGGGAAGGAGATGAATTATCTGTCACTCCAACAACTTTAGCAATTCACACTAACACTTTACAGTTTAGGAAACATTTAGGCATTGTCTTATTTGGTATTTACAAGCCTTCTGTACAATAGATATTAATGGCACCAGTTTTAGAAATGCTGACATGATAGTCTTATCAGTTGCAGTGATCTCACAACCAGAAATCAGTAAGCAACATAATTTTATGAGAACTAACATCTTAGTTCTTAAAGGACCAATGCTACTTATTTACCCCATTGCAGGATCAGTGTTAGATCCAGAGCTGTTTTTGTTTTATGAGTGGTCATCTCATCTTGTCACATTACAGACAAATTAATTCCCCCTTTTGACATAAAGCACAGGCTTTCTCTTCCCTCATAAATGCTTGATTGGACACGTAAATACATATATTTATTGAATATATGAAGACAAACATAAAGAGCACTCCTTATGAGCTTACCCTTTTATTCATGACAACTACCACCTTATCACCCTCCAAAAATGGAAATAAAAATTCTAACTTTCCTTGAAAGTGAAAATCACTCATTCCTGTCTGACTTTTTGTGACTCCATGGACTATACAGTACATGGAATTCTCCAGGCCAGAATACTGGAGTCAGTAACATTTCCCTTCTCCAGGGAATCTTCCCAACCCAGGGATCAAACCCAGGTCTCCTGCATTGCAGGCAGATTCCTTAGGAGAATTTATTTTTGAAAAATTGAGTGCACCTCAAAGCTTCGGATAGTTATGGTTTGGGTGTTTGGAGAAAAAGCCTTTTAAAAAAAATCTGATTTTTCTAAGTACTGTTCCTAAATGAAATAAAAGTAGCACAGGTTTGAATATTCTTAGAAGTGTGTATAAAAGTGAAGCTCTTCCTGCTGTTGGAAAGTAGTTCTCTTGTTTTTGTGGAGGGAACTACAAATAACAGAGTCTCAGGCCTCTGTAATGCACACCACTCATCTGTCAAGCTCTATCATTTGAAAATAATGAGCAGCCAAGAATTTGAAAAACTAAATCTATTAAGAATATTTATGCAGGAAAACTATCACTAAACACCTCCATTCACTCATGTAATGAGATTGGCATCACGATAAAATTCTTGTCTTGTAACATAATGATCTTATGGCTTTTTCTGGCTCTTAAACCAAAGATAATTGGGTTAATCTCTGTGGGAAGTCCATCTGTTTCCAGTAAACCATTTTAATTGTGGATGACTTTATTTCAGAAAAGTTGAAAAGGTCTTGTCACTTGCTTCCTGATCTTGAGGAATAAAAGAATGGATGTCAAAATTCAGAATGTAGATGTGTGGAAAATAGGACTGCCACAGAGGATTTATCTGTCTCTACACAGTGTACATAGAGTGATGTGGGCAATATTATACTATATTTACTGAGCACTTTTTGCTAAGGATTTAAACATTACGTTTTGGTCATTAAAACTGGTGCATCATTCCTGAGACATGAACAGAAAGATGTGTTGATGTTGCACAGGTAACATGAGATTAAGCACAGGCAAAGTTATAAAACTAAAGACATATTGTGTTTGCAAACCTTTCATATATGATGTCACACATGTGGTATTTGGTCATATAGCACAATATATTGTGGCATATTCTAATTGTTTCATGTGTGAGGATACAATGTATCTGACTCAAATTTGCAAGTCCATTAAAGGTAATGTTTAGATATATGGCTTATCCCTAGCTCAAAGTTACTAGCACATATTAGGTGCTTAATAAATTTAAATATTTTTTCTGAGCAATAGATTAATTCATAGTTGAGTTATATAAGCAGCAATTCATTTAAAAATGCAATGAATTTACTTAGTAAGTTAGAAAAAATTCTCAAACACATTTGCCTTAAATTGTGTCTAGTTTTCATACATGCTAGAACATCAAGAATGGAGAGAGATATGTAAATGCATTCTTCCTTCAAGATTCTAGGTCTAAGTTGGATTTAAACCCCCATCTGTTAATAGTGGCAGCAACCTATGGTATTACTATGATGAATGAAAATGTTCCTTGTGTGTCATAAGTAGTATGTGTGTGTTTGACTTTTCTGTAGCCATTGTTATCAGTATAGGATTATGACTATTGAAACTATCATGCATGGTATGCAAACTTCTGATTGTATACAACTTTTGCTTGATGAAGAAGCAGATTCTGTCTCAGTAAAATTCATGTTTTAGAATTAGAAGAAATGCTTTGGCCTATATTTCGTATTCACATGTTGGAAATGCATGCTTAGGAAAAGTCATCTGCTTGCTGTCATACAAATAAAAGGTAAGGCTTCCACAGGAAGAAAGTGACAGGGAGCACAAGATAGTGACTTTGACTTCACTCATTCAAAATATATATTCATGAGCATCTGCCACATGGCAGACACTGTTCTGGAAGAAGAATCAGAGCTGTCTCTGCCATTCTCTGTCAGCAATGGTCTAAGGGAAGAACCAGCCAGTACTTAGAGTTACACCTATGAAGACACACAGCTCTGACCAGGACTACAAAGGAGAATGACAAGGTACTCAAAGAGTGTGCCATAGAGATATTTAACCTGGAATGAATGCTCAGGAAAGGCTTCTTAGAAATAGTAATGATTGAAGCAGAATTTGTGCTGGCTACCAGCGGACAGATGGTGTTCAGGACAGTGCTGGTTGCAATGCTCCAAAAACAGGGAGCATTATATGTGGGAAGCTTCTTTGATGGAAGGAAGTGGGGCATATTTGAAATACTCTGAAGTGTAGGAATGGAAGATGACTATGGAGATACATAGAAGTCATTCCAAGGCTTAACAGCATGATAAGGAATGTGTTCTTTATCTTAAAATTATGAGAAGACCACTGAGCTTTTTTAAAATAACTCACTAAATAAACATACATTGTGATAAAGCATATATAAAATAAACTTAACCATTTTAAATTTAACCCAATAGGAAATGGCAACACACTCTTGTGCCTGAAGAATTCCATGGACAGAGGAGCCTGGCAGGCTACAGTCCATGGGGTCATAAAGTCAGGCATAACTAAGCAACTAATACCATACTCCTATATCATTATGTGCATTGACGGTGCTGTACAATTATCAGCACTATTCATTTTCAGAACATTATCATCAGAATAATGTTTCAGAACATTATCATCATGTCAAACAGAAACTTTGTTCCCATTAAATATAACTTTCCATTCCTTCTTTCCTCCATCTCTGGCAACCTACATTATGCTTTCAGTCTCTAAAATTTACATATTCTAGGTACCTCATATCAGAGGAATCATATAATATTTGTCCTTTTATATCTGAATTACTTCATTTACATTAATGTATTCAAGTTCATTCACATTTTCCACCAAATGTGGGAATGGAGTCAAATGTATGGCCCCGAATTCCTCTTTAGAGGCAAGATAGACAGTATAGGAGACAGATACAGGGACACTTTCTAGAATGGTGTTATGATTGCCAGGATGAGAGACCACGTAGTCTTCGATAAAGATATTTAGCAGCAGAGAGAGAGAGAGAGAAATCAGTGGATTGAGGAGATATTTGAGAAGAAGTTATGATCTTACCAGGTTTCCCTGGTGGCTCAGCAATAAAGAATCTGCTTGCAGTACAAGAGACCCAGGTTCAATCTCTGGGTGGGGAAGATTCCCTGAAGGAGGACATGGAAACCCACTCCAGTATTCTTGCCTGGAGAATCCCATGGACAAAGGAGCCTGGAAGGCTACAGTCCATAGGGTTGCAAAGAGTTGTTTATGAGTGAAGCAACTGAGCATGCACACATTATCTTACCATGTATTTCAGGGACATGAGGCAAATATAAAGTGCAATAATACTAACTTGTCATAACAACTACAGGACTATGTATGGATATAGAAAGTCAACAAATATTGATTTAATAAAATTGTGCCAGAGGATTGGATAAACAAATTGTTATTAAATAAGAATAATAAACCTACTGTGTGTAATTGTGAGAGAACAAGATATGGCAGAATGGTCAAATATCAAACTCTTTGATTTAGACAAGACCCATAACAGCTATGAGACTCCAAGAGAGTTCCTTGGACTGCAAGGAGATCAAACCAGTCAATCCTAAGGAAGTCAATCCTGAATATCCATTGTAAGGACTGATGCTGAAGCTGAAACTCCTATACTTTGGCAACCTGATACAAAAGAGCCTGATGCTAGGAAAAAATGAAGGCAGGAGGAGAAAGGGCTGACAGAGGATGAGATGGTTGGATGGCATCACTGACTCAATGGACATGAGTTTGAGCAAACTCCAGGCAATCGTGAAGGATAGGGAAGCCTGGCATGCTTCAGTCCATGGGGTCACAAAGAGTCAGATACAATTGAATGACTGAACAACATAAAAGCTATAAAAATTCTGAAAAGGCAAAAGCAATTTATAAATGGGGAAATCAGGGAAAGCTTCAAAAGAAGGTAGGATAGAAATGATCCTGATCACAAGGTAGGGTTTGGTGATATAGAGGAAAAGAAAGAGCTTATCCCAGGAATGACAAAGCCACAGTATTAAGAAACTGCCACATTAGTCCAAGAACCTCAACAAAATTTCAGAAATGGATGAGAACTTTCTCAAGGAAAGAGAAGCAACATTTCTACTTACATTTAGATAATAATAAATAATGCAGGAGCAGAAAATCAATTTAGTGAAAGAAAATCCTTCTTTCATTTTATCCCCAAGATGACCGAAAATGGTAGAGATATACATTCTTTTGCCTGAAATGACTCCATGGGGATCAACAGATATCTTCTAATTTGGAGCAGCATCCCCAGCTCATTGTGAAGAAGAGTTTCCATTTTCTAACTAAGTTTAATAATGTACTTGAAAGTCTGGGACAAATAGCTAGAAAATAAATGTTTTCTGTAACTGACTGTCAAGGAACTGAATCTGCTTCATACTGCCAGGAAAACTGTATTAGTATCTGAAGCAACTATTATCAGTAGGCAATGGAGATAAGTAATGAGGCATAAAAAGAACAAGAAGAAGACTGGATGTACAAAGCAATCCATGGTGAGGCAAGATACTGATTGGAAATTACAGTTGATTACACCGGTAACGGGCAAAGAAGGCACTGTTTTCTCAGATGTGAACAAGTGACATTTCAAAGCAGTTTCTGTGTGTTTGAACTCAGACCTCTCATTGGGCTTTGTGTTGGCACAGAGAGGAGAGAGAGATAATTGCAGGAGGTCAGTTCTCTTTGTTTAGAAAAAGGCATTTTCTGATTAGAATTTCCACTTAAGGCTTGATAACGACAGACGAAAATATATCATCATAACTCCATAACATTTTCCTTTGACTTTGACTGCAAGTTTTCCTATAACTTTGGTTGCTTATCTTTACATTGCATTTACCAATTAAAAATTATGTCCTCAGTATATAATTGTGAAAACAAAGCACCAGATCAGGCAGATTACTAAGGCCACCTCTAGAGAACTGAGCACAGAATGCAGTATTACAAGTTAAAACAAATGGTACAGAAACAAGTGCTATGGGACTTAAACAGTCACTGTGGACAGATGGGATCAAAGAAAGGTGTTATGAACCAGGTGGACCTTGATGGAATATTGAAAGCTTAGAACATTCTATCAGGCAGGGGCAGAGATGTGAGCAAAGAAAGATGAGGAAGATAACAATGAGGGCTTTTGAAGACCACAGTTCTTTCAGAGAAATCCTGGTTAGAAGAGCAGAATGATCTCAGACATTCTGACTGGTGTGAAGTGGTACCTCATTGTGGTTTTGATTTGCATTTCTCTAATAATGAGTGATGTTGAGCATCTTTTCATGTGTTTGTTAGCCATCCGTATGTCTTCTTTGGAGAAATGTCTATTTAGTTCTTTGGCCCATTTTTTGATTGGGTAGTTTATTTTTCTGGAATTGAGCTGCAGGAGTTGCTTGTATATTTTTGAGATTAGTTGTTTGTCAGTTGCTTCATTTGCTATTACTTTCTCCCATTCGGAAGGCTGTCTTTTCACTTTGCTTATATTTTCCTTTGTTGTGCAGAAGCTTTTAATTTTAATTAGGTCCCATTTGTTTATTTTTGCTTTTATTTCCAGAATTCTGGGAGGTGGATCATAGAGGATCCTGCTGTGGTTTATGTCGGAGAGGGTGTGGAGAGAAGGGAACCCTCCTACACTGTTGGTGGGAATGCAAACTAATACAGCCACTATGGAGAATAGTGTGGAGATTCCTTTAAAAATTGCAAATGGAACTGCCTTATGACCCAGCAATCCCACTGCTGGGCATACACACTGAGGAAACCAGAATTGAAAGAGACACATGTACCCCAATGTTCATCGCAGCACTGTTTATAATAGCCAGGACATGGAAACAACCTAGATGTCCATCAGCAGATGAATGGATAAGAAAGCAGTGGTACATATACACAATGGAGTATTACTCAGCTGTTAAAAAGAATACATTTGAATCAGTTCTGATGAGATGGATAAAACTGGAGCCGATTATACAGAGTGAAGTAAGCCAGAAAGAAAAACACCAGTACAGTATACTAACATATATATATGGAATTTAGAAAGATGGCAATGATGACCCTGTATGCAGGACAGCAAAAAAGACACAGATGTGTATAGCGGACTTTTGGACTCAGAGGGAGAGGGTGAGATGATTTGGGAGAATGGCATTGAAACATGTATAATATCATGTAAGAATCGAATTGCCAGTCTATGTCCGATGCAGGATATGGCACGCTTGGGGCTGGTACGCGGGGATGACCCAGAGAGATGTTGTGGGGAGGGGGGTGGGAGGGGGGTTCATGTTTGGGAACACATGTACACCCGTGGTGGATTCATGTCAATGTATGGCAAAACCAATACAGAATTGTAAAGTAAAATAAAAAATAAAGAAAGAAAGAAAAAGAGCAGAATGAAGTTCCATGGAATGAGAGCTGACTTTCAGGTTAAAAAAAGAAAGTATGACTTTATCATATCTAAGTATACATGGCCCCATTGACTATTTTATAAACCTAAGTATTTAATAAAAGGGGGTGTTCTAATGTTTAACTTATGGGAAAAGAGTAGGCTAGAAGATAAGTTCAAGTCAAAGGTCAAAGGGACAGGTTGTATAATTTAGCTAAGGTTCATGTGTGAAGGAATCATGACCTGATTTATGGTAGGTCAAACAAAGATATAGGAAGAAGCAAGGGTGGTGGCCATCAGGACACAGACAGCCTCTCCTCTTCTGGTGGACCCCAGGCTCTGATCTCAGACAAGTTAGCCTCAGTTATCTGTGAGAGACTGGCTAATGGAGTTAGGAATTACAAAGTCAAAGCTTGAGAGGACTTCTGTAGGAGGTAGATTAAAAAGTCCACTGCTCAAGCAGAACCATGGGTGCTGCCTCTTGGAATGGTAGCCCTGCAGCTGTGCAAAAATCATATGCTGGAGACAGAGAAACTGAATGTAGGGAGACCAGGAGTGTGGTTAGCAGGCCTATGGTCATAGCGTCAGAGCAGAAGAGGATTGATTTGTGATTCAAAGAGAGCAGTAGTTCCTCAGGACTTCCTTAATCCCTAGGATGGTTACTAAAAGTCTGCTTTCTCAAGGGGAAACTTACACTTTAGCAGTCCCTTTCCAAGTCATCTTTGTTATTTGAGCACCTACCCAAGGAAGGGTATTAATTCCACAGAAACAGTTTGCTGGGTTTTAGACAATGAAATTCTTTCCTGAGAGACAGTGCTGGAAGTGAGGCTTTCTGAATATTCAGAAAGGACTCAAATTATTCTGAAACCTAACTGCACTTTAGAACTGCTTCAGTGGCTTTTAAAAAGATGGTAGGACAGAGTCTCCCTGAGCTGATTAAATCTGAATCTTTGGGGGTGGGCAGCGTTACTATTATTATTTTCATCTTTACTTTTCTAGGTGATTTAAGGAGGCTAACCAAAGGTCTTGATGGATGTTTTCTTCAACATAAATAATTCACATCAGACTCACTTCAGACTCACATGAACCAGTACAGTACATACCTTGAGTAAGGAAAGCAATTTCCAGTTGTGGGCAGTGAATGGTGGCCAGACAAGCTTAGTGTAAAGAAGGTCAAGATGTTTTGACATCAGACCAACAGCCAAGAGGGAATTGGCACCTGTATTTTTGAGTTCCCAAGGAGCTGATATAAAGTTAAGTGTAATGTTCATTCAGAACTTAGAATGCTGTCAAAAAGGCAGACTTCTTATGGTTTCTGGCTGTGGGTTCTACATTTTTAAGAAGCATTGTGTTCTGGGAACTAGTAGTGTCAAGGAATGCAGATGTCCTTGGACACCCCCAATTGATGGGTTCTAAGTAACATTTGAAAGCAGAGTTTTTGAACTGAAATTTTTCTCTGTGTATTTTCTTTGGGGATTCTGAAACCATAAAGTCAGCTTTAAAACTCTTCTCTCAAAACGTATAATGATACCACTGGGCCTTGAGGTTATATCCCAAGTAGAGGCAGTCACCTTTAGCTGCAGTAGAGTTTACCCTAAAGCTGCCATATTTTTTAAATAAATGATGACTGAAAGTCTTGCAGTCCTGAAGACATTAGTAAACTCAGCCTTAAAGAGCTATCTCTGACCACATATTCACCTACAGACATTCACTGAGCAACTCCTGCTTGTAGGGTACAGAGAAAGTCTTCCGACATATCAACTGTGTGAAACACCACCAAACTCTAAGGGATATTGGAGTCACATTAGAAAGGAAAGCCAAATACAAAAAAAAAAGAAAGTAAAAATGTAATTTTTCTAAATTTATATTGCAATATCTCAGATTTAGCAGCTGAAATACAGGTTTTAGTTTATTTCTGTTTTTTTTTTTTTTTCACATTTTATATCAGCCACATTGGACACATCACTTGATCTAATATCCCCTACAAATATAACTTTTCTATGACTATGACAATAAAATACATAAATTGTTTGAATAACCATAGTTTTAAAATACATGTTTTCATTCAAAATAAAGAGATCACAATCTAATGAATCTGGCTAGTAGATTCAGCAGTCTCTGGGTACACCTGCATTTGTTACAGTCAAACCATCAGCCCCAAAATGGGCTTGTAATTCAGTCTTTCCCTCATTTTGAAATGTGTTGGCTTTATCATATTTACATCATAGATGTAATTTTCCTGCCAAGGAATCAAGTTTTTTATTCTTCTTATTATTTTTATCCACTGCTTATATTCCAGGAACAAAACCATTTTCCTATAGTTTTCTGTTCCTATTTTCTTTGCTTGTACTTTTTAGCATGCTTCAATCACCTTCGCCTCCCCACATAGTAAATAATCTTCCACATTCATGAAGCCACTTAATGATCAAATATTTTATATTCACTGCCCACTGGAATATAAATTATTATCATTTAGCAATTGCTTCAAAACATGAACCAGTCCAGTGCAATATATTGAGCAGGGAAAACAGTTTCCAGCCATGGGAAGTGACCAGTGGCCAGATGACCACAGTTTAAAGGAGGACAAGATGGTTGGACCCCAGGCTAACAGCCAAGAAGGAGTTGGTACCTGTCTTTATATTTTATCAACACCAAGGAGTTGATATAAAGCTAAGGATGAACTTACCAGAACTCTGTTTAACTGATTACTAGAAAATGCTGCCAATTATTTTGAGTTGATTTATCAAATCCTGGATAATTGCATGGACCTATCAACAAATTTACCTACCAATCAGACAAATGATGAATCTCAGGAATAAATAGGATGCAAACTTTCATGGCTAACTGTGAAATCTATTTATATTGAGTTATTAAGGACCAGGATTGAAAATACCTGTGTGTTCTGTTATTGTTTAATTTTTGTTTTATATTAGATTTAGGATTACTTCACATATTGCTATGAATTGTTCACAGTGTATAACTGAAATAAATTGATTTGCATAAGTATTAGGCAAAGCAAAAACATTTCAAACTTTTTCTCCCATTTTCCAATATCCCTCTCCCTCTCTCTTTTCTCCTCCCTCTTTTCCTTACTTTATATCAGTTCTTTAGTTTCCTGAAAAAGAAATATACACACACAAACACATACACACACACTTACATAAACACATACATTTTTTACAGAAAAGAATTTATCTCTAATATGAATAGTTTTGTTTGCATACCATACCTTCATTTAGTATCATAGAAACCTACTGAGACTTATGCCAAGCACCAAAAGAATCTAGATGGTACGAATATCATATGAATATCACATAGGTAGCTATATGACTTACCATTTCTGTATCATTTACATATCAGACATCCCATGTACACTATATACCTTTTCATTTTGGCATTCATTCTGAGAAAGCAAAGCTGTTTAATGGAAAGCTTTTTGCCTAGGCATCAAAAATGAGAAAGCTATTTACATTTGATCTTGGCAAGTCATAATTCCTGTGATTCTCAGCAACCACATATGTCAGTTTCAACTGACTTGTCTACCTGATGGGATTGCAAGTGAAGAACCACCAAAAAAAGAAATAATAATAGCAGAATTTAAAATTATTTTCCAGTTCAGTTCAGTTCAGTCGCTCAGTCGTGTCCAACTCTTTGCAACCCCATGAATCGCAGTATGACAGGCCTCCCTGTCCATCACCAACTCCTGGAGTTCACTCAGACTCACGTCCATCAAGTCAGTGATGCCATCCAGCCATCTCATCCTCTGCCCCCAATCCTTCCCAGCATCAGAGTCTTTTCCAAGGAGTCAACACTTTGCATGAGGTGGCCAAAGTACTGGAGTTTCAGCTTTAGCATCATTCCTTCCAAAGAAATCCCAGGGCTGATCTCCTTCAGAATGGACTGGTTGGATCTCCTTGTAGTCCAAGGGACTCTCAAGAGTCTTCTCCAACACTACAGTTCAAATGCATCAATTCTTCGGCGCTCAGCCTTCTTCACAGTCCAACTCTCACATCCATACATGACCACAGGAAAAACCATAGCCTTGACTAGATGGACCGTAGTCGGCAAAGTAATGTCTCTGCTTTTGAATATGCTATCTAGGTTGGTCATAACTTTTCTTCCAAGGAGTAAGGGTCTTTTAATTTCATGGCTGCAATCACCGTCTGCAGTGATTTTGGAGCCCCAAAAATAAAGTGTGACACTGTTTCCACTGTTTCCTCATCTATTTAGGAAATGTTAAAAGTAAGTAAATGCACGAATTCATATTTAATGTTTTTAGTGACAGAATCTTAAAGGGTGATTGTTGATAGAGATACATTTTTGCAGTAAATAGGTGAGCAATCTCAAATTCCATTCTGCATGTCCTCACTGTTATATACAGAGTTATTTAATAACACTTCGAAAGGGAGTCAAACATATTTTCTACCTTGTGGCTCTTCATATGGTAGTCAGCTTCTGGGAGTGCTGACTGAAAGATTCAGATGTCAAGTGCAAGCTCAATGGGAGAGTGTCCCATGAAGTGAACAAGGGGTACCAGAAGTTGATAAGCGCATGCTAATACCTGAGAACCTTGGTCCAAAGCATGGGCACTGGAGTCAGTCATTTGCTAATACCCTCACTACAATCTGAGTTTCAGGATTGTTGAAGAAAATGGAAGGAGATGAAAATCCTTCAGTTACACATTAAGCAGGCATAAATTGAGCACTCTCTATATACACAGAACTCAGACTAGATACCACGGAAGTTGTAGTGATGACTCTGCCTAGAGAGAATAATGTCAACTTAAAATTGGCTTTGGCTGTCAAGACTGATGATTTCAGATACATACTCAGAGACTATGAAAAGGCTATTACTGCCATAATGAGTCTTCCTGAGGAGAACAAATCATACTTCCCAAAGGGGTATGAAAATGGCTTGAGTCAGCAAGGAAAAAAAGATGGTGTTAAGGTTTTTATATGATGGTTAAGGGGTGGATCCAGAGTGAAATTTCCCATGTGTGGGAAAAGGCAGAAGTTTGAATAATTTGAAAATAGAAGGTAGAACCTGACTTTTCTAATTAGTTTCCCCAGATGCAGGGTCAAATGAGGAGGAGAGAAAAATGAGGCTTCAAAGCTGCCAGTCATCAAAGATCAAAAAGTGAAGTTAGATTCCGTTATAAATATTTAAATCCTATGGGCAAGAAGTCCGTAAAATGTAATGGCGTCACTATAAATCACGGTTAAAACTTTAACAAAGAAAAAAGTGCAGTTAATATCAAGTAGTCATAATTCTATCAATTTTGAAATATGTTTCAGATAATTGTGAACTAGAGTAATCATAAATGTTCTTAAAAGTTGGTAAACTAGATAGGGTTTGAAACATGGTTGGGATTTGGTGAGGCCGAAAAGACAGGGGAAGATTTTTCAAAAAAATGCCCTTCTCAGTTTCTCCTGAAATATACTCAGTTTGTTCACATCTTTGTATGAAAGCTCTAAGTATATACATACACATCGAAAAAAATTAGCTTTAAACAGTGTATGATAGAATGAATATATGGCCCACCATCCATAGAATGTTCAGACAGAAACAAAGAAAAATATACCTTAACTTTTGAATTGGATGGTTATTATTTTTTATGATTGCTTCCCTTTCTTCTTCATTCATTTTCCCTTTGCATGTTTGTTTGGCAATTCTCACAGTTAGGTGGGAAGGTAGATAGGCATAGATGTCCAGACCATAAAGCAGCTTTCCCTAGGGTCAAAGCAAATCACTGCATAAATCAACATATATGAGAATTTCATAGTCTCTCAGCCTCAAGAAGACTTTTGAAAACTGACATGCTGGAGCTTTTCAAGTTGCCTTTGTATAATGTTCAGGGTATTATCAGCATTACTCCCTCACTACTTCTTACAGAAATGTTAGAAAACTTCAGACAACAGCTTTTCCTTTGAATTTTTTGGATATTTTTCCACCTACAGATTTGTTTTTGAGTCTTGATTGCCACAAGCAGCCTTCTATACTGGATTGCCATAGCCCAGGGATAGTGCACTCACAGTCTGCCAAATAAGAATAAGATTTTGTTGAAGAAATCTCCTGGTCACTTCGCCTTACCCTAAAAAGGATTTGGAACGATCTCAAAGGTTTTCCCTTTTCTCAAACAACTGGGCCCACAGGGTCTTGAACAATTTGTAAAACACAACAAAAGGAATGAGGATAAAAAATTTTTATACCCTCTGGCAGTGTTTAATACATTCATACAAGATTTCAGTCGGTATTCTATAGCTCTATGGGAGAAGCTGAGTTGGGAGGAGAGGCTTTCCTTGCATTTTTGTTAGTTTTGTTTGGTTTATGTGTGTGTGTTGTTTTGACAGAGAAGCAGTTCCATTATTTAGGTGTTAAAGTGAAAAAATAAAGGTATCAAAAAATTGTAGCTTAGTTTGTTTTAGCTTAGATCATTAGGACAGTGAAGCAAAATTGTAATGGCATTCATGGAAATAACGGATTCCAGGAGTTAATCAGGTCTTTTACTGTTGATGGGAAAGTGTTTCATGTTTCAACTCTTGATGACTGACAATACCTAAAGCTGTTTGCTCACATCGAAGAGTGTCTATAGAAATGGTAAAAGTCATTCAATGCATAATTTTTGGCACTTGCTCTTTGCTCTTTATTCTATTTGCTATTCTACTTTCTGAGAATATGGAATTAATTAAAAGTTGTTTTTTTTTTTTTTTCTTCAGAAAGCTCCCAATCTGGTATGAAAAATGGGTTTATAAACAGTGGTAGAATAGTTTGATAAATGCACTGATGAATATGGTTCAACGTGTTTTTGGGCTGGAGGGGGGGGGCTGCTAATAAAGAAATTTTACTGAAATGATGTGCCATTCACATAGATCAGAGAGATGATTACCAAAGAACTCAAACAATAAAACTCTGTATGTTTTATTGATGATATCCAATTTTCAGTTTTCTGATTTCTAGGTGAGTATTCTTTTTAACAAATTTTGCTTCAATCAGAAAGTAATTATTGGAATAGAGAAAAAGAAGACCAAGGTACAGAGACATGAGCTAGGGTCTGCTTAAGGAGATGTAAGTATAGGTAATTTGATCAAGTGGAGAGTTTAAAATAAACAGTGACCTCATTATGGCAGTTTAGTGATAAGAACATCAGAAATAGTTTCTAATCAAGTGATAAAAGTTACAAAATACAATTAAATAATGAAACAATAGAATGTAAAATAGCAATATGATATAAAGCAAATGATAAGATCACAAGTCCTGACCATACTGATAAGAATATTCAGTAGAGATGGAGAGACTTACAATGAATCAGAAGTGGGAAAAAATTTTAAAGGAAGAAGAAATTGGCAAAAGAGTTAACTGTGGGAATTAGGAATACTTTCTTTTCAGAAATAGTGGCAAGGGTAACACATATGGTGAGATTTCTAAGTAAACAAGATGAAAAGAAATGGAGTTCATTTTGAGAGGTATAAATACCCTTAGCAAGTTTAGCAGTAGAGGCATCTTCTAAGACTGAATATGCGAAAGGTGTAGGTTAAGACTGGGAAGATTGGAAAATGTTTGGAATATCTTCTATAAGGAATGGGGAAAAAAAAGAGAGATGAGTAAAATGACTGAGAGGTAACTGAAGACCCAAGCCAGAATAGATAACTTGGCTGAATAATAGAGCCAGTCAGTGTATTGAATATCTACAGTTATACCATACTAGAAGCAGAATATATGAGAATAGGAAATATATGTTTTGGTTTATAATATTATTTTGGGCTAATGCAAAAAAATACTGAGTGTGTGTGGAGAAAGAATGATAGTTACACAGGTGGATTTCTGAGAAAGCAAGTCTAGGCTCTAAGATGAAATGATCCAAGTAGTTGTGATTGAGGGATAGAAATTGTGAGTTCTTTAGAAGACAATAGTAACTAAAGAATGGAAATGAGTGTATGTTGGAATAATCATAATATTTATAATAAACACAGTAATATAACACAAACAAAATATCAGTAAAACATAGGTGGCAAAATGTCTCAGAAATGCTAATAAAGTCATAATTCAGTTCAGCTCAGTTGTGTCCAACTTTTTGTGACCCCATGAACCACAGCACATTAGGCCTCCCTGTCAATCACCAACTCCTGGAGTCCACCCAAATCCATGTCCATCGAGTCAGTGATGCCATCCAACCATCTCATCCTCTCTCGTCCCCTTCCCCTCTTGCCCTCAATCTTTCCCAGCAGCAGGATATTTTCAAATGAGGCAATGCTTCGCATCAGGTGGCCAAAATATTGGAGTTTCAGCTTTATCATCAGTCCTTGCAATGAACACCCAGGACTGATCTCCTTTAGGATGGACTGATTAGATCTCCTTACAGTCCAAGGAACTCTCAAGAGTATTCTCCAACACCACAGTTCAAAAGCATCAATTCTTTGGCGCTCACCTTTTTATAGTCCAACTCTCACATCCATACATGACCACTGGAAATTAGAGTGGAAAATTTAACTCAATTTTATAAGGACTTTAAAAAGCAAACAACATAAATATGGGTGTATATAATTTAAATCATAGAGCCAATGCTCCTGATCTATGAGATATAACTATCTTGTAGTCAACAAGCACATTAGTTTGTGCATATGAAAGGTTTAAAATATATCATGTGCTTGGTCAAATTGGAAATCTTGATACATTCTTGAAAGTACAGGATAACAGTCTAAATTCTCTGATGATGATATTGCTGTGCAGATATAAATGAGCAATCACCAAATGAATTTAACCACTTTAAAAAAAAAATTTAGATTTATTTATTTATTTATTAATTGGAGGATAATTGCTTTACAGAATAGTGTTGCTTTCTGCCAAATATCAACATGAATTAGCCATAGGTATACGTATGTCCCCTCTCTTTTGAACCTCACTCTGATCTCTCCTTGTCACACCCTTCTAGGTTGTTATTGAGCCCCCGGTTTGAGTTCCCTGAGTCATATAGCAAATTCCCATTGGCTATCTATTTTACTTATGGTAAAATAAGTTTTTATGTTACACTCTGCATACATCCCACCCTCTCCTTCCTCTTCCCTGCCATGTCCATAAGACTGTTTCCAATGTTTGTGTCTCCATTATTGCCCTGAAAATAATTTCATCAGTACCATCTTTCTAGATTCCACTTTTATGGTATTTGTTTTTTTCTCTTTTTGACTTCACTCTGTATAGTAAGCTTTAGGTTCATCTACCTCATTAGAACTGACTCAAATGTGTTCCTTTTTATAGCTGAGTATATTATATTGTATATATGTACCACAGCTTCTTTATCCATTCACTGTCAATGGACATCTACGTTGCTTCTATGTTCTAGCTATTGTAAATAGTGCTGCAATGAACACTGGGGTATATATGTCTTTTTCAATTTTTGTTTCCTTCAGGATATATGCCTAGGGTTGGGATTGCTGGGTCACATGATAGTTTTATTCCTATCTTTTTAAGGACTCTCCATACTACCTTCCATATTGGCTGTATCAACTTACAATCCCACCAAAATTGCAAAAGGGTTCCCTTTTCTTCACACCCTCTCCAGCATTTATTATTTGTAGACTTTTTAATGATAGCCATTCTGACTGGTGTGAAGTGATATCTCATTTAGTTTTGATTTGAATTTCTCTAATAAAGAGAGATGGTCATATATTTTAAACCCACAGTAAACATTATTCTCAGTGGTGAAAAGCTGAAAGCATTTCCTCTAAGATCAGGAACAAGAAAAGGGTGCCCACACTCACCACTATTATTCAACATAGTTATGAAAGTCCTAGCTAGTTTTCAGAGAAGTCCTAGCTAGCTTTCAGAGAAGAAAAAGAAATAAAAGGACTCCACCTCAGAAAGGAAGTAAAACACTCAATGTTTGCAGATACTATACATAGAAAACCATAAAGATAGTATCAGAAAATTGCTAGATTAATCAGTGAATTTAGAAAGTTCACAGGATACAAAATAAATACACAGATATCATTTGCAATCTTATCTACTAATAATGAAAACTCAGAAAGAGAAATAAGGAATCATTCCCATTCACCATTGCAACAAAAGGAATAAAATATCTAGGAATAAATTTAACTAAGAAGACACTCAATGGACATGAGTTTGACCAAGCTCCAGGAGTTGGTGTTGGACAGGGAAGCCTGGCATGCTACAGTTCATGGGGTCACAAAGAGTCAGAGACAACTGAGTGACTGAACTGAAGGAGACAAAAAACTGTATACAGAAAATTATAAGACACTGATGAAAGAAATCAAAGATGGCATAAACAAACAGAGAGATATTCCATGTTCCTGGGTTGAAAGAATTAGTATTGTGAAAATGACTACTAACAAGTACAATCTGCAGATTCAGTGCTATCACTATCAAATTATCAATGACATTTTTCACAGATTTAGAACAAAAAAATTAATAATTCATATGGAAACTCAAAAGACCCTGAATAGCCAAAGCAGTTTTGAGAAAGAAGAATGGAGCTGTAGAAATCAAGCCTTCTGACTTCAGACTATATTATAAAGCTACAGTCATCAAGACAGCATGGCACTGGCACAAAAACAGAAATTTAGACTAATGGAGCAAGATACAGAGCCCAGAGTTCAACCCATGCACCTATGGGTACCTTATTTTTGACAAAGGAGGCAAAAATATGCAACGAGGCAAAGATAACCTCATCAATAAGTGGTGGTGAGAAAACTGGACAGCTATGAGTAAAAGAATGACATTAGAACACTTTCTAACACCATACAAAAACATAAATTCAAAATGGAATGAAGACCTAAATGTAAGACTAGAGGCTATAAAACTCTTAGAGGAAAACATAGGCAGAACACTCTATGGCATAAATCAACAGCATGATCTTCTATGATCCACCTCCTAGAGTAATGGAAATAAAAACAAAAATAAAGTGGGACCTAATTAAACTTAAAAGTTTTTGTGTAGCCAAGGGAACTATAAACAAGGTGAAAAGGCAACCCTGAAAATGGGAGAAAATAATAGCAAATGCAATAACTGATAAAGAATTGATTTCCAAATATACAAGCAGCTCATATAGGTCAATACTAGAAAAACATACAACCCAATCAAAAAATGGAAGAGATCTAAACAGACATTTCTCCAAAGAAGACATACAGATAGTTAAAAAACACCACTTCCTTCTTTAAAAGAATACGTGATTTTTTTAAAAAATTGCATTTAAAATCACATTAATAATAATTTAAAAGCTAAGTAGTAAGCCTAATCAAGGAGATAAAAGACTTATATATTGAGAACTAAAAAACATTGATAAGGGAAATTCAAGATGATTCAAATAACTGGAAAGATAACCCATGATCTTGAATTGTAAGAATTAATATAGTTTAAGTGACTATACTCTCTAAAGCAAGCTACAGATTTAGTTTGATCACTATCAAATTACCCATGACATTTTTTCACAAACTAGAACAAATAATCCTAAAAATTTTATGGAACTACTAAAGACCAAGAATTTCTAAAGCAATCCCGAGGAAAAAGAACAAATCTGGATGCATATGCTTCATGACTTCAAATTACAGTAATCAAATGAGTGTGGAATCTGCACAAAAATAGACATGGATCAATGGAACAGAATGGTAGCCCAGAAATAAACTCACACATCTACAGTCAATTAATCTTTGATACTGAAGATAAGAATATATAATGGATAAAAAGTCTCTTCAACAAATAGTTAAGAAAATTGGACAGGCGTATGTAAATCAAAAAGTTATAATACTCCTTCATACTGTACACAGAAATGAGCTCAAAATGGTTTAAAGACTTAAATATAAGACATGACAACATAAAGTTTCTAGAAGATAATATAGACAAAAATGTTCTCTGACATAAATTGTAGCAATATTTTCTTAGTTCAGTCTTCCAAGGCATAAGAAATAAAAGCAAAACTAAATAAATAGGACCTAGTCAAGCTTATAAACTATTGCATAACAAAATTTGCTGTTGCTCAGTTATGTCTGACTCTGTGACTCCATGGACTGCAGCATGCCAGGTTTCCCTGTTAAACATCAACTCCCAGAGTTTACTCAATCTCATGTCCATCAAGTCGGTGATGCCATCCAACCATATCATCCTCTGTCACTCACTTCTCCTCCCAAATTCAATCTTTCCCAGCATTGGTGTCTTTTCCAATGAGTCAGCTCTTCATATTAGGTGGTCAAATTATTGGAGCTTTAGCTTCAGCATCAGTCTTTCCAATAAATATTCAGGGTTGATTTCCTTTAGGATTGACTGACTTGATCTCACTGTCCAAGGGACTCTCAAGAGTCTTTATGCAGCATCACAGTTAGAAAGCATAAATTCTTCAGCACTCAGTCTTCTTTATGGTCCAACTCTCACATCAGTACATAATTACTGGAAAAACCATAGCTTGGACTAGATGGACTTTTGTCAGCAAAGTGATGTCTCTGTTTTTTAATATGCTATCTAGGTTTGTCATAACTTTTCTTCCAAAGAGCAAGTATCTTTTAATTTCATGGCTGCATTCACCATTCGCAGTGATTTTGGAGCCCAAGAAAATAACAGAATGGGAGAAAATACTTGCAGACTATGCAAATGACAGGGACTTAATTTACAAAATAAACAGTTTAGACAACTCCATGGCAAAAAAAAAACACAAACAGCTCAGTCAAAAAATTGGCTAAAGACCTGAAGACATTTCTCCAAATAAAACTTGCATTATGGTCAATAACCCCTTGGAAAGATGCTTGTCATCACTAATTATTACAGCAATACAAGTCAAAGCTATAGTGAATTATCACCTCATACCAGTCAGAATAGACATCATCAAAAATCTACAAATAATAAATGCTGGTGAGGGCATGGAGAAAAGAGAACTCTCCTACACTGTTGGTAGGAATATAAATTGGTGCAGCCACTGTGGAGAACAGTATAGAGGATTCTCAAAATTGTAAAAATATACTTGCCTGATCCAGCAATCCCATTCCTGGGCTGCTTCTGGAAAACACAAAAGCTCTAATTTAAAAAGATACAGGCACTCCAATCTTCATAGTGGCATTATTTATAACAGCCATGAAGTGGAATGAACCTAAATGTCCATAATAGATGAATGATATATAAGCTAAGTTATAAAAAGTAATGAAATAATGCTACGTACAGCAACATGGATGGACCTAGACAATATCATACTAAGTGCAGTAAGTCAGGCAAAAAGACAAACATTATGTGGTCTTACTTTTATTTGAAATCTGAAAAATAATACACATGTACTTACATACAGAACAGAAACAAATTCACAGAAATAGGAAACAAATGTATTTTTATATTAGTTTTTATTAAAGCATAATTGCTTTACAATGTATTAATTTCTATTGTTTGAAAAATGAATCAATATATATATAGTACATTCCCTCCCTTTTCAAATTTATGGATACCAAAGGGGAATGGGGAGGAAGGATAAACTGAGAGTATAGAATTAACAGATGCACACTACTATATACAAAATAAATAGGTAACAAGTATTTACTGTATGGCATGAGGAATTATATTTAATATATTGTAATAAATTATAATGCAAAATTATGAATAAAGGAATATAGATAAAGACATATATGAGCTTCCCAGGTGGCACAGTGGTAAAGAATATGCTGCCAATGCAGGAGATGCAAGAGACGTGGGTTTGATCCCTGGGTGGATAAGATCCCCTGGAGGAGAATATAGCAACCTATGCCAGTATTCTTGCCTGGAAAACCCCATGGATGGAGGAGCCTGGTGCTCTACTGTTCATGGGTTGCAAAGAGTCAGACACAACTGACTGACTGAATATGCATGCAGAAGCATATATATGTATAACTGAATCATTTTGCTGTACACTGGAAACTAACATAACATTATAAACTTACTATACATCAATAAAAAATATGTTGACGTAAGCACAAACCACTATAACTAAGAATAACAATATTAACTAAAAAAAGTAATAGAAGAAAATTAATGACAAAATAAAAAATTAGTAAATGATAAAGTATAAATATATTGATTAATAAAGCTAGTTAGCAAGAAAGACAATTTATGTAGGCCTCTAAATATAAATATATGTATATAAAGTGTGATTAGAAATAGGATATATATTAACCACAGATAAAGAAGCTTTTTAATTTACAAATGATTTCATGTGAATTTATATTTATAAATTTGAAAATCTAGGTGATTGTCTATAAAAATATAAAGAAATTACCAGAGGAAGATATAAAAAACAAATATTTTAAGAAATTATAGAAAAATGTTATTAAGTAATTAATATTTTAATTAATCCAAACCAAAAGAATTTTTAATTTTTTTATTTACTAGTAGAATTTCTAAATCATTCAAATTATTTCAGAGCATAGCAACGATTACACAGGTCTCATCAATTCATTTGGATAGCTTACACTTAATTTACAAATATTCTCTCTCTTACACACATACCACACATGGGTGCAGATGCACACGCATGCCACACATGGTTGTAGGGGCACCCACATGAATTCAATTCTGATGCATGAACCAGGAGGCAAAATCCTAGTAATAGGTAAAAACTTTCAATTTGTGTATCATGCTGCACATAGTTTTACACTATTAATATGATTCTTTGATTAGACTTCTGATTATTAGGTCTAGCCCTTATTGTCTTTGTTTTATAGAAGGGGAGCTAATTCAGATTCAGTGACTTTTCCAATCTCCCTCAGTATGTGAAGGGCAGAACCATAAACTCTAAGACATAGTTCAGAGTCTACTTTGTTCTGTAAGAATGGATTCTGAGTATGCTTGAATCCAGGCTGCAGACTTTATCCTGCCACGGTTGATGAAGTGGCTCAGCAGTGTATTTTTCCTCCTACTGCTGACTTCAGTCAGAATGTCCCCCACTGGACATCAGCACAGTTAGTTACCCTGATACTGGTCAGTATGTTTCTGTCAGTCAGAAATTGGCTGATCCCAAACAGAATTAAAGATGAATCATACAAGACAAAAATGCAAGGAGTCCCAAAGAAGAATGTGAAGGAAGGTGAGCTGGGGTGATTTTAATACACTATGGGCCTATGATCATGGGAGTTGCACAGATTAACATGCTGATGGACCAGTGAGCAGTGAGTAGTACTCACCCCAAAACATTGCTGCTTCTTAGGTAAGAGTGGTAGTACAGGGGTGGCAAACATTTGGATCAGCAGTTAAAAGCTTTTATTGATTGATTCAAAATATATTTCATAAGCACCCACTGTACATGTCATTCTTGGCTACTAATTCATTAAATACATATATTTCTTGCTCTTGTGGAGCTTAAAACTCATAAGGGGAAATATAATGCAAGCAAACAAGGAGAAAAAAATGAAATTTTCTTCTGATACTGACTGCTGTGCTAAAAGTCAGCTAACACTTGGACAAACTTTAGGTCATGAAATTCCTGACAGGTTGCTTAAATTTTCCAACTGTATATTTTCATCAGCAGAATGAAAATAATAATATTAGCTATGTGAACTCTATTATGGTCCTGATAAGGTAGGTGTGAAAGCATACTTAAAGAAAGTAATACCTTTATTAATGAAAGTGATAATTATTAGTGGTATTATTTTCCAGATAAGCAAAGATAAATATGCCTGAGCATTTCAAGTTGTTATTTGAAAGCCATGTAGTGATAGCATTTTCTTTTTTTTTTTTTAATTTAGGGAATAAACTAATTACTATTAACAATATAATATCACTGTGGAATCATTACAAGATCATCATATGGATAAAGAAACCATTGTTGAGCAAACTATATATATTTAGCAAATATTTAAAAAATTAAATGCTTTCATCATGATCCTTTAGCAATTTTTGTAATTATTGTTCTTATTTCTTTTGCTTTAAAATTTGGCCATTTAAGAAATAAAATTAATTGCTCCATGAAGAGAAAATGAGAGAAGGGCTAGAGGATAAGGATAGAATTTAGACTAATTGACAGTTAATGTGTCCATGTAGTTCAGAAAGAATTGAAAACAGTTTTAAGAAACCCTTACTCATGTCAGCTCGCTCTAACTAGTAGTAAAATAATCCACATATGGAAATGAAATTAGAAACCCAGGGGAGAAAAGTCAAAGCTAAAATGAAAGCAAATTGCATAGTAAACATTACTTACATTATGATATCAAATAAGGGAAACAGTACAATAAATGAAATAACATGAGCAAAAAGAAAAAAATTTGACTTCTATTTGCATGCCCAAAGTTCTTTTACTTAGATTCAAATCTGAAGGTCTAACTTTTGACCCTTCTGAATTCATTTCCTTTTCCCATTAGTTTAATTGACTATATCTTAAAAGCAAATATCATTTTTGTAAATAGTTTGATGAAAATAATTGTCTCCTTGTAATAATTTCTTCCAATAATATCTTAATAGCATCTTCAGATGAAAACAGAATATTACAATGAAACTATAGGATAGAACAAAAAGATGTCATGTTTGCTCTCCTAACAAATATTTAAGGTAAATATTTGGGCAAATTTTAAGCCATAATTCTAGAATTTAAAGAAACTATCAAATTGTTCCCTCAAGGGAGACTTTTTTTTTTTTTTTTTTTTTTGCTTCACATGATATAACAAGCCTTATGTGATACACCCGGCAGAGGATGGATACTTCTGTTACCTTAGCTCCTGAGGATAAGGACATATACCTAAAATTATTATTGTATAAATAATAATTTATTATATGATAATAAGACCTCAAATCTACATATTATTTTATATAGTAACAACACACAGTACTTTCTCAGGGTCTTCCCTTGTGAATCAGTGGTAAAGAATGTGCCTGCCAATGCAGGAGATAGGGATTCAGTCCCTGATCTGGGAAGATATGTCATGAAGCAACTAAGCCTGTGCACCACAATTAAGCAACTAAGCCGTGCACCTGTAATCTAGAGACCAAGAGCTGCAACTACTGAAGCCCCAAGCCCTAGAACCAATAAGGGAAGCCACTGCAATAAGTTCATTCATCTCAACCAGAGAAAAAAGCCCATGCAACTATGAAGACCCAGCACAGCCAAATGTAAATAAATAAATAAAATCATATGAAAAAATCGAATACTTAAAGCCAAAGTCAAGATTTATTTAAAAAAATAAAACTTTCTTATATACATATGTTTTTCAAAATATTTTTAAGTTTTAAGGTAAAATATAGATTTCACTATGGTGTTGGAGAAGACTCTTGAGAGTCCCTTGGACTGCAAGGAGATCCAACCAGTCCATTCTAAAGGAGCTCAGCCCTGGGTGTTCTTTGGCAGGAATGACGCTAAAGCTGAAACTCCAGTACTTTGGCCACCTCATGTGAAGAGTTGACTAATTGGAAAAGACTGATGTTGGGAGGGATTGGGAGCAGGAGGAAAAGGGGACGACAGAGTAATGAGATGGCTGGATGGCATCACTGACTTGATGGACGTGAGTCTGAGTGAACTCTGGGAGATAGTGATGGACAGGGAGGCCTGGTGTGCTTCGATTCATGGGATTGCAAAGAGTCGGACACCACTGAGCGACTGAACTGAACTGAACTGATAGATTGCACTGGAGAAGGAAATGGCAACCCACTCCAGTATTCTTGCCTGTGGAATCCCATGGACAGAGGAGCCTGGTGGGCTGCTGTCCATGGGGTTGCACAGAGTCAGACATGACTGAAATGAATTAGTATGCATGCATGCATGCATAGATTGCACAAATTTAAAATTAATTTCTATACCCCAAACTGGAAAAAGTATCACAGACACCATACTAATACTATTGCTTTCTCTTCATTTGAGGCTTGACCATAAATTGCTTTAAGTTATTAGATTTTTTTCTGATCCTTTATAATCTTCATTATTTTCCTCAAAATGTTTATTATTAATACCAATTAATTTAAAAGTTTTTAATATTTATATTTTACCAATTTTATCTTAAATTTATTTTCTTCAGTAACAAATGAATATATTGTCGTTGTTCAGTCACTCAGTCATGTCTGACTCTTTGCAACCCCATGGACTGAAGCACACCAGGCTTCCCTATCCCTCACCATTTCCCAGAGCATGATCAAATTCATGTCTATTGAGTTGGTGATGGCATCCAGCCATCTCAACCTCTGTCATCCCCTTCTCCTCCTGCCTGCAATGTTTCCCAGCATCAGGATCTTTCCTAATGAGCTGGCTCTTCCCATAAGGTGGCCAAAGTATTAGAACTTCAGCTTCAGCATCAGGCCTATCAGTAAATATTCAGGGTTGATTTCCTTTAGGATTAACTGGTTTGAATTCCTTGCAGTCAAAGGGACTCACAAGTTTCTCCAATACCACAGTTCGAAAGCATCAGTTCTTTGGTGCTCAGCTTTCCTTATGGCTCAACTCTCATATCCCTACATGACCACTGAAAAAACATATCTTTGACTATATATGGACTTTGGCGGCAAAGTAATATCTCTGCTTTTAATACGCTGTCTAGGTTTTTCATCGCTTTTCTTCCAAGAAGCAACCATCTTTTAATTCCATGGCTGCTGTCACCATCCACAGTGATTTTAGAGCCCCCAAAATAAGCTCTGTCATTGTTTCCATTATTTCCCCATCTATTTTCCACGAAGTGATGGGGCTGGATGCCATGATCTTACCTTTTTGAATGTTGAGTTTTAAGCCAGCTTTTTCACTCTCTTTTTCATATTCATCAAGAGGTTCTTTAGTTCCTCTCCATTTTCTGCCATAAGTGAAGTGTTATTTGCATGTCTGAGATTATTGATATGTCTTCTGGGAATATTGATTCTAGCTTGTGCTTCATCCAATCTGGCATTTCACATGCTCTGCTCTGAATGTACAGAGAAGGCAATGGCAACCCACTCCAGTACTCTTGTCTGGAAAATCCCATGGGCAGAGGAGCCTGGTAGGCTGCAGTCCATGGGGTCACTAGGAGTCGGACACGACTGAGCGACTTCACTTTCCCTTTCATTTTCATGCATTGGAGAAGGAAATGGCAACCCACTCCAATGTTCTTGCCGGGAGAATCCCAGTGATGGGGGAGCCTGGTGGGCTGCTGTCTATGAGGTCGCACAGAGTCAGACACGACTAAAGCGACTTAGCAGCAGCAACTCTGTATGTAAGTTAAAAAGAAGTGAAGTGAAGTGATCCAAAAGTCTACAAGCAATAAATGCTGGAGAGGGTGTGGAGAAAAAGGAACCCTCTTACACTGTTGGTGGGAATGCAAACTAGTACAGCCACTATGGAGAACAGTGTGGAGATTCCTTAAAAAACTGGAAATAGAACTGCCTTATGACCCACCAATCCCATTGCTGGGCATACACACTGAAGAAACCAGAACTGAAAGAGACACATGTACTCCAATATTCATCACAGCTCTGTTTATAATAGTCAGGACATGGAAGCAACCTAGATGTCCATCAGCAGAGGAATGGATAAGAAAACAGTGGTACATATACACAATGGAGTATTACTCAGCCATTAAAAAGAATACATTTGAATCAGTTCTAATGAGGTGGATGAAACTGGAGCCGATTATACAGAGTGAAGTAAGCCAGAAAGAAAAACACCAATACAGTATACTAACATATATATATGGAATTTAGAAAGATGGTAATGATAACCCTGAATGTGAGACAGCTAAAGAGACACAATTGTATACAACAGTCTTTTGGACTCTGTGGGAGAGGGAGAGGGAGAGGGTGGGATGATTTGGGAGAATGGCATTGAAACATGTATAATATCATGTAAGAAACAAATCGCCAGTCTAGGTTTGATGCAGGATACAGGATGCTTGGGGCTGGTGCACTGGGATAACCCAGAGAGATGGTATAGGGAGGGAGGTGGGAGGGGGGTTCAGGATTGGGAACTCATGTACACCCATAGTGGATTCATGTTGATGTATGGCAAAACCAATACAGTATTGTAAAGTAAAATAAAGTAAAAAAAATAATAATAAAAAATAAAGATGCAGGGAGAAAAGATAGTATGTATGTTATTTTGGTAAAAGGGAAGTATGTGTAATCAAGTACAATTTTGTTTATTTGTTTTTTGTAGAAAGTTTCTCCTGGTCTCATGAAGCTTCTGCTAGTCATGAGAAATAAATCCATGAAGGATTTTAGTGTTTTTCTAGATATAAGAAGATACAATAATTGGGCTCATAAAATCGGCTCCTGAGAATATGTAACTATCTGAAGACCTGTCCTGTCAGTTTCCCAGAGCACAGAGTGCCTCATGTCTGCTCTCCATCCTGGGCTCCTTCAGAGGGTGTTGGAGATCTCAGCTGTAGCAGCAGCACATGATTTAATCTTTGTAAAGGTAGATGGCAAGCACGTATGACAAGTGCCAATTTGTGGTTGATAATATAAATTTCTTTACAGGATCAGTATTTTAAACTTGAATCTATGAATCACTGAAATAGTATGTATTTTTATATGATGTATATTTTTTTCTTGAAAGGAGACAAAGTTTCCATTAAGTTTTCCAATGAGTACTGTCAGCAACACTGCTTTCCACTAACACTGCTTTTCCCCATCAAGTTCTATATTTTCAAAGCTGTTAAAAAGAAAAGTATATATTTTATTTTATCAAAATCATAATATTTTAATAAACTTTATTTTGGTTATGCACCACCTTTATTGCAAACATTCTTTGTGATATATAAATTGAATAAAAGTCACTTGAGTGTTTTTTTCAATCCTCTGATTTTCACTGTGAGATTAAATATTGAGAAGGAAACACAAGAAGATAATTTTTTTCTGGTAAATTTAAACATGATTTCTCCTTTTCTGTGGCAATTTAAGCAGTTATTATGGGAAATGAATGTTTTTGACTAAACTATTCTGTAGACACAATCACAAATAAGAAGCTTGAAAAAAGTCACAGGGGAAAAAAAAAAAAATTCCAGAGATGGAGCTTGTTATAGAAAAAGCAAATACTATTCTCAACCTTTATCTTTAAAACCAGTTACCATCCTGAGTATATTCTGGCTACTTTGTGGTTCTGGCATTGCCTAGGCTGTTAAAACTCAGCATGTTGAATTCATTGATATTCATTTAAATTACTCATTTGGGCTCCCAAAGGCCGGCATTTCAGATTCATTTTGACTTTCAGGCATCACTGAACCAAAAACAAAAAGCAAAGTACAGCCAAAATCATAGCATCTCATTTCCTTTTGAAATAGAATTTGGAAATTTGCAAGAGAAATGATCTTGACACAGAGAAATGCCCAGGATTGTTGGGAATTCTTGTAAAAGCCAAAAATCTTTTCAGGAATAGAGCCTGATGATTTGGTTGATAACATAGTAAAGAAACCAGGTAAATACCAGGTGATTATCACCTGGTTTGGGGTTTTGCTGCAAACATTTTGCAGAGCTCTAACTGTGATGTGCATTAGTCACGCTACTGGAGCAGAAAATCTATAAAACGAGGTTCCAAAAATAAAATATTCTTTTGGAATGTTGCTCTGAACTAATTAGCAATGAGTCATTTAAAAGGACTTACCTGTCATTAGGGGGGAAAAAGTATTTACCAAAACCAGTTTCCTGACAAAACGTTTGAGATTGAAGGAAAGAAAAAAGATTAAAAACTCTGATTCATAAAGTGACTTTTATTTTGACAATAAATAACGCAGAAGTCACATTGTGAAATGAGAAACTTAATCATTTTCCTGTCATGCTATTTGTCAAAAAAGCGAGAGGAAAAAATAACTCATAAATAAAAGGTAACTTTATTTCATTCTTGTTATTTGAAAGTTAAAGGACTAAAAAAAAAAACTTCATTTGTCAATAATTTGGGATCATATGGAAACAAGATGAAAACAGGTCACAGTTGCTTGATTTTGAATTTTGTTTGAGTTTAAACTTTTTAATTTTCTAAGCCTTCTAAGTAGATGAAAAATCCTTTTTAATCAAGTAATTCTAGTATTCGTTATAGTAAAAGTAAAATTAAGCATTACAAATATATAATATCCACATGGAGCACCCACACCTTTTGCCTCTACTAAATTGGCAGGCAGATTCTTTACAAGTGTGCCACCTAGGAAGTATATATATATATATCTTCATGTCTGACTCTTTGTGACCCCATGGAATGCAGCCACCAGGCTTCCCTATCCAACACCAACTCCCAGAGATTACTCAAACTTATTTCTATCGAGTTGGTGATGCCAACCAACCAGCTCATCCTCTGCAGTCCCCTTCTCCTGCTGCCTTCCATCTTTCCAAGCATCAGGGTCTTTTCCAATGAGTCAGATCTTTGCATCAGGTGGCCAAAGTTTTGGAGCTTCAGCTTCGGCATCAGTCCTTCCAATGCATATTCGGGATGGATTTTTTAGGATTGACTGGCTTGATCTCCTTGCAGTTCAAGGGACTCTAGAGAGTCATCTCCAACACCAAAGTTCAAAAGTATCAATTCTTCGGCACTCAGATTTCTTTATAGTCCAACTCTCACATCCATACATAACTACTGGAAAAACCATATCTTTGACTAGATGGACCTTTGTTGGCAAAAGTTTGGTCATAGCTTTTCTTCCAAGGAGCAAGTGTCTTTTAATTTCATGGCTGTAGTAACCATCTGCAGTGATTTTGCAGCCCAAGAAAATAAAATCTCTCACTCTTTCCACTGTTTCCTCATCTATTTGACATGAAGTGATAGAGCGGGTTGCCATGATCTTAGCTATGAATGTTGTTTTCAGCCAACATTTTTGCTGTCCTCACTTTCATCAAGAGACTCTTTAGTTCTTCTTCACTTTTTGCCACAAGGATGGTGTTATCTGCATATCTGAAGTTATTGATATTTCTCCCGGCAGCCTTGATTCCAGCTTGTGCTTCATTGAGCCTGACATTTTGCATGATGTACTCTGCGTATAAGCTAAATAATCAGGGTGATAATATACAGCCTTGATGTACTCCTTTCCCGATTTGGAACCAGTCTGTTGTTCCATGTCCAGTTCTAACTGTTGCTTCCTGACATGCATACAGATTTCTCAGGAAGCAGATAAGATGATCTGGTAATTCCATCTCTTTAAGAATTTTCCACAGCTTGCTGTGCATCCACACAGTCAAAAGCTTTGGAGTAGTCAATAAAGCAGAAGTAGATGTTTTTATGCAACTCTCATTTTTTCTATGATCCAAAGGAGTTGGCAATTTGATCTCTAGTATCTCTGCTTTTTCTAAAACCAGCTTGAACATCTGGAAGTTCACAGTTCATGTACTGTTGAAGCCTGGCTCAGAGAATTTTGAGCATTACTTTGCTAACATATGAGATGAGTGCAACTGTGAGGTAGTTTGATCATTCTTTGGCATTGCCTTTCTTTGGGATTGGAATGAAAACTGATATTTTCTAGCCCTGTTTCCACTGCTGAGTTTTCCAAATTTGCTAGCATATTGAGTGCAGCATTTTTACAGCATCATCTTTTAGGATTTGAAATAGCTCAACAGGAATTCCATCACCTCCACTAGCTTTGTTCATAGTGATGCTTCTTAAGGCCCACTTGACTTCACATTCCAGGATGTCTGGCTCTAGGTGAGTGATCACACCATTGTGGTGTTCTGGGTCATGAAAATATTTTTGTATAGTTCTTCTGTGTATTCTTGCTACCTTTTCTTAATATCTTCTTCTTCTGTTAAGTCCATACCATTTCTGTCCTTTATTGTGCTCATCTTTGCATGAAATATTTCCTTGGTATCTCTAATTTTCTTGAAGAGATCTCTCATCTTTCCCATTCTATTGTTTTCCACTATTTCTTTGTGCTGATCCTGAGAAAGGCTTTCTTATATCTGCTTGCTAATCTTTGGAACTCTGAATTCAGATGCTTATATCGTTCCTTTTCTCCTTTGCCTTTACCTTCTCTTGTTTTCTCAGCTATTTGTAAGGCCTTGTTTGACAACCATTTTGCCTTTTTGCATTTCTTTTTCTTGGGGATCTTGATCACTACCTCCTGTACAATGTCATGAACCTCCATCCCTTGTTCTTCAGGCACTCTATCTGTCAGATCTAATCCCATGAATATATTTGTCACTTCCACTTTATAATAATAAGGGATTTGATTTAAGTCATACATGAATGGTTGGTTCTCCCTACTTTCTTCAATTTAAATCTGAATTTTTAAATAAGGAATTCATGATCTGAGCCACAGTCAGCTCCAAGTCTTGCTTTTGCTGACTGTATAGAGCTCTCCATCGTTGGCTACAAAGAATATAATCAGTCTGACTTTGGTATTGACCATCTGGTGATGTCCATGTGTGGAGTCTTTTCTTGTGCTGTTGGAAGAAGGCATTTGTTATGACCAGTGTATTCTTTTGGCAGAAGTCTTTTAGCCTTTTCCCTGCTTCATTCTGTACTCCAAGGCCAATTTGCTTGTTACCCCTGGTGTTTCTTGACTTCCTACTTTTGCATTCTAGTCCCCTAAAATGGAAAAGTCACCCCTTTTGGGTGTTAGTTCTAGAAGGTCTTGTAGGTCTTCATAAAACCATTCAACTTCAGCTTCTTCAGCATTGCTGGTTGGGGCATAGACTTGGATTACTGTGATAATGAATGCTTTCCTTTGGACATGAACAAATCTTTCTGTAATTTTTGAGATTGAACCCAAGAACTGCATTTTGGACTCTTGTTGACTATAAGGACTACTCCATTTCTTCTAAGGGATTCTTGCCTTCAGTAGTTGATATAATAGTCATCTGAGTTAAATTCACCCATTCCAGTCAATTTTAGTTCACCAATTTTAAAATGTTGATGTTTACTCTTGCCATCTTCTGTGTGACCACTTGCAATTTGCCTTGATTCATGGACCTGACATTCCAGGTTCTTACGCAATATTGTTCTTTACAGCATCAGACTTTTCTTCCATCACTAGTCACATCCACAGCTGAGTGTTGTATTTGCTATGACTCCATTCTTCATTCTTTCTGGGGTTATTTCCCCATTGTTCTTCAGTAACATTTTGGGAACCTCCCTACCCGTGGTGTTCTTCTTTCAGTGTCCTCTCTTTTTACCTTTTCATACTGTTCATGCAATGGCAACCATCTCCAGTACTCTTGCCTGGAGGATCCCATGGACGGAGGAGCCTGGTAGGCTGCAGTCCATGGGATCACAAAGAGTCGGACACTTGCTGAGCGACTTCGCTTTCACTTTTCACTTTCATGAATTGGAGAGGGAAATGGCAACCCACTCCAGTGTTCTTACCTGGAGAATCCCAGGGACAGGAGAGCCTGGTGGGATGTCTGTCTATGGGGTCGCACAGAGTTGGACACGACTGAAGCAGCTTAGCAGCAGCAGTAGCAGCATGGGGTTCTCAAGGCAGGAATACTGAAGTGCTTTGCTATTCCCTTCTCCAATGGAGCATGCTTTGTCAGAACTCTCCACCATGATCTGTCCATCTTGGGTGGTCCTACAGGACATGTCTCATGGTTTCATTGAATTAGAAAACATTGCAGTCCATGAGATCAATCTAATTAGTTTTCTTTTTTTTTTAATATCAGTTCGGTTCACTCGCTCAGTCGTGTCTGACTCTTTGCGACCCCAAAAATCGCAGCACGCCAGGCCTCCCTGTCCACCACCAATTCCAGGAGTTCACTCAGATTCACGTCCATTAAGTCAGTGATGCCATTCAGCCATTTCATCCTCTGTTGTCCTCTTATTCTCCTGCCCTCAATCCCTCACAGCATGAAAGTCTTTACCAATGAGTCAACTCTTCGCATGAGGTGGCCAAAGTACTGGAGTTTCAGCTTTAGCATCATTCCTTCCAAAGAAATCCCAGGGCTGATCTCCTTCAGAATGGACTGATTGGATCTCCTTGCAGTCCAAGGGACTCTCAAGAGTCTTCTCCAACACCACATTTCAAAGGCATCAATTCTTCGGCGCTCAGCCTTCTTCACAGTCAAACTGTCACATCCATACATGACCACTGGAAAAACCATAGCCTTGACTAGACAGACCTTAGTCGGCAAAGTAATGTCTCTGCTTTTGAATATGCTATCTAGTTTGGTCATAACTTTTCTTCCAAGGAGTAAGCGTCTTTCAATTTCATGGCTGCACTCACTATCTGCAGTGATTTTGGAGCCCAAAAAAGTAAAGTCTGACACCATTTCCACTGTTTCCCCATCTATTTCCCATGAAGTTTTGGGACCAGATGCCATGATCTTCGTTTTCTGAATGCTGAGCTTTAAGCCAACTTTTTCATTCTCTTATTTCAGTTTCATCAAGAGGCTTTTTAGTTCCTCTTCACTTTCTGCCATAAGGGTGGTGTCATCTGCATATCTGAGGTGATTGATATTTCTCCCTGCAATCTTGATTCCAGTTTGTGTTTCTTCCAGCCCATCGTTTCTCATGATATACTCTGCACAGAAGTTAAATAAGCAGGGTGACAATATACAGCCTTGAAGTATTCCTTTTCCTATTTGGAACCAGTCTGTTGTTCCATGTCCAGTTCTAACTGTTGCTTCCTGACCTGCATACAGATTTCTCAAGAGGCAGGTCAGGTGGTCTGGTATTCCCATCTCTTTCACAATTTTCCACAGTGTATTGTGATCCACACAGTCAAAGGCTTTGGCATAGTACTATAAAACAGAAATAGATGGTTTCTGGAACTCTCTTGCTTTTTCCATTATCCAGCACATGTTGGCAATTTGATCTCTGGTTCCTCTGCCTTTTCTAAAACCCGCTTGAACATCAGGAAGTTCACGGTTCATGTATTGCTGAAGCCTGGCTTGGAGAATTTTGAGCATTACTTTACTAGCATGTGAGATGAGTGCAATTGTGCGGTAGTTTGAGCATGCTTTGACATTGCCTTTCTTTGGGATTGGAATGAACACTGACCTTTTCCAGTCCTGTGGCCACTGCTGAGTTTTCCAAATTTGCTGGCATATTGAGTGCAGCACTTGCACAGCATAATCTTTCAGGATTTGAAACAGCTCCACTGGAATTCCATCACCTCCACTAGCTTTGTTCATAGTGATGCTTTCTAAGGGCCACTTGACTTCACATTCCAGGATGTCTGGCTCTAGATGAGTGATCACACCATCGCGATTATCTGGAGAATGAAGATCTTTTTTGTACAGTTCTTCTGTATATTCTTGCTACCTCTTCTTAATATCTTCTGCTTCTGTTAGTTTCAGACCATTTCTGTCCTTTATCGAGCCCATCTTTGCATGAAATGTTACCTTGGTATCTCTAATTTTCTTGAAGAGATCTCTAGTCTTTCCCATTCTGTTGTTTTCCTCTATTTCTTTGCATTGATCGCTGAAGAAGTCTTTCTTATCTCTTCTTGCTATTCTTTGGAATTCTACATTCAGATGCTTATATCTTTCCTTTTCTCCTTTGCTTTTCGCCTCTTTTCTTTTCACAGCTATGTGTAAGGCCTCCCCAGACAGCCATTTTGCTGTTTTGCATTTCTGTTCCTTGGGGATGGTCTTGATCCCTGTCTCCTGTACAATGTCACAAACCTCATTCCATAGTTCATCAGGCACTCTATCAGATCTAGGCCCTTAAATCTATTTCTCACTTCCACTGTATAATCATAAGGGATTTGATTTAGGTCATACCTGAATGGTCTAGCGGTTTTCCCTACTTCCTTCAATTTGAGTCTGAATTTGGCAATAAGGAGTTCATGATCTGAGCCACAGTCAGCTCCTGGTCTTGTTTTTGTTGCCTGTATAGAGCTTCTCCATCTTTGGCTGCAAAAAATATAATCAATCTGATTTTGGTGTTGACCATCTGGTGATATCCATGTGTAGAGTCTTCTCTTGTGTTGTTGGAAGAAGGTGTTTGCTATGACCAGTGCATTTTCTTGGCAAAACTTTATTAAATTTATTTATTTTAATTGGATGTTAATTAGTTTACAATATTGTATGGTTTTGTCATACATCAACATTCTGTGATTGTGGTTCTCATTTTGTCTGTCCTCTGATGGATAAGAATGAGAGGCTTTTGGAAACTTCCTGATGGGAGAGATTAACTGAGGGGGAAACTTGGTTTTGCTCTGATGGGAAGGGCACAAGCTCAGTAAATCTTTAATCCAATTTTCTGTTGATGGGTAAGGTTGTGTTACTTCCCTGTTGTTTGATCTGAGGGCAAACTGTGGTGGAGGTAATGAAGATAATGGTGACTTTCTTCAAAAGTTCCCATGCTTGCACTGCTGCACTCAGTGCCCCCGACCCTGCACCAAGCCACTGCCAACATGGCATCCACTGGAGATACTTATGGGCATGTGGGAGTCAATCTTTTGTTGGGTCACTGTTCCTGTCTTCTGGGTCCTAGTGCACACAAAGTTTTGTTTTTGCCCTCCAAGAGTCTGCTTCCCCAGTCTTGTGTAGGTTCTGGTGGCTCTGTGGTAGGATTAATGGTGACCTCCTCCAAGAAGGCTTATGCCATACCCAGATCTGCTGTACCCAGAACCCTTGTCCCTGCAGCAGGCCACTGCTTACCTGTACCTCCACAGGAGACACTTAAAGGCAGGTCTGGCTCAGTCTCTGTGAGATCTCCTGGTAGACACAAATCTCCTGGTTTCACCCCTCCTAACATCTTGCTGGGGCTTCTCCTTTGACTTTGGATGTGGGACATTTTTTTTTGGTGGAATCCAACAGTCTCCTGTCAGCAGTGACATGTTTAAATATATATAGATATATAATTTAATATATATTAAATGTACATATCATAAATGGATTTAGCATTAAACACTCTTTAAGTAATTTTTGGTCAATTGGACTTGCTTAACCTGTTTTTTCCATTCCAAAATTTGTCCTTAAAACATGAAATTTCCATAAATCTTAGAACTAGTTAAAAAGGACACATCACCTTTAAAGATTCTCACTAATAAAAGACACAATGGAACAAATTTGCAAAATTTAAGATTATTTTATTTAAACAATCTCATCTGCAAATAGTATGCACTTTATATTTGTGTTCAAATAATAGTAGTGTTTTAGATATTCTGAGAATTTGCAGCCTCTCAAAACAAAAATGAGATAAATTACAACAAGCAAGCAAACTGAGAATCTGTGGTTTTTCAAGTGATGGAAACATCTACCTGTTATTTCCCTTCTAATCATTTATTTTTCCTTTATTCCTTACAAGGCCACCTCTCAAACAGATGAAGAGATAAACAGTTTAATATGACTCTCCCTTTCCAGAGATTCTTCCATTTCCTGTCTTTCTGTCTCTGTTTCTCTCTCTTTATATGTCTCTTGTTTCCCCCTTGTCCTTCCTTTCATCATATATTCCTGTTTTTCTTTAGAGAGAGGTTTCTGTTATGATTCTTCATTTCAGACACTTGGAGTCTGCACTTGTTGACACCAACACCATCTTATCATCACACTCAGTCTCACACATCCACATGTGTGTGCACATCTTCTGAGCCATGCTGCTGCTTCAGAATCACACATCCCCTGTCTCAAGAGAAGAGACGAAGGAAAGAACTAGGCAAGCCCAGGAAAATCTTCAGTCTGAAGGCCTGGGTGAAGGAAAGTCAGAGGAGATAGGACTTGAAGTTTGGGGTGTGGAAAGTGAAAGTGAAGTAGCTCAGTCACGTCTGACTCTTTGCGACCCCCTGGACTGTAGCCCACCAGGCTCCTCCATCCACGGGATTCTCCAGGCAAGAATACTGGAGTGGGTTGCTATTTCCTTCTCTAGAGGATCTTCCCAACCCAGGGATTGAACCCAGGTCTCCTACATTGCAGGCAGATGCTTTAACCTCTGACCCACCAGGGGATTGGAGGGGGAAGCAATAGAGTATAGAGTGATGGAGTAGACAGATCCACAGAGAAAATAGCAAATTCTCTTTTACTTCTAATAACACATATGTAGCTTATGGCACCCCACTCCAGTACTCTTGCCTGGAAAATCTTGTGGACGGAGGAGCCTGGTAGGCTGCAGTCCATGTGGTCGCTGAGAGTTGGACACGACTCAGTGACTTCACTTTCACTTTTCACTTTCATGCATTGGAGAAGGAAATGGCAACCCATTCCAGTGTTCTTGCCTGGAGAATCCCAGGGACGGCGGAGCCTGGTGGGCTGCTGTCTACGGGGTCTCACAGAGTCGGACACAACTGAAGCGACTTAGCAGCAGCAGCAGCTTAAAACTTATATAGAAATTATCAGGGGTACTTAGCAGGCCTGGACATCAGAACAAATATTTCTATTATCCTATTAAGAATTATTTAATTGAGAGAATAAGTAGGACGATGAACCATATTAAGGAGATCCACTTGTTAGTTAATAATAATAATAAATCAAGATGTTATTTAAAGATTTCTAGGGATATAAAAAAATGGTAAACTTTGGATCACATTTAAAAAAATATTCTATGCATAATGAAACCTCACAATGAGAAGGGCTACCAACCTGTTTGTATACATTTACTGAAATCAATTTTGCAAATTTTCCTCTACTAGGAGAGTATTAAAATTTTTCTTAAAAAATAATTTTCAAAGAATTTGAAACCTGAGAACTGAGAAGTTAAGAAATTGCTATCAATTTAATTTAACAAAATGAAGCAAAAAGTGTGGAAGAGGAAAGTAGAAAGAATAATGTTATATAAGCAAGAGGAAGAATGAATATATTAACTGTAAATTGTATCAGATAAAGGGTCATGAAAAGAATTGATGAAAGAGAGAAACTACATAAAATGTTTTTGATTATTAATTTATCATTAGGTATAGGATTTTATAAAAGTTTGGTTGCAAATTAGTTTAAATCTATTCAGGATTTTTAAACAGTCACTTCAGCCAAGGGTTGACTGAGAAAAGAGACTAATGACATATGGTAATATAGACATTTGATATAGTACAGTGTTAAATCCTGCATTATTTAATATTTTAATGAATCAGAAGTGCATGAATTTGTGGGTTATATTAAATTGGGGTGATTCTGATCCCACAGAGGTTAGATAAATTTTTGCTCTAGAATTTGAGCTTTTCTTTCCAATTCCTGTCTTAATATTTATGATTTCATTCAAACTGGCTACGTTTTGAGTACAGGACAGGTGAAATTAGATGGAAGCAGGGATTCAGGAAATTGTGATGAGAATAGATACACTCCTATGAGACTCATTTCCTTATTAGTTGTTGTATTGTTGGTATCAATATTTTCTTATTTAGATGGAATGAAAAATATATTTCTTATAAACATATTTTATTTTAAGGGAAAATAAGTTAAGAAATACCAGATCCACTTTAAAAAATATATAAAGAAAATAGTTAGTAGTGTAGTTCATTAGATACAAGTTTCTCTTGTCTTCCACCTTCATTAAGAGGCTCTGAAGGAGAAACAGAACAGAAACTAGTGTGTATTAAACTGCACTGCTAAGATAATGGCATCTGGTCCCAACACTTCATGGCAGATAGATGGGGAAACCATGGAAACAGTGACAGAATTTATTTTCTTGGGCTCCAAAGTCACTGCAGATGGTGACTGAAGCCATGAAATTAAAAGATGCTTGCTCCTTGAAAGAAAAGCTATGAAAAACCTAGACAGCATATTAAAAAGCAGAGACATCACTTTGCTGACAAAAGTCTATCTAGTCAAAGCTATGGTTTTTCCAGTAGTCATGTATGGATGTGAGAGCTGGACCATGAAGAAGGCTGAGCACCGAAGAATTGATTATTTTGAACTGTGGTGTTGGAGAATACTTTTGAGAGTTCCTTTGACTGCAAGGAGATCAAACCAGTCAATCTTAAAGGAAATTAACCCTGAATATTCATTGGAATGACTGATGTTGATACTGAAGCTCCAATACTTTGGCCACCTGATGTGAAGAGCTGACTCATTGGAATAGACCCTGATTCTTGGAAAGATTGAAGACAGGAGAAGGGGACGACAGAGGATGAGATGGTTGGATGGCACACCAACTCAATGGACATGAGTTTTAGCAAGCTCTGGGAGGTGGTGTAGGACAGGGAAGCCTGGTGTGTTGCAGTCCATGGGGTCGCAAAGAATTTGACATGGCTGAGCAACTGAACAACAGCAACACAAAAGTTTCTTTTCTCTCTTTTTAAGTATGTAGTCCAACATTATAATTTTTCAGATGGAGAAACCATTGCCCAAGGGAATGAAGACAACTCTAAGTAAACATGCATAACTAGTTACAGAAGCAATTTGCTATGCTAAGGCACTTTGGTCATGTCCAACTGTGTGCAACCCTATGGACTGTAGCACACTAGGCTCCTCTGTCCATTTGGATTCTCTTGGCAAGAATACTAGAGTGGGTTGTCACGCCCTCCCCCAGGGGATCTTCCTGACCCAGGGATTGAACCTGAGGCTCTTAAGTCTCCTGCATTGGCAGGCAGGTTTCTTACCACTAGCACAACCTACACAATTAACAGGATATAAAATATCCAAATCATAGGCCAGTGAGCTTTCCACCTTACCATTTAGTCTTTCATTTGCTCATGATGGTAACAACATTGTGTTATTTTCATTGTAATCACTTTTAAGAACCACAAGCAAAAGTCTTTATACTTCTGTTTTACTTTATCTGCCTACAAACTATATTTACTTGTATGCCCTAACTTAGGTGAAATTTGTTATTAGAAAATACCAAGATTTTTTTTCTTCAATTTGTTTCTCCCAAAATCTTCTAGCATTGTGGGTATTAGCTTTATTTTACATTACCTAGAAGCAAATCCTTCGGAGAAGGCAATGGCACCCCACTCCAGTACTCTTGCCTGGAAAATCCCATGGACGGAGGAGCCTGGAAGGCTGCAGTCCATGGGGTTGCTGAGGGTCGGACACGACTGACCGACTTCACTTTCACGCATTGGAGAAGGAAATGGCAACCCACTCCAGTGTTCTTGCCTGGAGAATCCCAGGGATGGGGGAGCCTGGTGAGCTGCCGTCTATAGGGTTGCACAGAGTCGGACACGACTGAAGCGAATTAGCAGCAGCAGCAGCAGAAGAAGAAGCAAATCCTTAGAGTTATGAGCTCCACTTTTTCATCAACATATTTTTGTGAAAAATTGAATTATATTGTTTTTCTAAGTTCTTTTTTGTACTTATTACATTTCCTTAACCACCACTGAATTCTGATCCATCCTATATTCACCTGTGTAGTGGAGACATTTTGATACATTTTAATAGATATGTTTTTCAATGCAAATAATTTATTTTCATGCAGTTTTCCTTCCTAATACCTTCATCTTTTAAAACAAATATCATTATCTATCATTGTAGGAAAGACAAGCCATCATAAACATCAAAAAAATAAATGACCAACAGAGTTAATTTATGTCTGTTGAGCTTTAAAACCCAAATACTGAGGGTAAATAATAGAGTTTAAAAATATTAGATAAGCAAGTTTATTTAATTTTATTTCATTTTTCTGCACCTGAGGAAATACACTTGCTATTTTGGAATAGATAAGAAAAACATAATTCAAATATAAGAGAAATAAGGTTCTGCTTTCAGTATGTTGGTGTCTGTATTTAAGAGACCATATATACCAACTATAAACTCTGAAAAACATGCAAAAACAATTACCTGAAGGCTCTGAAATATGAACAAACCAAACAAATATGAACAAACCAAACTAATTTTCACAGTGATCTAAACTTGGAGGATGCAGACAGCATGGGATAAGTTTCCCATTGCTATGGCTTCAGTGTTAGGAGAGACCTCAGGCATGGGGCTGTATGGTCACTTTATTGTCTAAAGAACCAGAGGACAGGGCCAGGGGAAACACAGTTGTGAACATTTTAAAGTGAGGGAATTTTTAAAAGAGGAAGAAAGAAAGCCAGAACCCTAGAGTCTGCATATAAATTCTGTTCAGATATGTAGACAATACCTATGTCATGAATGAGCAAAGCAAACCTGAAGCAACTTTCGACTAATAGAAAGAATCCAACTTATACTAGAGTTGTTTGCTCTAGGTGAGGCAGATATTAATATTATAGGTAAATTAATAGCTTGAAAATTATTGATTAGAACAGAATACAGTATCTATAATTCAATAGTCATAACATCCAGAGTAAAATCTAAAATTACACAAGGAACAAGAAAATATGATTCATTCACAAGGGAAAACTGGTCAAGAGAAGACAGCTGTAAGATGATGATAGAATTTTTAGACAAGAAATCAGCTATGATATAAATACTAAATGAGGTGAAGGAAAATAAATTTGCAGTGAATCAAACAGAAAAATCCCAGGAAAAACATAATTAAAATATAAATATGTAAAATTAAAAATCACCTCTATGGGCTCAATTACACAATAGAGAGCAGGGAAAAGTCAGTGACTCTGCAGTTAGAGAAAAGAATGATTAAAACTAAAGGAAATTATTGAAAAAAACTGAAAAAAATGAATAAGTCCCACAGGGACTTATGAGATGATATAAAAATGTCACATATAATTGAAATTGGAATTGTAGAAACAAAAGAAATGCTTAAAATATTTGCTAAAAACTTCTAAAATTTCGTAATAAATTTAAAATTCTAGACTAAAAAATGCAGTGGGATTAAAAAAGGATAAGTAAATATAAAGTGATGACTAGGCACAAAATGAGGTGGCTAGATGGCATCACTGACTTGATGGACGTGAATCTGAGTGAACTCCTGGAATTGGTGATGGACAGGGAGGCCTGGCATGCTGCTGTGATTCATGGGGTCGCAAAGAGTCAGACACGACTGAGCGACTGAACTGAACTGAACTGAGGCACAAAATAGTCAAATAATTGAGAGCCAATGACTAAAAAAATTTTTTGAAATGAATGGGAAGAAAATGGCACATTACCTCAAGTAAGGAAAATTAATTGCAATGACTACAGATTTCTCTTCAGAAACTATGGAGACAAGAAAGACAGTGAAATAGTAATCTTAAAATTCTGAAAGAAAAAGAAGTTGCTAATCATGAATTCTATATCCAGAGAAAATACCTTTCAAGAATAGAACAAATTAATATATTTTCATTTTAAAAATTAAAGCTAAGATTATTTGGTGACAGTGGACTATGCCAGAAGAAATGCTAAAAGATATTCTTCAGGGTGAAGGGAAATTATACCAGAATTTAAGTTGAAAATAAAGAAACAATAAAGTGGAGTTTATAAATACATAAGCAAAGAAATAAATGAAATATATAAAGGTAAAATTAATATTTTTATAAAATACAAATGACAAAGAAAATTTGGTGCTGCTTTTGATATAGGATTAATACATATGACAGATGTAACATATGCAATACCAAGTGGATATTAGATGGATCTATATGAATAAAATTCTCTACATTGAGAGAGTTGCTTAAAAGTTTAAGTGAATAAACTGTTTGTAAATTACTTAATAAAGAGCCAGTAAATAAAAACATTCAATAAACATTTATCATCATCACATTTATCATTAGTAACATCACCAACATTATTATCATCATATCTGGAACCATGATCAAACTTTGATGGAATTTCTATTTTCAAAGTTTCACATTCAGAGTCCATTAGCATGAGTTTTTTCTTGGTTTCTGTAACAATGTCCTCTTTTCTTTCAAGAAAATCCTATTTTGTTAAGCATATTTAAATGGATTTTAGTTTCTTGTGATCCTATGACGACAGAGGATGAGATGGCTGGATGGCATCACTGACTCGATGGACATGAGTCTGAGTGAACTCCGGGAGTTGGTGATGGACAGGGAGGCCTGGCATGCTGTGATTCATGGGGTCGCAAAGAATCGGACACGACTGAGCAACTGAACTGAACTGATGATGCCTATATAAAAATCCTATTTGTGTTTCAACATGTATCCGTAAGTAAAATCTACAAGTAGGTTGCTTTTGTTTCCTGCACGTATCATATTAATTCTAATGTTTTCCTATGCTGACTACCTCATTCTGATGAATCTCTCTTTCTGTCAGAACAAATCCAACCTATGCTGCTTCAAAGACCACTGAAATAAGCTTTCGTTCATTAATCCTATCTAACTTGATCTACTCTCATGTGCATGTGTGCCTGTGAAGTTGCTTCAGTTATTTTTTCGCCACTCCCACATACTGTGCATGGTGGCCCACGCCTGTAGTCCCAGCTACTGGGGAGGCTGAGGCTGGAGGATCGCTTGAGCTCAGGAGTTCTGGGCTGCAGTGCACTATGTCGATCGGGTGTCCGCACTAACTTCGGCATCAATATGGTGACCTCCCTGGAGCGGGGGACCACCAGGTTGCCTAAGGAGGGGTGAATCGGACGAGGTCGGAAACGGAGCAGGTCAAAACTCCCATGCTGATCAGTAGTGGGATTGCACCTGTGAATAGCCAAGGTACTCCAGCCTGGGCAACATAGCGGGACCCCGTCTCTTTTCTGGAGAAGAGAATGGCAGTCCACTCCAGTATTCTTGCCTGGAGAATCCCACGGATAGAGGAGCCTGACAGACTACAGTTCATGGAGTCGCAAAGAGTCAGACAGGACTGAGCGACTAAGGCACCCACCCACCCATCCACACACATATACTGTAGCCAGTAAATAAGCCTCCTCTGTCCATGGGATTTCCCAGGCAAGAATACCAGAGTGGGTTGCCATTTCCACCTCCAGGGGATCTTCCTGACCCAGGGAACCAACCTGCATCTCTTATGTCTCCTACATTGCAGGCAGGTTCTTTACCACTAGCACCATTTGGGAAGCCACTACTCCTGTGAATCAACCCATTTTCTGAAACATTTTGCCATTTAATATACCTACACCATAATCTAGTCATTGTACATATACTTCCCTCTAGGGTTTGTTTTTTTTTTTTTTTTTTTTGGTTGTTATCTCTTAGTCACATTGTATACCCCACAAGAACAAAAGTCTTTCAGTTCAGTTCAGTTGGTCAATGTGTCCGACTCTTTGTGACCCCATGAATTGCAGCACGCCAGGCCTCTCTGTCCATCACCAACACCCTGAGTTCATTCAGACTCATGTCCACCGAGTCAGTGATGCCATCCAGCCATCTCATCCTCTGTCGTCCCCTTCTCCTCCTGTCCCCAATCCCTCCCAGCATCAGAGTCTTTTCCAATGTCAACTCTTCGCATGAGGTGGCCAAAGTACTGGAGTTTCAGCTTTAGCATCATTCCTTCCAAAGAAATCCCAGGGCTGATCTCCTTGAGAATGGACTGGTTGGATCTCCTTGCAGTCCAAGGGACTCTCAAGAGTCTTCTCCAACACCACAGTTCAAAATCATCAATTCTTTGACATCAGCTTTCTTCACAATCTAACTCTCACATCCTTATATGACTACTGGAAAAACCATAGCCTTGACTTGACGGACCTTAGTCAGCAAAGTAATGTCTCTGCTTTTGAATATGCTATCTAGGTTGGTCATAACTTTCCTTCCAAGGAGTAAGCATCTTTTAATTTCATGGCTGCAATCACCATCTGCAGTGATTTTCTAAGCATACATAAATATCTTGTCAATACATATCTGAGATGGTTTCCTGAAGGAAAATACAACCTTGACAGATTGCCAAATACAAATAGGCATCAATTCATTGAAAAATGATAGTTGGTATATAAGAAAAGGAAATTATATCAATTTTACTTAAGAATAAGATTTTTAACTAGGTTATACTTCATCTATCTAATATATCTTGCATAATCCAACATATGTAACATTCAACACAGTAGGCAAGACTCACAAAATAAACATTAACATCCTCTCAAATTGGAGACTTACAAGGTTTGATTGTTTTTTTTTTTTTTTTCATTGCTCCCTGTTCTTACAGTTAAGAGTTGGGTAGTTGCTGGTTTTATGTAATAGCAATTCATGGTGCTGTAATTTATCATTGATTCCATCATTTCAAAATTAATTTTTCTGGAGTGTGCAGGTCAACAATCTAAGGGACTTTCTCAGCTCTTCTTTCTCTTGCAGAATGCTTCTAAACGTCAGCAAATCCTCTCAGCTACATCTTGAAGATTCATGACAGCTCTGTTCACATATACTTACTTTTACTTCTTCCCCCCTAGTTTAAAATATCAACAATATTCCCTAGAATTCAATATTACTCTAATATTTGGTCTCATTGATTGTAATCAGAATCCTCCCTCATAGCCTTCTTGTTTTTTTTTTTTTTTTTTTTCCCATCCTCAGTCAGGGTGATCCTTTGAAAAACATTTTGATAATGTCATTCCCTTGCTGATAACCTCCAATTGTTTTCCATCACAATCAGAATACAATCCCAAATCCTCACTGCAGTCACCAAGACCTAGTCCATTGCTAGAGCTTCTATCACTTTCCTCTCCTTTCATTTCTTTCCTGTTGGTAAGCAGGAAGTTAGCTGAAAGCAAAATAGGAGGCCCCTTCAGTAAACAACCAATGGCTGCCTAATCTCACCAAGTGATTTACCAGCCCTGCCACAAATATGCCCCCACCAGAACCCCCAAAAGAGTCAGGGCACCATAAAAATCCCCCACTGCTAACTAGGGGGACTTCCTCTACTCTAGCACATGTGTACACTTCATACCATCCGGTACTAAAGTAACCTTTGGTGGCTGTTAGACTCATTAACTGTCTATAAATATCTGTGAATACATTCATCTAATTATAATAGACTGGATTATGGGAAGGACATGTGCAGTAGAGCATCTTGTTATATAACATGGAACTGTCAATCAATTATGTCAATCAATGATCTCCCCTGGTCTATGCAAATGATTCTGCCTTAAAAACGCCACCCCAGCCCTCCAGGGTCATTTGTCTCTCTTGGCATAGCCCTCCACTCTCTTGAGGTTTCACTCTGTTCTTTCTTTGTGTGTACTCACTTGCTCAATTGTGTCTGACTCTAGAACTTGTTCTTTCTTTCCTTATTACTAATAAACTTTCTTAAGACCTTAAATTCTTCTTTTCATCTCTACTGAGAACCAAGGCTCACAAGAAGAAAGGTCTCCAGACTCTTCTCCTGCTAGCACTGTCAGAATGCTCTAATCTTTCCTAAAATTAACACAGTCTGAACTCTGGTCCATTACAGTCTCTGTTGTTCCCTCCCTAATTTCTCTGTATATTTCTCCTTTTCTTGGTTTATTTCAAAAGGTTTTCGCTCAGTATTACCTTCTTAGCTAAGCCTTATGTTGCATCACATTTAAATAGTTTCCTCATTTCTCTGTATATAGAGACAGCTTATCTTGCTTTACTTTTCTTTACAGAAAATCTCACTCTATGAAATAATATTTTTTATTCTTGACTCACTCATTTATACATTATCTGTAAGTTCCATAAGGTCAGGGAATATTCTCTTTTTCTTTCATCAATCTATCTTCAGTACTTGGTCAATGGCCACATAAGATGCATCTGTAGAATGAACAAATAACTCACATATCCTCTCAGTGATAACATCTAAAGGAGGAAACTGAGTCTATTTCATATATCTATATCTATCTATAAAACATTGTTGTTGTTGAATACCTAAGTCATGTCTGATGCTTTGTGATCCCATGGATGGCAGACTGCCATGATTTCCTGTTCTTCACTATCTCCCAGAGTTTGGTCAAACTCATATCCATTGAGTTGATTATACCCTCCAACCATCCCATCCTCTGTCATCCCCATCTTCTCCTGCCCTCAATCTGTCCCAGCATTGGGGTCTTTTCCAATGAGTCAGTTCTTTGCATCAGGTGGCCAAAATATTGGAGCTTCAGCTTCACCATCAGTCCTTCCAATGAATATTCAGAGCTAATTTCCTTTAGGATTGACTGGTTTAATTTCCTTGGTGTCCAAGTGACTCTCAAGAATCTTCTCTAGCACCACAATCTGAAAGCATCAGTGTTTCAGCACTCAGCTTTCTTTATGGTCCAACTCTCACGTCTGTAGATAACTCATGGAAAAATCACAGCTTTCACTATATGGACTTTTGTTGACAAAGTGACATCTCTGCTGTTTAATACACTGTCTAGGTTTGTCATAGCTTTTCTTCCAAGAAAAAGTGTCTTTCTTTCTTTCTTTTTTAATTTCATGGTTACAGTCACTATCCACAGTGATTTTGGAGACCAGGAAAATAAATTCTGCCACTGTTTCTACTTTTTCCCCATCTATTGGCCATGAAGTGATGGGACTGCATGCCATGGTCTTAGTTTATTGAATGCTGAGTTTTAAGCCAGCTTTTTCACTCTTCTCTTTTACCTTCATCAAGAGGCTTTTTAGTTTCTCTTCCCTTTCTGTTCTTGGAGTGGTATCATCTGCATATATGATGTTTTTCTTTCTCCCAGAAATCTTGACTCTAGCTTGTGTTTCATCCAGCCCGGTATTCACATGATGTACTCTGTACATATGTTAAGTAAGCATGGTGAAAATATACAGCCTTGACATACTCCCTTCCCTTTTTGAACCAGTTCATTGCTCTATGTCCAGTTCTAACTGTTGCTTCTTAAAGTGCAAACAGGTTTCTCAGGAGACAGGTAAGGTGGTCTGTTATTCCCATCTCTTTAAAAATTTTCCACAGTTTGTTGTGATCCACATGGTCAAAGGTTTAACATAGTCAATAAAGTAGAAGTAGGTGTTTTTCTGGAATTCCCTAGCTTTTTCTATGATCCAACAGATGGTGACAATTTGATCTCTGGTTCCTCTGCCTTTTCTAAATCTAGCTTGAAGACTTAATGGAAGGATTTTGAACATTACCTTGCTAGCATATGAAATGAGCACACTTGTGCGGTAGTTTGAGCATTGTTTGGCATTTCCTTTCTTTGGGATTGGGATGAAAACTGACCTTTTCCAGCCCTGTGGCCATTGTTGAATTTTCCAAATTTGCTGGCATATTAACTGCAGGACTTTAATGGCATCATCTTTTAGGATTTGAAATATCTCAGCTGGAATTTCATCACCTCCACTAGTTTCTTTCATAGTAATGCTACCTAAGGCCCACTTGATGTCACACTCCAAGATATTTGGCTCTAGGTGAGTGACCACATTACTGTGGTTATCTGAGCAATTAAGATCTTTTTTGTATACTTCTTCTATTGTATTCTTGCCACTTCCTCTTAATCTCTTCTTCTTCTGTTAGGTCCTTGCCATTTTTGTCCTTTATAGAGTCCATCTTTTCATGAGCTGCTCCCCTGGTATCTCCAATTTTCTTAAAGAGATCTTTAGCCTTTCCCATTGTTTTTCTCTATTTTTTTGAATTGTTCACTTAAGAAAACTTTCTTTTTGCTCCTTGTTATTCTCTGGAACTCTGCATTCAGTTGGGTATATCTTTCCCTTTCTCCTTTGCCTTTCACTTTTCTTCTATCAGCTCTATGTAAGGCCTCCTCAGAAAACCATTTTTTTTTTTTTAGGATGGTTTTGTTCACTACCTCTTGTACAATATTATGAACCTCCATCTATAGTTCATCAGGCACTCTAAGAGATCAAATCCCTTGAATCTGTCACCTCTTCTTTATAATCATAATGGATTTAAGCATACTTAAATGCTTCCCTTGTGGTGCAGACAGTAAAGAATCTGCCCGCACTTGGGAAGTCCTGTGTTCAACCCCTGGGTTGGGAAGATCCCCTGGAGTAGGGATGGCAACCCATGCCAGTATTCTTTTTTGGAGAATTCCATGAACAGAAGATCTGGCAGGCTAAAGTCCCTGGGATTGCAGAGTCAGACACAACTGAGTGACTAACACTCCTACTCCTAAGTGGTCTACTGATTTTCCCTACTTTCTCCAATTTAAGCCTGAAATTTGCAATAAGGAGCTTATGATCTGAGCCACAGTCAGCTCCAAGTCTTGTTTTCACTGATTGTATAGAGCTTCTCCATCTTCAGCTGCAAAAAATATAGTCAATCTGATTTCAGTATTGACCATATGGTGATGTCCATGTGTAGAGTCCTCTCTTGTGTTGTTGGAAGACAGTATTTGCTATGACCAGTGTGTTCTCTTGGCAAAACTCTGTTAGTCTTTGTCCTGCTTCATTTTGTATTCTAAGGCCAAAACTTGCCTGTTCATACAGGTATCTCTTGACTTCCTACTTTTGCATTCCATTCCCCTATGATGAAAAGGATATGTTTTTTTGATGTTAGTTCTAGAAGGTCTTGTAGGTTAGTTAGTTCTAGAAGGTCTTGTAGGTCTTCATAGAACTGTTCAACTTTGTTCTCTTCAGCATTTGTGGTTGGAGCATAGACTTGGATTACCATGATTTTGAATAGTTTGCCTTGGAAAAGAATGGAGATCATTCTGTCATTTTTGAGATTGAACCCAAGTACTCCATTTAAGGCTCTTTTGGTGACTCCTCCATTTCTTCTAAGGGATTCCTGCCCACAGTAGTTGATATAATGGTCATCTGTGTTAAATTCACCCATTTCTATCCACTTTAGTTCATTGATTCCTAAAATGCTGATGTTCACTCTTGCATTCTCCTATTTGATCACATCCAAATTTACTTGATTCATGGACCTATCATTATAGGTTATGGCATCAGACTTTTTTTCATCATCACCCATATCCAGAAATGAACATAGTTTTCACTTTGGCCCAGCCTCTTCATTCTTTCAGGCTTCCTGGTGGCTCAGATGGTAAAGAATCTTCCTGCAATGTGGAAGACCTGCGTTTGATACATAGGTCAGGAAGACCCCCTGGAAAAGGGAACAGGAAGGCACTCCAGTAATCTTTTCTGGAGATTCCAAGGAAAGAACAGTCTGGTGGGCTACTTCATTCCTTCTGGAGCTATTTTTATGCTCTTCGCCAGTAGCATATTAGACTCTTACTGATCTGGGTGTTTCGTTTTAAAGTGTTTTATCTTTTTGCCTTTTCAAATTGCTTAAAATGTTCTTGAAGCAAGGAAACCAAGGCAAGAATCAGTTCATTTCACTTCAGTTGCTCAGTCGTGTCTGATTCTTTGTGACCCCATGGACTGCAGCACACCAGGCCTCCCTGTCCAATGCCAGCTCCCAGAATTTACTCAAACTTATGTCCATTGAGTAGGTGATGTCATTCAACCACCACATCCTGTGTTGTCCCCTTGTCCTCCCGCCTTCAATCTTTCACAGCATCAGGATCGTTTCAAATGAGTCACTTCAAAGTTTCATCATCAGTCTTTCCAATGAATATTCAGGACTGATTTCCTTTGGTTGGAACCCTTGCAGTCCAAGGGATTCTCAAGAGTCTTCTCCAACACCACAGTTCAAAAGCATCAATTTTTCGGTGAGGATACATTACACTATATATAATATAAATATAGACTGCATAAATATATTATATCAGATCAGTTCAGTTCAGTTCAGTTGCTCAGTTGTGCCCTACTCTTTGCAACCCCAAGAATAGCAGCACGCCAGGCCTCCCTGTTCACCACCAACTCCCGGAGTTCACTCAGACTCACATCCATCAAGTCAGTGATGCCATCCAGCCACCTCATCCTCTGTTGTCCCCTACTTCTCGTGCCCCCAACCCCTCCCAGCATCAAAGTCTTTTCCAATGAGTCAATTTACTAGAGCTTCAGCTTTAACATCATTCCTTCCAAAGAAATCCCAGGTTTGATCTCCTTCAGAATGGATTGGTTGGATCTCCTTGTAGTCCAAGGGACTCTCAAGAGTCTTCTCTGACACCACAGTTCAAAAGCATCAATTCTTTGGCACTCAGCCTTCTTCACAGTCCAACTCTCACATCCATACGTGACTACTGGAAAAACCATAGCCTTGACTAGACGGACCTTAGTTGGCAAAGTAATGTCTCTGCTTTTGAATATGCTATCTAGGTTGGTCATAACTTTTCTTCCAAGGAGTAAGCGTCTTTTAATTTCATGGCTACAATCACCATCTGCAGTGATGTTGGAGCCCCAAAAAATAAAGTCTGACACTGTTTCCACTGTTTCCCCATCTATTTCCCATGAAGCGATGGGACCAGATGTCATGATCTTCGTTTTCTGAATGTTGAGCTTTAAGCCAACTTTTCACTCTCCTTTTTTACTTTCATCAAGAGGCTTTTTAGTTCCTCTTCACTTTCTGCCATAAGGGTGGTGTCATCTGCATATCTGAGGTTATTGATATTTCTCCCACCAATCTTGATTCCAGCTTGTGTTTCTTCCAATCCAGCATTTCTCAAATATAACTTTGCACTTATTATTTATGTCAAGTAAAATTAAAGTGTATAACCATATAAACACAATTTATCATTTAATAAAAATGATTAATAAAAATTTATCATTTAATAAAAATAAAAAACTGTCAATATTCAAGTTTTCAAACTGAAAAATAAAAACATGTATATTTTATGCCACATTGTCTTAATAAATTATTTTATTACCTTGTCCTTTTAATTGCAAAGAAATATGTCCTGTGTTTTGGGAGTTTGTAATCCTTTATTGAGCATTTCCAGATTTTTATGGTTTTTGACATTAGTTAAAACATAAGTGAGTTTCTCAAATAATGTATTGACTCTTTTTTTTCTTTTCCTAGTCTTCAACCTTTACACATTAAGTGTAGTTAAATAGAATGTAGTGATTCTCCTTATTGGAAAATTTACCTGAACAACTAGCCATCTTCACTGGATGTTTACATATATCCCTTCTGCCCTTGATTTAGATATAAAAACATCTAAATATGATTGCATTTAAATTATTCTTTCTTTGTCAGTGTGCCATGATATATTGTTGCATCAGAAATTATTTAAATTAAAAATGCCTTTTGTCTAATTGTGTCTGGCGCAGATGCTCTTAATGTCCTTAAAACTGAACAAAGCAAAAAAAAAAAAAAAAAGTGAAAGCCAATTAGAGCAAAGAAAAAGAATTTTTAATACATTATAGCTTAACATATATATTAGCAATAAATCTTTTGCCAGGTGAGTGAGAATTGGAAAACTAGATTATTAAGATAGATAAGCAGTTTGAGACATACATTCCTGAAATAACATGTCTATGTCTGTGGGTAAGAAGATATGAAGAAAATCCACATCTCATCAATGTGCTGTCCCTAGTGCAGAAAGACAAGGTTTGTGTCAAACAGAACTAAAAAGTTGTAGCTATTATCTATGGTACTTCTAAGTGTCCATTGTGCTGCTTTATGCTTTCTGTCACAGTTTTCTATCCATTCAGAGGGTAAAATTCCTTGAAAACCAGCACAGGTACCAGTGTAAGAAAGGAGGGTGAAATGTTAATATATCATCCCAGGAAGTACACAGTCCCATAAATAGAGTGTTAAAGAACATGAAGGAATATAAGGTGTCTGATTTTTGTGCATATAGGAGATAGAAGTCTTTAAATAATTATTAAAAAAAAAAAAAATAAAAAATAAAAAAAAAAAAATAAATAAATAATTATTGATTCCATGTCACAAAGTATGGAAGCAAAATTATGATAATATCTATCATCTCAGTAGAACCAAAGTTGGTGAATATTTGTCACCACTTGAAAACTTGGTGAGCAGTTTTACACATCAACAGTTGTACCAGATGTGAATTTAAAAAGGGACTCAGAATCAAATTGCCAATGAGCCATCAGAGGTTGAATTGGCAAAACTGAACTTATGTTTTTACCTATCAGCAGTAAGATGGTGCCCTTATTCCTCTACAAGAGGAGTGTCATAGATACCCACCTAAAACAGGAGGTTTAAATAAGATCCAGAGTCTTAGGATATTATGAAAAAAAAAAAAAAAAGATCATTCACCATACAAGGAAGAAGGAAGGTCTCAAACTGAAGGGGGGAACACAGAAACAATAGATGAATTCCAACATCAACATGACCAAGATGTTACATAAAAAAAAAAAGATTTTACAGTAGTCATAATAGAAATATTTCAATAAGCAATTATGGACATCCTTGAAAAAAGTGAACAAAGTTGAAATCTGCAGCAAAGAAATATATGTAGAGGAATTCAACAAAAATTTGAACTTAAAAATGTAATAGCTGAGGTACAAAGTCAGTAGATAGGCTCAACAGGAGAATGGAAACTAGAGGGAATAATGAATGAACTGAAAGATAGAAAAATAGAAATTACCTTATCTTAATAACAATAAAAATTGATTGATTAAAAACATAGACTAAGTCTCATAGACTTGTTGAATTATTGCAAAAGATATAACACTCTGGTTAGAAGTGTTTCAGAAGATGTGATAAGGTGGAACTTAAAAGGTACATAGGAAAAATAATGGCTGAAAAATTTCCATTTTTGGTAAGAGATATAAAGGTGCAGATTCAAGAAGATAAGCAAACACAAATGAAATAAAATCAAAGAAAGTAGAGACAAAATACATCATAATTAAACTCCTGAAAGCTAAAGACAAAGGAAACAATACTTGAAAGCAGACAGGTAAAAAAATAATACCATACTGATAGTAGAAAAAAATAATTCAACTATTCAGTTCAGTTCAGTCACTCATTCGTGTCTGACTCTTTGTGACCACATGGGCTATCAGGCTTCTCTGTCCATCACCAACTTCCAGAGTTTGCGAGTTAGTGATGCCATCCAACAATCTCATCCTTGGTAATCCCGTTCTTCTCCTGCCTTCACTCTTTCCCAGCATCAGGGTCTTTCCCAGTGAATCAGTTCTTCAAATGAGGTGGCCAGAGTATCAGAGCTTCAACTTCATCATCAGTCCTTCCAGGAAATATTCAGGACTGATTTCCTTTTGTATTGACTGGTTCTAACTCCTTTCAGTCCAAGCGACTCTCAACAGTCTTCTCCAACACTACAGTTCAAAAGCATCAATTCAAATATACTGGATTTTAAAATGAGAAACTATGAAGTCTTGAAGGAAGTGGCACAATATTTTTCCATTTGAGGAAGGGGGAATACTATTAATTCATAAGCTTATAAAAAATGTTTTCCAGAATCAAGGGGCAATCAAGACACACTCAGATATTTACACTTAAAATATGCACTCAGATAAGGAAGAACTTGTAGCCAGATTTGCTGTAGAAAAAAAATGAGCAAAGAAAATTCTCTTCATAGGAAAAGAGTCATAGAAGAAGGATTATTGGTACATGCAAAAGGAAGAAAATACTGTAAGCAAAACTCTAGGTAGTATCATTGATTTTTCCTCTTGAGTATTGCAAATTATGTTGGATTGTTGAAGCAAAACATATAACAATGTCTGATGTGGTTCTAAAAGTATGTAGGGAAACATCAGAAAATTATGTTATAAACAAGGAAAGGTAGAGAGATGTAATAGGATGTAAGATTTCTATATTTCACTTAAACTGGTAAAATTATGATACTAGTAGACTGTAGTAAGCTGCATTTTACAGTAGCTCCTCGAACAACTTGGGTTTGAAATACATGGTTCTACATATATCAGGATTCTTTCACTAAATATGTAGTATAGTAATACATGCTCCATGATTGGTTGAATCCATGGAGGCAGAAGTAAGGATACAGAGGACTGACTGGAAAGTTATATGTGGATTTCAAAGTGCACAGACTGCACTAACTGCAGGTTAAACTGCAGTAACCACAGGTTAGTGTTTAGCACCACTATCCTCCATGTTGTTCAAGTGTCAACCATAAAAGTAACCAAGAAAATTCAGTAAAAAGGTATATAAATATATATAGATATATCAGAAAGAAATTCTAAATTTTTTCAAGTTGTCTACAGGAAGGTAGGAAAAAATGAAACAGAAAAACATAAACTGTAAAAAAAAAAAAAAAAGAAAGAAAGAAAGCAGCAAAATTAAGCCGTGTCAATAATTATATTAAATGTAACTGGTCTAAATATTCCAATTGAAAGGCAGAGATTTGGCACACTGGATCAAACGAAATGATCTGACTGTATATTTTTTATAGTAAAATCACTTAAAATATAAGAATACAGATCTTCCACTTACAATGGAGTTGTACATTCCAACAAACCCATTGTAAATTGAAAATATCATAAATTGAAATAGATTTAACACCTATACCTTATAGCTTAGCTAGCCTACCTTAAATGTGTTCAGAACACTTGCATTAGCCTATCATCAGTTCAATTCAGTTGCTCAGTCGTGTCTGACTCTTTGCAACCCTATGTACTGCAACAAGCCAGGTGTCCCTGTCCATCACCAACTCCTGGAGCTAGCTCATCATTCATCGAGTTGGTGATGCCATCCACTCATCTCATCCTCTGTCATCCCCTTCTCCTCCTGCCTTCAAAAAACCCATCAGGGTCTTTTCCAGTGAGTAAGTTCTTCGCACCAGGTAGCTAAAGTATTGGAGTTTCAGCTTCAGCATCAGTCCTTCCAATGAATATTCAGGGCTGATTTCCTTTAGGATTGACTGGTTTGATCTCCTTGCAGTCCAAGGGACTCTCAAGAGTCTTCTCCAACATCACAGTTAAAAAGCATCAATTCTTCAGTGCTCAGCTTTCCTTACTGTCCAACTCTCACATCCATACATGACTACTGGAAAAATCATAGATTAGACTAGATGGACCTTTGTTGGCATAGTAATATCTCTAGTTTTTAATATGCTATTTAGGTTTGTCATAGCTTTTCTTCCAAGAAGCAAGTGTCTTTTAATTTTGTGGCTTCTGCACCATCTTCAGGAGCCCAAGTAAAGAAAGTCTGTCACTGTTTCCGTGATAGCCTGTGATAGTCAAAAGCATGTAAGTCAAAGCCTATTTTAAACTAAAGTTTTGAATACTTCATGTGATTTATTGAATACTGTACTGAAAAAAAAAAAAAAAGACTGGTGTATGAGTACAGACTGCTTGTAAGTGTGTTGGTTGTTTACCCTCATGATAGTGTGACTACCTGGGAGCTAAGGCTTGATGCCACTGTCTATCTTTTGGAGAGAGTATCATACCACATATCACAAGCCCAGGAAGAAATCAAAGTACAAAATTTGAAATGTGGTTCATAGGGTAAACTTGAAAAATTGCCCAAGTTAAATCATCATAAACTGGGAACCATCTGTATATGAAGACTGAAAGTAAAAGACCTATCATTAAATCATTAACTAAAGGAAAGTTGGAGTGACTATATTATCCTTAGATATATTAGACTTCAAGGAAAGAGAGAAACATTTTATAATGATAAAAATGTCAGCCAATGAAAGAATTAATTTCTAAAATATGCAAGCAGCTCATAAAACTCAATACTAGAAAAACAAATAACCCAATCCAAAAGTGGGAAAAGACCTAAACAGACATGTCTCCAAAGAAGACATACAGATAACTACAAACACATGAAAAGATGCTCATTATCAGAGAAATGAAAATCAAAACTTCAGTGAGTTATCACCTCACACCAGTCAGAATGACCATCAAGAAGTCTACAAACAATAAATGCTGGAGAGGCAGTGAAGAAAAGGAAACCCTCTTGCATTGCTGATGGGGATGTAAATTGATTCAGCCACTATGGAAGATGGTATGGAGATACCTTTAAAAACTTGGAATAAAACCACCATATGACCCAGCAATTCCACTCCTACGCATATACCCTGAGGAAACCAAAATTAAAAAAAAAAAAAAAAAAACATGTAACCTAGTGTTTATTGCAGTACTATTTACAGTAGATAGAACATGGAAGCAAACTAGATGTCTCTTTCCAGGTGAATGTATAAAGAAAGTGTAGCATATAAATACCTGAATGGTCTAGTGGTTTTCCCTACTTTCTTCAATTTTAAGTCTCAATTTGGCAATAAGGAGTTCATGATCTGAGCCACAGTCAGCTCCCGGTCTTGTTTTTGCTGACTGTATAGAGCTTCTCCATCTTTGGCTGCACAGAATACAATCAATCTGATTTTGGTGTTGACCATCTGGTGATGTCCATGTGTAGAGTCTTCTCTTATGTTGTTGGAAGAGGGTGTTTGCTATGACCAGTGAGTTCTCTTGGCAAAACTCTATTAGCCTTTGCCCGCTTCATTCCATATTCCAAGGCCAAATTTGCCTGTTACTCCAGGTGTTTCTTGACTTCCTACTTTTGCATTCCAGTCCCCTATAATGAAAAGGACATCTTTTTTAGGTGTTAATTCTAAAAGGTCTTGTAGGTCTTCATAGAACCATTCAACTTCAGCTTCTTCAGCATTACTGGTTGGGGCATAGACTTGGATTACTGTGATACTGAATGGTTTGCCTTGGAAACGAACAGAGATCATACTGTCGTTTTTGAGATTGCATCCAAGTACTGCATTTCAGACTCTTTTGTTGACCATGACGGTTACTCCATTTCTTCTAAGGGATTCCTGCTCACAGTAGTAGATATAATGGTCATCTGAATTAAATTCATCCATTCCAGTCCATCTTAGTTCGCTGATTCCTAGAATGTCGACGTTCACCCTTGCCATCTCTTGTTTGACCACTTCCAATTTGCCTTGATTCGTGGACTTAACATTCCAGATTCCTATGCAATATTGCTCTCCTTACAGCATCGGGCCTTGCTTCTATCACCAGTCACATCCACAATTGGGTTTTTTTGTTTTTTTTTTTTTTGATTTGGTTCCATTCCTTCATTCTTTCTGGAGTTATTTCTCCACTGATCTCCAGTAGCTTATTAGGTGCCTACTGACCTGGGGAGTTCCTCTTTCAGTATCCTATCATTTTGCCTTTTCATACTGTTCATGGGGTTCTCCAGGCAAGAATACTGAATTGGTTTGCCATTCCCTTCTCCAGTGTACCACATTCTGTCAGAACTCTACACCATGACCCACCCATCTTGGGTGGCCCCACCGGCATGGCTTAGTTTCACTGAGTTAGACAAGACTGTGGTTCTAGTGTGATTAGATTGACTACTTTTCTGTGAGTATGGTTTCAGTGTGTCTGCCTTCTGATGCCCTCTTGCAACACCTACCATCTTACTTGGGTTTCTCTTACCTTGGACGTGAGTATCTCTTCATGGCTGCTCCAGCAAAGCATAGCCACTGCTCCTTACCTTGGATGAGTGGTATCTCCTCACTGCCGCCTCTCCTGACCTTGAACGTGGAGTAGCTCCTCTAGGCCCTCCTGTGCCCATGCAACCACCACTCCTTGGACTTGGGGTTGCTCTTCTCGGCCGCCACCCTTGACTTCGGATGTGGGGTAGCCCCTCACGGCTTTTCTTAAATTGAAGAAAGTAGGGAAAACCACTGGACATTTCAGGTATACTCAGTAGTCATAGTCACTCAGTTCTGTCCAACTCTTGTGACCCCATGGAATGTAGCCGACAAAGTTCCTATGTCCATGGGATTCTCCAGGCAAGAATACTAGAGTGAGTTGCCATTATCTTCTCCAAAGTTGATCAGCTTAACTCAGGTTTAAATTCCTTATGAGTTTACCAATGGCATTTTTTTTTGATGCTGATCACCACAATTCTTTCTCTTATGATTATACAGTGAAAGTGAGAAATGCATTTAAGGGACTAGATCTGATAGATAGAGTGCCTGGTGAACTATGGACTGAGGTTCATGACATTGTACAGGAGACAGGAATCAAGACCATCCTCATGGAAAAGAAATGCAAAAAAGCAAAATGGCTGTCTGAGGATGCCTTACAAATAGCTGTGAAAAGAAGAGAAGCAAAAAGCAAAGGAGAAAAGGAAAGATATAAGCATCTGAAAGCAGAGTTCCAAAGAATAGCAAGAAGAGATAAGAAAACCTTCCTCAGTGACCAACGCAAAGAAATAGAGGAAAATAACAGAATGGGAAAGACTAGAGATCTCTTCAAGAAAATTAGAGATACCAAGGGAACATTTCATGCAAAGATGGGCTCGATAAAGGACAGAAATGGTATGGACCTAACAGAAGCAGAAGATATTAAGAAGACGTGGCAAGAATACACAGAAGAACTGTACTAAAAAGATCTTCATGACCCAGATAATCAGGATGGTGTGATCACTCATCTAGAGCCAGACATCTTGGAATGTGAAGTCAAGTGGGCCTTAGAAAGCGTCACTATGAACAAAGCTAGTGGAGGTAATGGAATTCCAGTTGAGCTGTTTCAAATCCTGAAAGATGATGCTGTGAAAGTGTTGCACTCAATATGCCAGCAAATTTGGAAAACTCAGCAGTGGCCACAGGACTGGAAAAGGTCAGTTTTCATTCCAATTCCAAAGAAAAGCAATGCCAAAGAATGCTCAAACTACCACACAATTGCACTCATCTCACTTGCTAGTAAAGTAATGCTCAAAATTCTTCAAGCTAGGCTTCAGCAGTACATGAACCATGAACTTCCAGATGTTCAAGGTGGTTTTAGAAAAGGCAGAGGAACCAGAGATCAAATTGCCAACCTCTGCTGGATCATGGAAAAAGGAAGAGAGCTCCAGAAAAACATCTATTTCTGTTTTATTGACTATGCCAAAGCCTTTGACTGTGTGGATCACAATACACTGTGGAAAATTGTGAAAGAGATGGGAATACCAGACCATCTGACCTGCCTCTTGAGAAATCTGTATGCAGGTCAGGCAGCAACAGTTAGAACTGGACATGGAAAAACAGACTGGTTCCAAATAGGAAAAGGAGTACATCAAGGCTGTGGATTGTCACCCTGCTTATTTCACTTATGTGTAGAGTAGATAATGAGAAATGCTGGGCTGGAAGAAGCACAAGCTGGAATCAAGATTGCCAGGAGAAATATCAATAACCTCAGATATGAAGATGACACCACCCTTATGGCAGAAAGTGAAGAGGAACTAAAAAGCCTCCTGATGAAAGTGAAAGTGGAGAGTGAAAGAGTTGGCTTAAAGCTCAACATTCAGAAAACGAAGATCATGGCATCTGGTCCCATCACTTCATGGGAAATAGATGGAGAAACAGTGGAAATAGTGTCAGACTTTATTTTGGGGTCTCCAAAATCACTGCAGATGGTGACTGCAGCCATGAAATTAAAAGATGCTTACTCCTTGGAAGGAAAGTTATGACCAACCTAGATAGTATATTCAAAAGCAGAGACATTACTTTGCCAACAAACGTCCTTCTAGTCAAGGCTATGGTTTTTCCTGTGGTCATGTATGGATGTGAGAGTTGGACTGTGAAGAAAGCTGAGGACTGAAGCACTGATGCTTTTGAACTGTGGTGTTGGAGAAGACTCTTGAGAGTCCCTTGGACTGCAAGGAGATCCAACCAGTCCATTCTAAAGGAGCTCAGTCCTGGGTGTTCATTGGAAAGAATGATGCTGAAGCCAAAACTCCAGTACTTTGGCCACCTCATGCGAAGAGTTGACTCACTGGAAAAGACTCTGATGATGGGAGGGATTGAGGGCAGGAGGAGAAGGGGATGACAGAGGATGAGATGGCTGGATGGAATCACCCACTCGATGGACATGAGTCTGAGTGAACTCCGAGAGTTGGTGATGGATTGGGGGACCTGGCATGCTGCAATTCATGGAGTCACAAAGAGTCGGACATGACTCAGTGACTGAACTGGACTGAGCATATAAATACTGTGGAATACTACTCTGCCATAAAAAGGAACACATTTGAGTCAGTTCTAATTAGGTGGATGAACCTAGAGCCTATTATACAGAGTGAAGTAAGTCAGAAAAAGAAATATAAATGTTGTATTCTGATGCATGCATATGGAATCTAGAAAGATGGTACTGATGAATTAGTTTTTGGGGCAGCAATGAAGAAACACACTTAGAGAACAGGTCTCTGGATATGGCGAGAGGGTGAGATGTATGGAAAGAGTAACAAAGAAATTTATAATACCATATGTAAAATAGACAGCCAATAGTAATTTTCTATATGACTCAGGGAACTCAAACAGGGGCTCTGTGACAATCTAGAAGAGTGGGATGAGGAGGGAGATGGGAGGGAGGCTTGGGAGGGATGAGACATGGGTGTGCTGATTCTTGTTTATGTATAGCAGAAAACCACAAAATTTTGTAAAGAATTACCCTTCACTTAAAAAAATAAAGTCCAAAAAAAAAAAAAAAACAAATAAACAAATAAATTTAGATTACATTTGTTTTAAAAAATATCAGTCAATGCATATAACATAGCATTTCTAAATGTTTATTTAAGAATTAACAGATATAAGCATTTAACAATATATGTGAAACTAAAACTGAGAGCTCTGAAAGGGGAAATAGAAATAAAAAATAAAAACATGAAAATACATATACATATGTATAAAAAATGCAATTTCTTTTTCTCAAGAAAAATTGAAAGAACAACTATATGAAAAATCCACAAGAATACAGAAGAAAATAACATTAACTCCTTGTATTAAATTGGCATAAGCAGAGCACTCCACCAAACAAATTCAGAATAATTATTGTGTGGTGCCCAAAAACATATATCAAGATAGATTATATCATAGGGGCATTAAATCAAGTTCAAAAAATTAAAAAAAAATTTTTTAAGTTAATTTTGAAAATATTTAAAGGTAAAATGTTTGAATCAATGGATAAACCTAACATGGTTTTAAGTGGAAGATTAGATATTATGAAGACAAAAATTATTTCCAATTATTTAAAAGTGAATGGAAGTTGTAACCAAAATTTTATCAGCTGTTTGTATATTTTGCTTTGTAAGAACTTGTATGCATGACTCTGAATTTCATCTAAAAAAGAAGTATGATTGTCATTCTTAGTTTTTTTAAATAAAATGGACTTTCAGTCAAAAGAACTGGATTCTAATTCTGATAGTACAATTCATTTCCAGTAATTTTGAGACACTAAACCTTTGCCACCTCATGTGAAGAGTTGACTCATTGGAAAAGACTCTGATGCTGGGAGGGATTGGGGACAGGAGGAGAAAGGGATGAAAGAGGATGAGATGGCTGGATGACATCATTGACTTGATGGACGTGAATCTGAGTGAACTCTGGGAGTTGGTGATGGACAGGGAGGCCTGGCGTGCTGCGATTCATGGGGTCGCAAAGAGTCGGACACGACTGAGCGACTGAAATGAAATGAACTGAACTGAACTGAAACATTTCTAAGTTTATTTTATATAACATATACATATAATTGCCATAACTGCTTATAATTTAGTGCTATTTTGACTATTGAACATCCAAATAAAGCATTTAGTACAATACACAATATCTGACATAGTTAGTACTCAATAAACAGTAGAGTTTATTCATGGATATTTTTAAAGCTGGGTAACAACCACTGAATTTCATCAGAAATCCTTCAACTTTTGGAAATGTGTGTCATGGACTTTTCAGTACTCAAATATAAATCATATAATGAAGTGACCTCACATTTTTGATTCAGAGTATAATGCCCCTGTACTATTTAGATACATATTTTAACAAAAATATCCTTCAGCATATTTTTTAAAATTCCCTACCAAATCTGTATTTAGACAGCCCTGTGCCTGTGAATGTGTATGTATTTTCAAGTGAATGTATTTTACAGAAAATATGAATATAGCTAGAGGGGGCAATACATTTCACATCATGATTTTTTTAAAATTGTCTTGAGTGACACATTTATTGAGTGCAGGCTGAGCTGAACTGTTTCATACAAGAGGTACTTAAAAATCTTAGAACTTATTCTTAGATAACATACTGTTAGGAGGTAATCGGGTAAGATTTTTCCTTGATGATAGGGAATAGGGCTAATACCAGGCCTGGAGATCTGAGTTTAAGGAAACAAAACTTGGACAAGAGAGGAAATAACTTCTCAGTTTAGCAGAACTCAGAAGTGGAGAGACATGGAGAATATTCAATGTTTACCAAGGGAATTCCCTGGTGGTCCAGTAGTTATAGTTAAGCCTTGGTCTTTAAATTTTGTGGACTCGGATTCAATGGGACTAGAGAAAAAGCAGAACAAGGGTGAATCAGGAAATCAACCTGGTGAATGTGTGGCCAGATCTATGTTGTAGCATTTAGTTATTCCCCTCTGTTGGTTCAAATTCTTCTGCAAAGTTTTACTGTTTCAATCAGTTCTCAGTTGAGTCATAGGGAATCAGAAATGGTTATAATATACATCCTCTGTTGGGTCTCAAGTCTATCATCTTCTTTTGGAAAATGATTTTTCCTGCTCTAAACAAGTAGTTTCAACTGATAGTATGAATGTCCTTGACTCACTCTAACTGTGCGTACAGTTGATTGATGAAGGCACGTATACCCCAGGTTGCTTTAGTTCTCTATCCCTGCCCACACATGATAGATAAAGTGAGAGACAAATAAATCAAGGTGAGATAGCCAGAACTTGTCTGCAAGTTATTTGAACTTCAGCCCCAAATCCTTCTGATACTAGTCAATAATGGGATGGAATAAAAACTGTCAGTGGCAAAGTTATGTGGCATAACCAAAAGAGATGAAGCTCACAACCCTTCAGAGAAATGAGAGAGTCTATAATATAGGCTTTTCCATACCAACTTGTTAGACCCAAATGAGGAATTGGATAACCCGCAAGCTCTCTCCCTTATTTTGACCTTTTATTTAACCAGAATTATGAATTCCCTGGTCCATCAGGTTGAATTCCATTAAATTTACTTTCAGCGGGCAATAGATACAAAATGATGTACTCTGGTCATACACAGATGACCCTGCTTGAGGGCTGACATATTTACCAGGGGAAAACATCAATAAACAATAGGTGCCTTGTCTTTAGGATAGAATATTATATACTAACAATGAACAATAAAAAGACACAAATACTTCCCTGTATGGTTTTTATTGCTCCTTTTTTGAGTTTTATGGGAGATGAATTCTCATTCTTCCTGGTTCTGATATCACTGACTGGTAGACATGTCACTGGATTTTCCAACAGCTGTCAAGTTCTAGAAAAGTATTCACAACTGAACTTTCTATATTATTGAAGTTAAAAGAGATTGAGAAATGATCAAATCAATGTCCTGTCTAGTATTGTGAATGCACTTATATCACTTTGTTTTGTACTATTTAATGCCAAAAACACTACAGTGAGATGTGGTGGGGATATAGCATACTGGAAAATTCACCTGTATATCTAATAATCTCTGGAGATTAATACTCTTTTTCTGTAGAAGTGGTGGCTCTGGATTCAGTTTTTTTGTTTTGTTTTGTGTTTTTTGCTTTATATACACTGCAAACTGCTTAAGTCATAGTTCCACTTAATACTGTCATATATATATATATATAAACTTTATTCTTATTTAAATGCTTAAAAATACAGTTTCATAGAATTATGTGAAATAATACACTGTATAAATGGAGAAACTTAGATATAACTAGCTATGGGCTGAGTGGATTGGAACTCAGGTATTTTATTCTTTGATCTTTTCTGAAAACTCTTAGTGCCTCTCAAAAAATATAAACCTAAGATTCTCATTTGTTTCAAATTTACAGAAAAACATATGCATCTACTCTTATGTCCTTCTAGATCTGTTCATTCATTCTTGGAATAGAGTTATTCCCCTCTACCCATTAACTACTTGCTAGTCGTGTCCATGGGGTCGCAAAGAGTAGGACACGACTGAGCAACTTCACTTTTTCACTAATCTAGGAATTGGTACAGGCAAAGTTATGAGTAGTAGTGTGAACAATGACATTTCTCTTGATTCATTTAGGAGACACCAATTTGTGCATAGACATCTCCGTCACAACCAAGAAGAAGGCTATTAACATTTTTGGCAAAATATAACCTCCCATTTAGGAGAAATCGTCTTAAGACACAATAAAAATTTCTACGGAAAACTTCTAAAAGTTGTAATTACTGATCATGTGCATGCATGCTTAGTCACTCAGTCATTTCTGACTCTTTGTGACCCCTGACTGAAGCCCACTAGGCTTCTCTGTCCTTGGGATTTTCCAGGCAAGAACACTGGAGTAGGTTGCCATTTCCTTCTCCAAAGTACTGATCACACACTACCAATCCATAAGATGAACGGCAGAGAGGCCAACTGGTAGAAGTCAGTATGGGAGAAAGAGAATGAAGGGAAAACTGGAAGATAGAATCTAAAAAAAAAAATCCCAATTATCTAAGGAAAAAAAGAGAGAAGGCTTTTCAGACTGTATTCAACAGCAATAATCAGAATTCACAAAGCAGAGGCAATGCTGGTGGTTATTAAAATGCTTCTTTAGAATGTGCTCTGAAATGGACTCTATCTATTTTCTGATTCAGTAAATTGTTTATGGTTTTGCCACTCAGTTGTATGTTTGACCAATGGCACCCTGAGAAAACTGGGCTCCGTTGCTGAAGCCCCAGGATTTGTGATTCTTGCTTTGACTCCTTTCTGTGACACATTTAACCCTTCTATTCTTTTCCTCACCTTCCTTAACATGGATCCAATTAAGGGAAATTTTTTCCTTAATACAAAAAAAAATTGGGCTTGATCTATAGCCTGGATTCTCTCTAAATGCTGGTGGCATTTCACTAGGATGAAAAATAGAAACTTATCCTAACATAGGTGTTGGTAGAATTAATTAATGTTTATGAAGCACCTCAGATTCTTGGATGAAAGGGCCCTGAAGAATTCTCTCATTTGAATGTGATATTATTGCATCATCTGATCCTGTGGTGAAGCAGGAAGATAAAAATAGGCTCAAACGTAGTGACAAGCTGTAACTCTGAGAGGGCAGTGTACACTCTGTTCAGGGTCTGGGTAAAATACTTTTTAAGTGTTTTCAGAGAAAATTGACTATATACATATTTTTTGGATTGTGCAGTTTTCTGTCACAAGAGAAACTTCCAACTTCATGCCTTTCTTTCTTGAGTGAAGACCTTATATCCCAGTGGGAACAGAGCCTCACTGTGTAGTGTCATGACGCTGCACTTGGTAACTAAACTCTGAGTGTGAGGAATTTTAAGCACTTTGAAGAGAGGTGACTTTTGAGAAGTACATATTTAATCAAAATGTGGAAAAGGGAGACTTATTATTTTTCTTCGTTTAGTCAGTGTTATACCTTGCTGCATTTGAAAAATATTGTCCCTGATGAAGAAGGAACATGGCTTCCTTCCAGATGAGAACTTTAGGTCTAACAGCAGGACAGACTGTGAGCTCGCAGACAAAAGAGGACTATTCATGCTTGTTCTCTATTTGGGCCCGTTCCATCCTTGCCAGACATGATTGTGTCCTTGGATCTCTATTTGAAGAACTCGCAGTTGGCATTCTGTTATTGAGTGTCTGGAGAAGTTTGGTTATCTCTCCACAAGGAATCCTAGGGCTGGACTCATGACCTTGTCACAAAGACTAAACCTTGTGCTTCCCCTGAAAGAAAATAAACAGATGTGACTCCCCTGGTTAAATGGGGTGTAAAACAGCACTTAGGCTTGTCACTGTTCCTCCCAGTATTCATCAGCATCTCACTACTAAATACTGTGCTCCCAACTCGAGCAGCTGCTGTCAAGGTAGGAGGTGACAGACTCTTGGATGGCAAGACGTGTTTTTAGATGTGGAGCAGTCAAGGTGCCGACATGAGGAGCCCGTAGGGGGATCTAGCCCTGGAGCTTTTATTTGAGGCTAATGAATAAAAAGGAAGGGCCCATCTATGCAGACTGCATCCACGAATGAGACTAGCAGTGAGATTAGCCCAAAATCAGTATTTTCTTAAGACACCTGGCTAACTTGCTTGCTTTTCATATACCTAAATGTTTGCAATGAATCATACTTAAGAATGCCTAAATGGGGATCACTGGATATTTGGATAGTAATACCACCAAAATGACAATAAGCAGAATGGGGTGTCTGATCTCATGCAGTCTTATCCCTTTGACTGACTTCCTGCAAGTTTCAGAATAGATTTAGGAGGGTTATTCACTGACCCTGCTTTGGGCATAAGCCTTACTGTGCCCAAGGAAACACTGCCCTAATACCCTAGAGGCACTCACAGACTCAGAGAAGGGAAACAGTGCTTTAATTTCAATCCTTTAGGAGTTTGGGATTATGTTGATCAACTGAAAATAAAAGCCAGGTTACCTGCAGAATATCATCAATGAGAGCAAACACTTCTCAAAATTCCTTCACTTTCATGTTTTGAATTAAGAATTCTATTTCCATTTGCTGAATTTACCAGAAAATTTAGATTTCTGTTGCAGTATGTGCTGCATAATAATAAGAGTAAAATGCTAACTAATGATAACATTTATTCAGTAGTTAAAATGTCAAACTGAAATTCCTAGATTCTCTGTCATTATCCTACTCATGTTTAACCTTTTACCAATAATAGATCAATCCTTCAAAATCTCTACTCTGGTCATTTAGAAGTAGAGAAGAAGAGAATAAGTATAGAATATTTTCCCTGAAATGTAGGAGCTTACAGTGTGCCTGGGCAGAAATTACTCAATAATACTAGAGAATAAGAATGAAAGGAAAATGAAACAATATAAGTAATTGTGATTCTGGGCCACCATTTCAGTTCAGTTCAGTTGCTCAGTCGTGTCCGACTCTTTGCCACCCCATGAACTGCAGGACATCAGGCCTCCTGCTCCATCACCAACTCCAAGAGTCCACCCAAACTCATGTACATTGAATCGGTGATGCCATCTAGCCATCTCATCCTCTGTTGTCCCCTTCTCCTCCTGCCCCCAATCCCTCCCAGCATCAGGGTCGTTTTCAATGAGTCAACTCTTTGCATGAAGTGGCCAAAGTATTGTAGTTTCAGCCTCAGCATCAGTACTTCCAATGAACACCCAGGACTGGTCTCCTTTAGAATGGACTGGTTGGATCTCCTTGCAGTCCAAAGGACTCTCAAGAGTCTTCTTCAGCACCACAGTTCAAAAGCATCAATTCCTCAGTGCTCAGCTTTCTTCACAGTCCAACTCTCACATCCATACATGATCACAGGAAAAACCATAGCCTTGACTATATGGACCTTTGTTAGCAAAGTAATGTCTCTGCTTTTGAATATGCTAAGTTGGTCATAACTTTCCTTCCAAAGAGTAAGCATCTTTTAATTTCATGGCTGCAGTCACCATCTGCAGTGATTTTGGAGCCAAAAATAAATAAATAAAGTCTGACACTGTTTCCACTGTTTCCCCATCTATTTCCCATGAAGTGATGGGACCAGATGCCATGATCTTAGTTTTCTGAATGTTGAGCTTTAAGCCAACTTTTTCACTCTCCTCTTTTTTCTGGGCCATAAAGCATAGCAATTCATAATTTGGATCTTAAAGGACAGTTACCCACATAGAAATAAAGGATTACCACTTGCTAGGCATATATGCTTATGCCATGTATCTTTATGTATTCATCACATCTCTAGAGTAAACAAAGCAGCATCTATAATCACAGGGTTATTGTGAGGATTAGTTGGATCAATGTAGAACAGTGTTTAACCAAGTTTCTGACATGTAGTAGATATTAAACATCTATTAAATGCCCTTGACATTAATATTATTGCTATTATTTCTCCTTAGATAGATTGTAGATATCATGGTCTGGTGATATTTAGGATAAAACAATGCTTCAAAATCCTACTGATTGTATCTATGTTGTTTACAACTCAGGTTCAGTTAATAATAACAAATCACCTTTGATCATTCTCTCTACATCAATCTGCATATCTAATCCTAATCATGTCAATTCCTATTCATATAAATTTCTATTTTAAACACAGATTCTAAAAGACTCACATAGACACTCCATATACTAGGTGGTGAAATGTGGTAATTTCACTTTGTTTAGCTTATATCTATTGTCTACTTTACCTACAATGAACATGCATTTGCATGTATTGCTTATACAAAGCAAAAACAGGACAAATATTTTTGAATTGTTTTCCTCCTTCCAATTTTACTGTTAATGACTTGGTTCATTTTTTAAAAATTATATTTTCAGCCACAGTGTTGTAGCAGCTCCTTTGAGCTGCTGAAATAACTTAGGTGAAAGTGAAGAGAAAATTGCTGAGTCATGTCCAACTCTTTGCATCCCCATGTACTATACATTCTGGAATTCTCCAGGCCAGAATAACAGAGTGGGTACCCGTTCCCTTCTTCAGGGAATCTTTCCAACCCAGGGTTTGAACCAAGGTGTCCCACATTGCAGGTGGATTTTTTATCAGCTGAACCACCAGAAAAACCCAATAACTTGGGGGGAATTCCCAATTGCAGCTCTCAGTGACTTTATAGTACTGGAGAACATGGGCTGTGGGTTTCCATTTTGTATAACCTTTCATACAACTCTAGCACAGGATATTATAACTGTCTGTCTTTCTGCCTGTCTCTTCTCTATGAATGAAATAAATGAAAGAAAGTGGAAAATGTTTTGCCATCGATTTACAACATTTTCCCAAAAGACTATAGATAGCAGGACATATCTAAATCCATGGCTTTAAATTTAAATTGAATTTCATTTTTGAAGTTTCCACTTTTTTACCTTGAAATTTCCACCCAACAGAAGTTGGGTGGTAATAACTCATTTTTTCTATGTTTAAATTCATTTGAAATGAAATGAAAGAGTTCAAAAGAATTATATCTCATTCATTTTGAAGAAGGAAATGATCGAGATTTTACTACTTTTTTCCTTATATAAACTGCCTGTTGTACTGTAGAATGTCAGTGCCTGGCATGCCTTCCTGCCAAAATGCAGAACAGATGCAGGAGGGCACCTTGGGAACCATATATTATAAAGTATGGCTGAAGAACTATTTTCACACCTCTCCCAGCCCTGTCTTCACCTGTTTATGCAGGAAACAGACCTGTAGATTTTAGTTCATCTGGTTCCATGCCAGTGGAGTCCCAAAGGCTCTAAACAACTGCTTTTTCATTTCAAGTTCTATTCTTTTCCTCCCAGTTTTTGGCTGACAGTTGCTCAGGTTTGTCTGCTGGCAAGATTTCAGAGGTTTCTTTGCTACAAGTTGCCTCGGTTTAAGAAGAAGTTGGAAATAGAATGTATTTCTAGGAATGAAAATCAGAAATAAGGGTGGCATTATTTTAATGATGGGGGAGACTTCTATGTAGGCATCTTCAGAAAGATGAGCAGATATTTTTGTTCATTGTTCTTCTTGGTCCCCAATATTTCTATGAGTCTGTGAATGAAGGGAGAGAGACCCTAAACTTATAAGCTGTAGGCATATGTTCATACCCATCAATTAACAAAACTACACAGTGTAACAACATCTAAACAATGTCCTGCAACTAAATTTTTGTGTGATGTGCTCAGTCAGGTAATCAAGTGCCTTAACAACCTCAGGTCATATGTGTTGTTATAACATTAATTGCATTAAAGTATAATAACTAAGACAGTATTAGCCATAAACTTCTAAGAGATAGAAAACTCAAATATGATGCTTTATGGATCAGAAAGGATAGAGCCTAATCATAAGCTGTAAATAAAATGCAGGCCAAAATTCAACATTATGTTCCCTACATTTTAATTGACATGGGGAACACTGCAGATGCTTTTCCTGAAGTGGGGGAGGAGGGCAATTAGTGCCATAAGGCCTCTATTATTTCATTTTTGAAATTTTATTCCAGAGATGCTTATACAGGTGGTGTGGACTTGACTGGGTGGTGGTGGTGGTGGAGAGAAGTCCATATTCACTTTAGAGACTGCCTTTGCATGAAAAGGATCTGAATGATGAGACATCTGTATTTTCTTTACTTCCATCCCATTGGAGTTAGAATACCTTTGAGCAAACACTACCAACAACACTGCTTCCATATACTTCTAAATAAAATTCTAGGTGTGACTCTGAACTATGTGTTTATTTACGTTCAAGCTTTAAGGACAATGGCATTGGTGAATGCTGGAAAAGAGAGGACAAGATGTCCCATAACAGACTTAATTTTTACCTTTTTTTGACAATGTTCATTCATGTATGGAGTACAAATTGACAAAGTATCAGTATCTTTGGTTGTTGCTCGGTTGCCCATTCATGTCCGACTCTTCGCAACCTTGTGGACTGCAGCACACCAGGCTTCCCTGTCGCTTACCATCTCCTAAGGTTTGCCCAAGTTCATGTCGATTACTTCAGTGATGCTATCCAGCCAGCCATCTCATCCTCTGATGCCCTCTTCTTCTGCCCTCTATCTTTCCCAGCATGAGGGACTTTTCCAATGAGTCAGCTGTTCACATCAGATGATGAAAATATTAGAGCTTCAGCTTCAGCATCAGTCGTTACAATGAGTATTCAGGGTTGATTTCCCTGAAGATTGACTGATTTGATCTCCTTGCTGTCCAGGGGAATTTCAGGAGTCTTCTCAAGCACCACAGTTCAAAGGCACCACTTCTTTGGCATTCTGCCTTCTTTACTGTCCTGCTCTCACAACTGTACATGACCATTGGAAATACTATAGCCTTGACTATGGACCTTTGTTGGCAGAGTAATGTCTCTGTTTTTCAACACACTGTCTAGGTTTTAGTCATAGCTTTCCTGCCAATAAGAAACCATCTTCTGATTTCATAGCTGCAGTCACCATCTACAGTGATTTTAGAGACCAAGAAGGGGAAATTTGTCACTACTTCCACATTTCCCACTTCTATTTGTCATGAAGTAATGGAGCTGAAGGCCATGATCTTACTTCTTTTAATATTTAGTTTTAAGCTGGCTCATTCACTCTCCTCCTTCACCCTCATCAAGAGGCTCTTTAGTTCCTCTTTGCTTTCTGCTGTTAAAGTGGTATCATCTGCATATCTGAGGTTGTTAATGTTTCTCCCACCTATCTAGATTCCAGCTTGTAACTCATCCAGCCTAGCATTTCTCATTATGTGTTCAGCATATAGATTAAACAAACAGGGTGACAACAGGCAGCCCATTGTGCTCCTTTCTCGAATTTGAACCAGTTATTCCATACAGGGTTCTAACTATTGCTTCTTGACCGACATACAAGTTTCTCAAAAGACAGGTAGGATGGTCTGGTATTCCCTTCTCTTTAAGAGCTTTCCACAGTTTGTTATGATCCACACAGTGAAAGGATTTAACATAGTTGATAAAACAGTGGTAGATGTTTTTCTGGAATTCCTTTACTTTTTCTATGATCTAGTGAATATCGGCAATTTGATCTCTGGTTCCTCTTCCTTTTCTAAACTCAGCTTGGACATCTGGAAGTTCTTGGTTTGTATAAAGCTGAAGCCTAGCATGTAAGATTTTAAGCCTGACCTTACTAGCATGGGAGATAAGTGCCATTATCTGATGGTTAGCACATTCTTTGGTACTACCTTTCTTGGGAACTGGGATGAGGAATGAACTTTTCCAGTCTTGTGGCCACTGCTGGGTCTTCCAGATTTGCTGACTTATTGAATGCAACACCTTGATGACATCATCCTTTAGGGTTTTGAATAGTTCTACTGGAATTCCATCGCATCCGCTAGCTTTATTAACAGCAGTGTTTCCTAAAGGCTACCTGTCTGGCTCTGGGTGACTGACCACACCATTGTAGAAATCCAGTTCATTAAGATCTTTTTGTACAGTTCTTCTGTGTATTCTTTCTATCTCTTCTTGATCTCTTCAGCATCTACTATGTCTCTAACATTTCTGTCCTTCATTGTGACCATCTTTGGACAAAATGTTCCCTTGATATTTCCAGTTCTCCTGCAGAGATCTCTTGTCTTCCTCCTTTTATTCAGTAGCTTACAAGAATAAAATCACAGACCTTCATAGGACCCAAGGTTAAGATGATAAGCCATCTTGATATGTTATTTTGCCCTTCTTCTCTTTATCACATGGATACCTGACTGAAGGAAAGTGCCTTGGGAAGTATAATAGTAGTGATATTGTCACTGCTAACAGTATTAGGAACTACTTCCATCAATCTGAAGGAGGGTGGGTTTAAAGGTTTGCCATATTACCCAAAACATTGGAGGTAATCCTTTAGCATGGAGGAAATGTCCTCTAGCAATAGATAATGTTTAGAACTGGCTATCCTTAAAATTTGTAAGGCCTCCCCTGACAGCCATTTTGCTTTTTTGCATTTCTTTTCCATGGGGATTGTCTTGATCCCTGTCTCCTGTACAATGTCACGAACCTCATTCCATACTTCATCAAGAACTCTATCTATCAGATCTAGGCCATTAAATCTATTCTCACTTCCACTGTATAATCATAAGGGATTTGATTAAGGTCATACCTGAATGGTCTAGCGGTTTTCCCTACTTTCTTCAATGTGAGTCTGAATTTGGCAATAAAGGAAGAGAAGTGAAAGCAAAGGAGAAAATGAAAGATATAAGCATCTGAATGCAGAGTTCCAGGGACTAGCAAGAAGAGATAAGAAAGCCTTCTTCAGCAATCAATGCAAAGAAATAGAGGAAAACAACAGAATGGGAAATACTAGAGATCTCTTCAAGAAAATTAGAGATACCAAGGGAACATTTCATGCAAAGATGGGCTCAATAAAGGACAGAAATGGTCTGGACCTAACAGAAGCAGAAGATATTAAGAAGAGGTGGCAAGAATACACAGAAGAACTGTACAAAAAAGATCTTCATGACCCAGATAATCATGATGGTGTGATCACTAATCTAGGGCCAGACATCCTGGAATGTGAAGTCAAGTGGGCTACGAACAAAGCTAGTGGAGGTGATGGAATTCCAGTTGAGCTGTTTCAAATCCTGAAAGATGATGCTGTGAAAGTGCTGCACTCAATATGCCAACAAATTTGGAATACTCAGCAGTGGCCCCAGGACTGGGAAAGATCAGTTTTCAATCCAATTCCAAAGAAAAGCAATGCCAAAGAATGATCAAACTACTGCACAATTGCACTTCATCTCACATGCTAGTAAAGTAATGCTCAAAATTCTCCAAGCCAGGCTTCAGCAATACGTGAACCGTGAACTCCCTGATGTTCAAGCTGGTTTTAGAAAAGGCAGAGGAACCAGAGATCAAATTGCCAACATCTGCTGGATCATGGAAAAAGCCAGAGAGTTCCAGAAAAAGAAAAAAAAAATCTATTTCTGCTTTATTGACTATGCCAAAGCCTTTGACTGTGTGGATCACAATAAACTGTGGAAAATTCTGAAAGAGATGGGAATACCAGACCACCTGACCTGCCTCTTGAGAAATCTGTATGCAGGTCAGGAAGCAGCAGTTAGAACTGGACATGGAACAACAGAATGGTTCCAAATAGGAAAAGGAGTACGTCAAGGCTGTATATTGTCACCCTGCTTCTTTAACTTCTATGCAGAGTACATCATGAGAAACGATGGGCTGGAAGAAGCACAAGCTGGAATCAAGATTGCAGGGAGAAATATCAATAACCTCAGATATGCAGATGACACCACCCTTATGGCAGAAAGTGAAGAGGAACTAAAAAGCCTCTTGATGAAAGTGAAAGTGGAGAGTGAAAAAGTTGGCCTAAACCTCAACATTCAGAAAACAAAGATCATAGCATCCAGTCCCATCACTTCATGGGAAATCAGTGGAAACAGTGTCAGACTTTATTTTTTTGGGCTCCAAAATCACTGCAGATGGTGATTGCAGCCATGAAATTAAAAGACACTCCTTGGAAGGAAAGTTATGACCAACCAGATAGCATATTCAAAAGCAGAGACATTACTTTGCCAACAAAGGTCCGTCTAGTCAAGTCTATGGTTTTTCCTGTGGTCATGTATGGATGTGAGAGTTGGACTGTGAAGAAGGCTGAGCACTGAAGAGTTGATGCTTTTGAACTGTGGTGTTGGAGAAGACTCTTGAAAGTCTCTTGGACTGCAAGGAGATCCAACCAATCCATTCTGAAGGAGATCAGCCCTGGGATTTCTTTCGAAGGAATGATGCTAAAGCTGAAACTCCAGAACTTTGGCCACCTCATGCGAAGAGTTGACTCGTTGGAAAAGACTCTGATGCTGGGAGGGATTGGGGGCAGCAGGAGAAGGGGATGACAGAGGATGAGATCGCTGGATGGCATCACTGACTCTGTGGATATGAGTCTGAGTGAACTCTGGGAGATGGTGATGGACAGGGAGGCCTGGCGTGCTGTGATTCATAGGGTCACAAAGAGTTGGACACGACTGAGCGACTGAACTGAACTGACTGATCCTTAAAATGTGTAGAAGGAAATGGCAATCCATTCCTTTGCCTGGAGGGGTCCCATGGACAGAGGATCTTGATGGGCTACTCTATAGGTTTGCAAAGAATCAGACATGACTTAAGTGACTTAGCATGGCACAGCCCATCCTTAAAATGTGTCTTCAAAATGTGTTGGGTACCTAGGGACAGATCATTACATCAGTCACTGGAAGGATACCAAGCAGTCTAGACTAGACTAGAGATTAACAAACTTTTTTTTTTTTTCCCACTGTTAAGAGTCAGATAGTAATTTTTTAAAATTTTTTAGGCTTTGCTGGCTACTCTGCAGCCTCTGGGATACCTAATAAACTCTGCTGTCTTAGCAGAAAAGCAATCATATACAATACATAACAAATACCTGGTTCTACTTTTCAATAGAGCTTTATTTATAAAACTAAATGGCCAACAGGATTGGTATGTGGTCTTTATTTTGCTCATTCCTGACTTAGATTTTTGCTTATAGTAAGTTCATAGTCCTATTGGGCAGATATGGAGGCATGTAAAGAGACTAAGATAATAACCTAAAAAAAAAAAAATCAGCAGTGTAGCTAATAAGATATACAAAAGTTCAGTGGAGCAAGCAATACTTGAGAATAATAATTATATTTTACCTGAGCCTTGGATAAGATCACGGATGCTCTTTTACATTCTGTAATCCTAAAACACATCATCATTAATAGGTTCTTCTGTGTTAAGCAGATTTCCACCCCTGGTAAGTGTGTCTCACAAGGGTACATTTTTATTTAAAAAGGTGGGCAGAAAAGGTCTAGAAGAGAGGAACAGAAAATCAACGATTTCTGAAATTTAACTGGATGATTAAACAGACTTGAAAATACCATAATATGAAGTTTGTGTAATTGCCATTTTCTCTATTTTGCCCATCTCAGGGCAGGCCTATGAGCCTTAGAGTTTGATGATTGTTTCATTTAAGAAAACCATGTAGGATGATTCTTGGAAATATGTAGGCTTTCTGTTTTTATTTCGAGTGAATATGGAGCTCTTTTCAGACCAAAAATCAAACCTTAACTCCCAGCAAATATTGTGGCCAGCACATTTATTTTTGATAAAAATAAATGTCAATTTAATTGCAAATGAGGCACTCTCCTTAGACTCATGGCAAATTGCAATCCTGGCCCTCAGTGCTGAAAGTTTGGGTTTTTTGTGCTAGATTTTCCTGACCTGGTTTAGAAAATAATGTCCTGAGTTTCACCCAGCAATATTTAAAAAGGCATTCTGTGCAGATGGTTTTATGGAGATGTGAATGAAAATGAGTTGAAGATGTCTCAAAGCAGCTGTAGTCTCTCATTCAGAGCAACCAAAGACATCAGAGACACTGCATGAAAACAGAGGACTTGGCCATCTTCCTTATCAGGACTAAACTTCCTATCAATGAAAAAAGCTTCTTCTTCTTCTGTTTTTTGTTTTTTGTTTTTTTTGGTTTGTGTGTTTGTTTGTTTTTTTCTTAATGTGATCAAGATGGGTCCCTTAGGGTCAAAGATGAAGTACATTAGAGGAGAGATTAAAATCTACCTTCTGCTCATCTGTATTTAACCTAACCACAAAAGATTAAGAAGATTTTAGACTCTGGTGAGCTGACTCATTCCTATTCTCTCTCTCCATGAACACTAAATTTATCATTTAAATGTTAAAAAGGGAAACCAGATGCTATAGTTATTAACTTTTGGAATCAACTATAATCTTCCTATTAAATTCTTCCATCCAGGTATGGGCAATTATTTGCTTGATCTAAAGGTGCAGAAAATGCAGGCACACAGAGTTTCAGAAAGTCCAGTTTAATAAGACAGGTGGGTAACTAATAATGTGGAAAATTACCTGCAGATTGAGGATATTGGGAATGACTAATGGCCAAAACTAAGCGAGTAAATTAGTTGCAAAATGATACCATTTGCAGTAGTGGTGTGAATGGGGGACGGAAAAGCACAGTGGCATGTGGCAGTGAGCAGAGCTGAGCAGAGTTTGAATGTGGCCCAGACTCAGGAAAGCATGCCATCCACTTATGCCTCCCCCTACTTCCACCCCTGCCCTGTGACTGCTTAAGCCTCCCATTATTTATTTATTTTTGTTCATCTGTGCTGTGAGAGTAAGGTTTAACTGTGCCGGCTGTGAAGTCTAGTTAGCTTTATGAAGTCTAACACAAAGTCATCACCAAGGTCAATACCATCACTTACAAAGCTTGCATTTACTTCATCACACCCAGTAGACTCTAGACAGTCAAATTTCATCAAACTGTGTAGCAAAGGGCACAGGGTAGGCTTTGGGACAATCAAAACTTAAGGTTGATTATTATTAATAAGAAATAGGTTGGTATTATCCTCCAAGACAAGTTTGTTGAACAAATATAACAAAATGTTTTTGCTTAAAGATATTTTAAAATGACAAGGAGTGTCATATAATTGGTAGTGTCATTTTATGTGTTGCTATTTCTCATCTCCTCATAGAATTTTAGATAAATTGATGGTATTCCTTCAATTCTATAATGCCTTAAGATAGAAAATATACATATCTTATTGGCATTACATCTGTTTTAGAGTAGACTTACTGAGCTACCCATTTTTCCTTTTTCCAGATCCTCTTGGATAGCTCATCCAGTACTAGCAATTCAAAGTATGTAAAAGATAGCATCTCAGTTCATTGTCTAAAGCTACCTGAATGACAACTGAGGAAACTTTCAGTTCAGTTCAGTTCAGTTCAGTTCAGATGCTCAGTCATGTCCGACTCTTTGTGACCCCATGAATCGCAGCACACCAAGCCTCCTTGTCCATCACCAACTCCCGGAGTTCACTCAAACTCACACCCATCGAGTTGGTGATGCCATCCAGCCATCTCATCCTCTGTTGTCCCCTTTTCCTCCTGCCCCCAATCCCTCCCAGCATCAGAGTCTTTTCCAATGAGTCAACTCTTCTCATGAGGTGGCCAAAGTACTGGAGTTTCAGCTTTAGCATCATTTCTTCCAAAGAAATCCCAGGGTTGATCTCCTTTAGTCAATTAAATGTTGTTACTGTCTGTTCTAGAAATTGTAGAAATTGTATACATATAATAAGGTCCCCTCTAATGTTCTTCCTGCTGTTCTCTAAGATCTAATGTTCTTCCTGATGAAGTGATAACAATTTGAAAGTGTTACTCATTCAGTCATGTCCAACTCTTTGACACCCCCTGGACTGTAGCCCGCTAGTTTCCTCTGTCCATTGAATTATCCAGGCAAGAATACTGGAGTGGGTAACCATTTCCTTCTTCAGAGGATCTTTCTGATCCAGGGTTCAAACCTGGGCATCCTGCAATGCAGGCAAATTCTTTACCATCTGAGCTCCCAGGCAAGCCATTTTAGGATGAATAGAAATTACTTGTTCAACTACAAGGGACCTGGCACAATAGACCTGACAGAAGGGAACTGACATGATTAAGCACGGTCCCTGCAAAGATTATATAGAAAAGGAGAGAGAAAAGCTGACCAAAGGAAGAGTGGAGGCCCTGGACACCCATGGGAAGCAAAGAGGCTGATAACAACAATAATAGTTTCTTTTTTTTTCTTTTTTTCCCCTTTTTGTATCATATCCCTACTCTAAGACAGTTCTCAATCAATTATGTCTTAAATGATATTTTCAGTGGACCTGTTGTGGATACTTTACATAAAAAATATAGACCCCTCACATAAAAGTTGCTTTTCTGTCAAAGTTGATGATATTACATACATTCACATATACACTAAGAGAATATGAAAAAAAATCTCACATGATCAGGCTTTCTAGGGAGAGAAAGGAGGCTCCCAAGAAGATATGAAAATTGATTGAGAGATCAAAAAAGGAGACTGATTAAGGTTTTCACATTCTTTAGGAGATATATCTGGGGTGAGGCCTTGCATGCTTGTGCAGATGACTACCTGCCTTCAACTTCCCATCTGTGCCAAAGAAGGGCATACCTGAGCTTTGATATCAGCTTGCCCAAATGTAGGTCATAAGCAGAAAAAGGAAAGGTGAGGCTTCATAGCTGTCAGCAGGCAGACATCAAAAAGTAGAGTCTGACTCTGTATTATAGAGACATAACTGCCTAGAACGAAGTGTCAAAGGTAGGAGGGTGGTGGCTAAAGATGTCCAGCTCAACGAGGAGAAGCATGTTGCCACTGATATTGTATAAGTTTGTTGGTGCATGGTGATAATAAAAGGCATGTCAAATTTTAACCAAGCTTTTATTATTAAAAAAAAAATAATTCTGGGGAAAGAATACCACCTCTTGTCTGTGTATGTCCTAAAACATCCTTTCCTCACAACTCTGTATATTTGTAGTTAGAGGAAAACAGAGTCTCTGTCTTTTATCTTATAAAAATATTTTTGCATTGTGTCCAAGGTTCGACCCATAGAATAGACCCCTAAGGTTGTTTGTCTCTGTAAAGGGATGTGGCATAAGTTTGGGTTAGCTTCGGCAATAGTTGTTGCAGATTCCTACAAAAGCAGTCATCTTTTATTCATGCAAAAATATTATCCCTCACTTCCAGAGTCTAGTAGAACTTTGTTCTTATCTAATGAATATTGTGACATTTTGATTATATTATAGTTATTCTTGTGCTTTTAAATTTTTCTGTAAACCTTTATTTAGGGGTAATTTTAGATTTTTTTTTTTTTTTTTTGTGGCACTAATGGTAAAGAATCATCTGCCAATGCAGGAGATGCAAGAGACATGGGTTCAATCCCTAGGACGGGAAGATTCCCCTGGAGTAGGAAATGACACCCTTTAGGGTTATTGGCTGGAAAATTCCATGGGCAGGGAAGCCTGGTGGGCTATAGTTTATGGGGCTGCAAAGAGTCGGGCACAACTGAACACATACACACACACATACATTCGATTTCTAGAAGAGTTTGCAAAGGTAGTACAGAAGTTCCTATATAACACTCACCCAGTTTCCACTGATGTAAATATTTGACATTATCATGGCTTTTGTCAAAACAAGATAACCATTATTGGTACATTAAACTTCTGACTTTATTTGACTTCACCAGATTTTTCACTAATGACTTTTAACTTTTGTGTGTGTGTTTCCAGGATCAAATCCAAAATAACACATTGCATTTATTTATCATTAGCTCTTTAAGTCTACTCTGGTCTGTGAAAGTGTCTCAATCTTAATTCATTTTTCATTATATTGAAAATTTGAGGATAACTGGTCAGATGTTTTATAGACTATCCTTAAATTTGGGTATGTTGTTCTCATGGTTAACTTGAAGATATGAATTTTGAGGAGGAATAAAGTGAAGGTGAAGTGCCCTTTTCATCGTATCGTGCCAGGGAATGCTAGCTTTAATTCGTCTCTTCTGCAAGACTATGCAAAAGCTCTTTGAGGTGAGGAAAAACTTTTTCACTTTTGTATCCTTCCATCTTGGTTAATGGGCTTCCCTGGTGATGCTAGTGGTAAAAAAAAAAAAAACCACTGCCAACAAGAAGATGAAAGAGAGCAGGTTTTGATCCTTGGGTTGATAAGATCCCCTGGAGGAGGGCATGGCAACACACTCCAGTATTCTTGCCTGGAGAATCCCATGAGCAGAGGAGTCTAGCAGGCTACAGTACTTAGAGTTGCAGAGAGTCAGACATGACTTAGTGACTTAGAATGCACACAATATGTGTGTTCTGAATTAATTTTTAAAAAGGAATAAATGAATAAATTCTCACAATATTTCTTATCTGGAGAAAAGGATAGGGAGTGTAAATTTTTAAAATCAGAATCAGGAAAAAAGAGAAAGAACTTATCTTGTGGTCCAGTGGTTAAAAATATGGCTTGCAATGCAGGGACATAGATTCAATCCCTGGTCGAGGAAGTATGATTCCACACGCTGCAGAACAACTAAGCCTGAGCAGCACAAATACTGAGCCTGTGAGCTTCTCTCAACCAAGACCCAATGCAACCAAATTAAAAAATAAATAAGAAAAAGGAAGCCAACACCATAAAGTTGGTAATTAGTCCAGTTAGTACAAAAAAAAATGTTTTTGTGACTTTCATATGTGTACCAAAATCATTGACTCTAACTGCTTTCTAATGGTATGTGACATGCCTAATTCCTCATATCCCAGAGTTTGCTCCAAGAATGGAATTTATTAGTTTCCTGCTCAGCAAATACTCCAAAATTCAGAGAAATAAATCTTCAGTACAATCTTTAAAGTTAGGGAACCTAATATGTTATCTGATGTGGTATACTGCTCAGATATACTCAGTTAAAACTGGCTTTAAGATATAACATTAATGAGGGATTTAAAGATTTCTATTGGTCCAGGGAGAGTAGATATTTGTGACCCCTGAATCTTTTAACTTCTTCTGAGGGTTAGGTGTTTCACCTGCTTGCATATTGCTTACCCAGGCTCATCTCCTAAATGATTCAGAATTCAGGGGTTCAGCAGACATTTTTAGTCCTTAGCATAGCAATTTTCCCTGCCAACCAGACTTTTATATATGAATATTCTCTGAATCTATTTGACATGAACCAGAAAACTAAGATAAAACCCTCTCATTCAAGAAGCAGACACACGGACCAGGAATGCTGCCGTGAACGTGCATTTCTTGAAATACTTGCTGTAATTCCCTGAAGTCCTATAACCTTCCCTGACATCAGTAAAAATTATTAGTTTTGTTCTGTGCTGTCATGTATCATGGTTACCTCTAATTGAAATGGAGGTGTTCCGAATAGCACAATCAGTTAAGAATCTTGCCAAGTGCCTCATTTGGATAATTTATAGTAGGATTCGAGGCTGATGAGTTCAGAGCCCATGAGTCCCCAGAGTCCTTAATCTCTGATCATATTTTGTGGTGGGACAATGCTTGATGAAAGTGGAGTTTGAGGATAACTGCTCCCTGCAAATGTATTTATCAAATACCAATGTTCTTAGCAAAGTGATTTGAGATGGGGATTACCTATCACTGGAAATGAACCACAAGGAGTATCTTAATTTGAAGAAAGTATAGGCTTGATACTTTTTAAAAAATTCTTGATATTGAATAAAATGTACCATTGCTCTCAAGTTTAAATGACTTTTTTCATTAGAGACAAGTAGAAAGCTGGAATAGCTAAGAAATAAATGAAGGAATTAATATCTTTGGAAAGATTCTGTTAAAAAAATGGCGATGATAAGGGTAGAGAAAAAAAAGAAAAAGAAGTCACTCAGGATCAGTTCAGGGACATATTCCAGTACCGTGTTACATGGATTACACCAGGAGTCTTCAAAGCAGGGTACACCAAGATGAGGCAATTTGCAACAAAATCCATTAGGGTGTGATAGTAAGTTATTAAAACTTGATAGTTCACTTTTCATCTTACCCTATATTGAGGGAATATGTTTTATAATATATATATACCATTTTATAATAAAATGCATATAAATAAGTACAAAGATAAATGATTGGGAGTACATATTACAATTTTTAAAATTTGAGATAGAAGTGTGATGACATTTTGGGGAATGCTGTCAGACCATTCTGACATGACTTGTGATAGTGTGAGTGAGGCTGTTCTTTAAAATGGAAATATCTTTCTAAATATTCATCTTTTCTTTCACTTATCAAGGAGTGTTTACTCTACATGTGGGCTTCCCAGGTGGCACTAGTGCTAAAGAACCAGTTTGCCAATGCAGGATACAGAAGAGAAGAGGGGTTCGATTCCAGGGTCAGGAAGATTCCCTGGTGGAGGGCACAGCAGCCCACTACAGTATTTTTGCCTGGAGAATCCTACAGACAGAGGAGTGGTCCATAGGGTCACAAAAGTCAGATATGACTGAAGTGATTTAGCATGCAGCACACACTATACATGGCTATACCTGAAAATAATCTAAATCTGTGTGGTTAGCTTGTATTATTTTTTGAACCGAGCTTCATACGTGTACTAAATTTTGAAAAGCACCAATACAATAACATTATATTTTTATTTCAAGATTTAGTGCACAGCAGTGCTTACTCTCATTGTAGTGCTCTGGTTTAATTCAAAGTTAAAGGCTTTTTTCCTATTACTTTTTAAATTTTATGAATGATGAGCATTAACACACTTTTATTAGTTCCCATATAATCAATAACTTCTCCATTTGACCTTTGACACTTTCCATTGTTTGAAACTTGAGATATTTTTATCAGAAGGTAATGAAGTGTTAGAGACATATATAAAAAATTGGTTTGCAATGTATGTCACTATTAGTGTTTAGATAGTATGACTTTATTCATTCGTTTAACACACATTTATTGCATATCCAGTGTGTGCCCTAAATGTGCCAAGATATGATAATTAACTTCCTTCAGAATACGGGCTGGTAAGGGAGAAATAAGCCTTTGCTTTCATCATCTGTGACAAGTGCTATGAAGTAGAGATACGGAGAAGAAAAGCTGATTTAGAGGTCAAGGAAGGTTTTCTAACAGAAATTCTTACACTCAGGTAATGAAGATGATGATGATCAGTATGATGATTTACGATAATGGTGACTATGATGATACTATGCAAATAGGTATCGAATACTTATGAGTATTAAACATTCTGAGTACTTTCTGCGAATTAATCCATTTAATCCTCATAGTAAACTCTAAGAATTGGTTAGTGTTGTTATCCTCATACTTCAAGTGAGGAGATTAGAGAAAAAAAGTGTAATAATGTATCCATAGTCAAATAGCTATCATATGGTGAAAGTAAAATTTGTATATTATCTACCTGATTACAAACAACTTTTTTAACCAGGAAGGCAGCTGTATTGCCAAATAGAACTAAAGAATAATAGGATTTTTATTCATATTTTGAAGATGATGGAAAGCCATTAAAGGATTTTAAGTATATGTAGTGTATGTTTGTCCCTATGAAGATAACTGGTGTTCAGATTATTTTGACCTCCCTACTGGGAATGGATAGCCACAGTCCACATGTGGAGATGGACCAATATCAACCAGGTTATTGTAATAGTCCTTACAAATATGCTTTGGTGACATAGTTTGGCAATGATGGAGATAAAGAGAAGAAAATCTACTTGGATATGCTTTTCAACACTTAAAGCCAACTGGATCAGTGATGTGTTAGATATGAGGAAAGAGGAAAATGGAGTGAAGAAAAAATCTTAAGCTTTCTGCTTTCTGTAACTGGATGGACCAAATTGTCATTGCCAAGTTCAAAATCACTGACAAAGTAATAAACCAAAGGCAATTGTGAAAGACCAAAATAGAGTGACACTAAACTGAGCTTTAAGAATGCCAACTTCCTGGCTGGGAAATGGATAAAAATCTTACAAGAGGGGCTAGGAAGCAATAATTAGGAAGGTTGTGAGAAAATCAGGGAGTGTAACGATGGAAGCTAAGGGAAAAAAATCGTTTTACGAAGGAAGGAATGGTAAATGGTCTATCAAATGAATGGTATTCAAAAGTCAAGAAAAAGGGCAAATGAATCTGAATTTAGTGTCAACATAAAACTTTCAGTCTTACCAATGTGTCAAATTATTTAAACTTTGACTCAAGCACTGATAGTGCACACTTCATACTCTGAAGCTTTTGGTTTATTTACTTGTAAATGAGGAAAAATCTAAGAGATAAGGAAAATTACAATATTCTCTGAAGTTCTTCCTAGATTTAAAATTCTACAATAACAGCTAAACTAATTACAGAAAAAAGTACAGCTATCAAGAGAAGATTGGTATTCACTGAAAAGATTTCTTTGTAACAGCTCTACTAGTAACCATTTTCCAAAATAACTCTGATTATATCCAAGCACAGGTAATAAAAATGGCTGAGTGTTCCAATTGGTAAACTATGAAATTAATTAACCACTAATATTTGCAGAGATAGCCTTCCATTCCGTGATTAATAAATCCTGGATTAAACAGTCCTGGAAAAGGAGAAGCTATTTATTTTAATTGGAATCAGTTGGAAAACTGAACCTACAGATGAGGCCTTTACTAATAATGCAGCTATTATGGGAGTTTTGTGGAAACAGAAATTATGGGGATGGGAAGAAGGACAAAGAAAAGAATGGTATTGTAAATTGTATCAGTTTTTTTCCAAAGTAATAAGAATTCTCAGACATTTTACTTAATTTAGAGTAGTTTATCATTTCAAATGAGATACATTTATTTTGTTTTTAAACTATACACTATATTAGGAGATGAGGGGCAATAAAATAAGAGACTTACAAAATATATAGTAGTAAGTCACAGCTTGGGTGTCCCAGGTGGCACAGTGGTAAAGAATCCATCTGCCAATGAAAGAGACATAAAAGATGCAGGTTTGATCCCTGGGTTGGGAAGAACCCCTGGAAGAGGGCAGGGCAACCCACTCTTGTATTTTTGCCTGGAAAATCTCATGGACAGAGGAACCTGGTGGGCTACAGTCCATAGGATTGCAAATAGTTGGACACGACTGAAGTGACTTAGCAAGCAAGTCACAGCTTGCCCATAACCTGTAAAATAGGGCTATTTATAGTAAACAGTGGGATCATAAACATTTTCAAGGATGCATTCATTTATACAGATTTTTTTTTAATATGGTTTTTTTGTCAGGATTTTTGGGGGCTCTAGGTTCTTCCTTCTAGAACTTGCATTTCAGTTGAAGAAACAGTCAAGAATATCAACTTTGTGAACATGGAGTTAGGACAGCCCTAGACAAGAGTGTTCATCTAGATAAATCAGAAGCATCTTCCCAGAGGAAGTAATATGTAAGCTGGGTCTCAGACATGAATAGCCAAGAAGCAGTATGTGTGAGGGGATAGAAGGGTAGTCACTGGAACTGTGTCTTGGTCTTCTTGGAATGCTATAACAAAAGACCATAGACTAGGCAGCTTATAAACAGAAATTTATTTTTCACAGTTCTGAAAGCCAGATATCTGAGGACAGGGTGCTAGTATGGTCAAGTTCTGGTGAGCACCGTCTTTCAGGTGTAGACTGCCAATTTCTTATTATATTTTCACAGGGTAGAAAGCAGAGACCGGGGAAGCTAACACTTTCATGACTCTTATAAGGGCACTCATCATCATGAAGGTTCCACTCATGACCTCATCAAATCATAATACCCTCAAAGGTACCACAACATAGTACCAATATGTAGGGGGGTAGGATTTCAATGTGAATTTCAGGGGACATAAGCATTCAGTCCTTAACATACAGCAAACAAAGAAGGAGGAGAACATAGAAGACCATGTAAGGCTTGAAGGATATTCAAGTGTATAGATTCCGTTGAAAGGTGAAATACACACACACACACACACACACACACATATGTATATATATACATATGAGATTAGATTTTAGAAAAGAAGATATATTCATAAAATAAAAAAAGTAATAATTGACTCAATGGTGGTAGATTTGAGGTTTTCCAGAGAAAGTTTTTAGAAAGGGAGAGGAAAAACCCTGAGGAATATATCACACATCCATAAGCAGATGAATATAGAAAATAAAGGAAACTGAAAAGTAGAATCAGAGAAATAGAGGGGAAGAAATAAGTACAGTTTATAGACATAGATTCCAAAGGTATAAAAGTCTTTCAAGAAAAAGGTAATTTTTTTTTATTTCAAATAGTATCATGAAGACAATAAAGATACATTTATTGGATTTACCAGATACAAAACTATTAAAACAGTTTATGAAATCAATTGTCATAGTCGTGGAGTTAAGTGCCATATTTTGCTGAGACATGTGTGGGTTAACTGGCAAAGATTAAGGGCAGCTGTGTCATAAAACTTGTCTGTGTTTGGTTATTAGATTCATTTAAGTGCTAAGAGTGTAACCAAGCAGGATCCCATGGAGCCTTCCTAGAAGAGACCACCTGCTTCTACACACCCTCAGTCTGCCTTCTGTCAGAAAAAGTGAGGAAATACAGAAGGGAAAATACTCAAGCAAGACAAAATAACAGTTTAGTCATTAAACAAAGTCAAGGAACTTTATTTCCTCCTCAGCTCAGTTCAGTTCAGTTGCTCATTCATGTCTGACTCTTTGTGACCCCATGGACTGCAACACATCAGGCCTCCCTGTCCATTACCAACTCCCAGAGCTTTCTCAAACTCATGCCCATTGAGTTGGTGATGCCATCCAACCATCTCATCCTCTGTTGTCCCATTCTCCTTCTGCCTTCAATCTTTCCCAGCATCAGGGTCTTTTCAAAGAAGTCAGTTCTTTGCATCAGGTGGCCAAAATACTGGAGCTTCAGCTTTAGCATCAGTCCTTCCATTGAATACTTCAGACTGATTTCATTAGGATTGACCGGTTTGATCTTCTTGCAGTCCAAGGGACTCTCAAGAGTCTTCTCCAACACCATAGTTCAAAAGCATCAATTCTTCAGTGTCCAGCTTTCTTTATAGTCCAACTCTAACATCCATACATGACTACCAGAAAAAAAAAAAAAAGAAAAAAGAAATTTCCTCAAGCTCTCTAGATAACATTCTGAGCCAAGTCCTTTGAGCTGTTTTGCAGATACTGAAATTCCCACAGGTGAAGAAGTTAACTGTATGCTGCTCACCAGCACATACACTCCAGATCAACTGGAACCAGATGGCTGATGATGTTCAGTCTCAATTACCTTACCACCACCAATCAGTAGAATGTCCATAAGCTAATCACACACCCAACAATGCTCCTTCCTCAGTCTCTCTTTGAAACCTTTCCCTGAAAGTCTTGGGTCTTTTAAACACTAGTCGCCTGCACTCTTTGCTTGGTGTTCTGCAATAAACACTGCATTTTCCTTCACCACAACCATCCACGGGTAGATTGACTTTACTGTGCAAAGGCAAGTGCACCCAACCTTGGTTCTTAAAAATAGTAGGTGTCTATAGATAAGAAACTAAGGAGTATATTTGATTGAAGTTCAGGGAAAATTTCTTTTCTCTCTCCAGAACAATGAGAGATGCATATTTGAATAAATTATATTTTAATAACTGACTGACAAATATAAAAGCAGTATTATTGCATGCTTCATTTGGTTAGAAAGTGATAATTTCTTTGAACTGCCTAACTAACTCATTTTCATAGGGAACTCATCTTAAGGAACCATAGAGTATCAGGAACAAATTAAAAGGCAAACAAAAAGGTAAACATATACATGGCAGATGAAATGTTTACATAAACAAATACACACTAGATCCATATTCCTATACATTTCTGTGCAGAGGTGTAAATGATGAACATATGGACAAGATGACCAAATTTCCAAAGATAGCACACTGTTGTCCCTAACTTCAAGAAAACCAATCTATTCAGTGTGGAAAATCCATTAGTCTGGGTGTCTGGTATCTTATGAACACAGAAAGAGCAGTCTGACAAATTTGGACTTTTTACTTTGCAGGTAACAGGGTTGTTGTCCTGTAGACTCAGATGAATATAGTCTTTTTATTAAAACAAGGTTTCTCCTCAACCTCCATCTCATAAATCTCCACATTTTTATTTTTCTCATGTGAAAACCTTCATAAAGAACAAATTTATCAGCTACTCAAGTAAGGATCGTGGAAGCCATAGGGAAAGAAATGTCTTTTTTGTTGTTGTTGTTATAAGTACCCTTTTGAATTCACAACAGTATGTGAGCATGCTCACAATATTTCAATATAATATTAGAGTTTGAAAGAGAAAAGGCAGTGATCATCCTGAGAGAAATGCTATTGAGAATAACTGGAAAAAAGTCTTCTTCATGGTGAGATTCACAAAGTAATTCCATGGCAGAAAAGTCAAGGTAAATGTTTACTTCAAGTTTCTTAGAACCTGCAGGAGGCTAAAACCTTCAGCGTTTCTATTTTAATATTTATCTCATGCTTTTGTAAATTAGTTTCATGACCATCATTTCCTAAAAGGTCACTATTTGAGAAAATTGCCGCATGGGGACCATAGTCTGAAGCTGACATTGAATATATATATATAATTTTTTCCCAATGAGGAGAAAAACATCCCCATTGGCTTTTTGACATAGATGGAAGCTGGTTTTCTGTATATGTCCCGGTTTTCACACCCAGAAGTTGGGTCATTCATATCACATGGGAAATACACAATATTTAGCTACTTAGTTTTTGAAGAAAATAGAAAGTAACCCCTGTGATGAAAACATCAGAATGGAGGAGCAGGGGCTAATACCCTGAAGAAGTAAACTTAACTATTGCAAAGTATTATTGATTTTTTAGGATCCAATGCCACAAAACTCTGAGTGTTCAATTTCTGCCTTCAGGAAGGAGTAGGAGGAAACCGTGTGATGTAAAACAAATTATTTTTGCTTTCTCCCCCTTTTGCCAACATGCTCATCTTCATGAACATTATCCGAATCTATTATAACAGAATCTGTACATAAGTATTTAGGTGCTGCTTCTTTTGAATTTACTCAAGAGTACAAAGTTGTCGATCATTTATCAATGTAGACTTCAAATAATTAACTTATTTTGTATAAAATAAAATGTCTCTGGTGTGTATGAGCATAGGTAGAAGTTGCTTTTCATCTTTCTTAAACCAATGCAGTTAGATGTCAGCCAGCTTTTGGAAAGGAATACATGAAGCAGGAAAGAACGGTGAAGTTGTCTGTAGCTTCTTTGCAAGAAACCAGCAGAGATTATGGAGAAAAACCACAGAGGCAGCTATAAGGCAGCAACCAAAAATCTTCAGAGCAAATTTTGATACATCATTTATCTGGATTACTGTTGGTTACATCATAGTTTTGAGGTAAAAGTTTAAGATTAAGTTTAAGTTTAAGATTGCAGATTAGATAAAACTAGTATTTGAATTGCGCCTTCATCAACTTAATGTTAGTGTAATCTTGAGCAAGTTACTTTATCTCCATGAACCACAGTTTTCTTATCAATAAAATTGAGATGATAATATCTATCTTATTGAGTTGCTAAGGTCAAATAAAATAAAGCTTGTGAAAATCCTTTATAAAGTATAAGAAGTTATACAAATTTAGAAATATTACATGTTGAAAAATCTTCACATATATATAAAGATTTTCCCACATTATAATATATATATATATATATATATATATATATATATATATATATATATGAAAGTGAAAGTGAAAGTCTCTCAATCGTGTCTGACTCTTTGCAACCCCATGGACTATACGGTCCAAGGAATTCTCCAGGCCAGAATACTGGAGTGGGTAACCTTGCCCTTCTCCAGGGGATCTTCCCAACCCAGGGATGGAACCCAGGTCTCCCACATTTCAGGTGTATTCTTTACCAGCTGAGCCATAAGGGAAGAACATATATATATATTTGATGATTTGAGATATATATATATATATATATATATATGATTTGATTCCTAAACTACCTTATTGACAGAACATCAGTGTCTCCCTCTTGACTACTGAGCAACATTCAGAGTGATAATTGTCCTAAAAAGGGGCTATGTTCAGTTTTCACTTTATAATTGGAAAAGAGTTGGGATCTGTTCAGTCCACTACTGCCAGAATTTCTTGCTGTGACATGGTATTGCTGTTAAAAATTGATCACACACAATATGCCTGCTTGTGCTAGACTACTGCATGACGTTGCAGGGAGGACAGTCCTACTCACACTAAATGCAACAAAATGCTCTGCATGGGCTACAATTAGACAGTTCTCATTTTTATTTTAGATAGTTCACATTTTCATTTCTGTATCTTCTAGGACATAACTAGACCCAAAAGACCCAGTTCACTTCAGGTTTATTATCAACCATATTACAGACTGAGAATTGTCATCCTTTTCTCCTACACTCCCTATACTTTGATACACTCTGTTATCCTATGGGATGTTAACTTGAATGAATTTGAATTTGGGATAATTTACTTCTCTAATAATATCTTCTACACTTCCCTAGTAGTCTGGTGGTTAAGAATCAGCCTGCCAATGCATGGGACATTGGTTCCATTCCAGGTCCTAGAAGATCCCACAACTGAGTCCAGTTGCCACAACTACTGAAACCTGTGCACCTAAAGCCCATGCTCTGCAACAAGAGAAGCCACCACAATGAAAAGCCTGTGCTCTGGAAGGAAGAGTAGTCCCCACTGCTGCAACTAGAGAAAACCTATGCATAGCAGTGAAGACCCAATGCAATCAAAAATTAATTAATTAAGAAAATAATGTCTTCCAAAGTCACTTTGTTACTGAATCCAAGCTCATACTGCTAAAAGAATGACGGCCCAATAAATTGAGAGACAAGTTGTTAGGGCAAGGAATACCAACTTTATTCAGAAAGCCAGAGAACTGAGAAGATTGTCAACTAGTATTCCAAAGAACCATCTATCCAGAGATAGAATTTAGGCCTCTTTATACTAAAAGGGGAGGTGATATGGCTAGATGTTAACACTTCTTCCTGCCGGAATCCTTTGTCCTTGCAGCTGTCCATATAGGTCTGGTAATAATGTTTTTATAAATCTCGAAAAAGCCAGAAGTTATTCTTTATTCATAACTTTTAAACCTCTCTATGAATAGACAATTGTTTAAAGGGTGGAACCTTGAGAATGGACTACATTGTATACTGCAGGCTATAGTCAACATTCTTTTACAAAGATACAGAGCCAGCATGACTAAGCACAAGCAACAGCGTACAAAGGTAGAGCTAAAGGAATAGAATCAATGTGGGGTCAGGTTTGTTCTGCTACAATTTCAATCAGTTCCATGCCTACCTTTCAGGAGAGCCACTTTTAGCCATCCCCAGAAGATCTTCTTTCATTCAAGAAAATAAAACAATGACTGAATACAACAAAACTCTTTAAGTTTACCCTTTTAGTGGGGTACATAGTTAACAAAGGTTGCTATACCTCAAGAATTTTGAAGATTCTATACATTAATTGGGCAATACAAGATGGTATAACAAACCCCTAAATTTTAGCATCTTAAAACAATATACACTTATTTCTTTCTCATGTAACTATTCAATGTGGCTTCATTATGCAATAAATTAGGCAGGAGAAAATACATTGGCTATTTAACTTGTTTCAGAAGTGATGTCACTTATGTTCATACTTTATTGGTGAAGAATACTCAAACCCTCCTCAAACCAGGGAGTGGAAGTGAGGGAATTGGGAAATAAAATCCTTGGATAGATAACTACTAAGTAGCAACAATATAACAGCAAACAAAGGAAGCATGAGACTTGTAGACAGTGAATTATCTCTGCAACATGATGTTTATGCTGCTATACTCTGAGCTCTTTAATTTTTTCCAGAGTAAAACTAATATCCATCCTTGTAACTCATATGCCCTCCCTCTTTGATGTTCTAAGAGAGGAATCCGGAGAAGGCGATGGCACCCCACTCCAGTACTCTTGCCTGGAAAATCCCATGGATGGAGGAGCCTGGTAGGCTGCAGTCCATGGAGTCGCTGAGTCAGACACCACTGAGCGACTTCACTTTCACTTTTCACTTTCATGCATCGGAGAACGAAATGGCAACTCACTCCAGTGTTCTTGCCTGGAGAATCCCAGGGACGGGGGAACCTGGTGGGCTCCCATCTCTGGGTCACACAGAGTCGAACACGACTGAAGCGACTTAGCAGCAGCAGCAGCAACAAGAGAGGACTTAAGCCCCAGATTCCAAATTTGGTTTATAGATGTTATCTACAATTGTACTTTAAAGGTGACCCAGCCTCGTTCAAGATCCTAAGGGAACTTTGGCATTTGAACTTTTAATTTTAGGCTACATAACCTATGAAATGATTTACTAAAAGGCTGAGAATCTGAGAGAATCTAAGCAACATCAATCCCACCAACAATTCCAATTTTCTAATTTTGTGAGAAATATTGAAAAGTGTTACAGTTACTATCAACGAGTTTTTAAAAATTACTATTGGAATAATCAATTAGTTTGAGTTTGAGAGATTGTAGGCTTTAGGTGATCATTGTATCACTATGAATAAAGTTGTGTACATGATCTGAAATCTAGTCCCAATTTTTCTCCTAACTTACTTTCTGATAGAAAGGCAAACAGTACACATGTAAGACTTTAGTGGATTCAATGATAACAAAGTACATTTTTGCTTATGTTTTTGCTTTATGCTTTTTGCCTTATCCTGAGTTGGGAAGATTCTCTGGAGAAAGGATATCTACCCACTCCAGTATTATCGGGTTGTCCTTGTGGCTCAGCTGGTAAAAAATCCTTCTTCAATGCAGAGACCTAGGTTTGATTCCTGGGTGAGGAAGATCCCCTGGAGAAGGGAAAGGTTACCAACTCCAGTATTCTGGCCTGGAGAATCCCATGGACTGTATAGTTCATGGGGTCACAATAAGTCAGACATGACTGAGCCACTTTCACTTTAGCATTTTGCCTGATAATTGTGTAATTTTTATTTTGTTAAATAAATGGGCACAATCTTTCTAAATTCATCTGATACCATTAACCTTCTTTTCTTTCTTTTCATATTCCATAGCCTTTCCAGGCTACCAGGCTCTGTGCTATGTGTTCCCTCTACTCGATCTACTGGGTCTTCCCTTTTCCTGCCTCTTGGTTTAGACAACTCTTTTCATTCTTTATGAGACTGAAAACTCATCTCCCTGATCCCAGTACACAAAGTCACATTCACCCAAACTCATGATATCTCTAGAACCTTTCCATCAATAGCAACCTATCTGAAATTACTAATGTAGGGTGACTCTCTGGTTTTATTTTCACATATTTAGTTGGAGAAGGAAATGGCAGCCTACTCCAGTGTTCTTGCCTGGAGAATCCCAGGGACGGGGGAGCCTGGTGGGCTGCTGTCTATGGGGTCGCACAGAGTTGGACACGACTGAAGTGATGCAGCAGCAGCAGCAGCAGTTGCTCCAGAAGCAGAGCTTTCTGCTTTCTTTTTTTTAATTTTTTTTCTGTGATACAATTTAATCAAGTATTCAAAGATTTTGACATTTTGACAACTTTCCAAAATCAATTTCTAAATTAACCCTTTTTGTTCTCAAACAGATTTTCAAAGCTCCCAGAAAGCTCTTGGAAAAATCTAAATGATTTTTTCCCTTACATTAAAAAAAAAAAAAAAAGGAGATTCTAAGCTAATTTGGTTTATTTGATATGCCAAGTTACATAAAAAGGCATTATCACATACGAAGGGGTGCCTTAACCTACCCCAGGTTATATTGACATGGGTAAACATTATTAATATAAGTATTAAAATTTTTTTTTTTACTTTTTATTTTACTTTACAATACTGTATTGGTTTTGCCATACATCAACATATCATGTAAGAAACAAATCACCAGCCTAGCTTTGATGCAGGATACAGGATGCTTGGGGCTGGTGCACTGGGATGACCCAGAGAGATGGTATGGGGAGGGAGAGGGGTTCAGATTGGGAACTCATGCTTTCCTTTTTTTAAATTACAAACTGATTCCTGTTTTAAAAGCAGAAACTTTTTCTCAGTACCTTTAGGAACACTTTTGGCTCTTCTTCCCTCCTCACCAGACTAACTGGCAACTAAATTTTAGGAGTTCCCCAAATGACCTGGCTAGGTGGCAGGGTGGAGTGTTTATGTGAGAGGAATCTTATTTGTCCTTTTTTTATGAAACTAAATGAAGCTTGAGCGTTATGACTACTCCATGTCTTTGTATCCAATTCTGCATTCTTTGTATTAAAAGAGGACGGTCTAATTGTGCAAGATTTAGGCCTCACAAAACCTGAATCTACTCCCAACAATATCCTTAGAAAGGCCATAGAAATAAGCATTATATTTTACACTAATTAATCCATCTGTACAAGCTTCACATTAGGGGAAATAATGACAATTTTCCCTGATATCTGTGTCATTGGAGGGATGCTTGACACTACTACTGAGATATTTATCCCAAAGGAAAGAAGCCTGTGTGACCATAGTGGCTTGTGTTTAAATGACTGATGGACTCCCATGCAAAAATGAGGTGCAATATATTTTGAAAACTACAAAGGAAGAAATTATAGAAGGAAACAAGGAAGAAAGCGGGATTATTGGGGACCAGATATGTGACAGGCATTTTGCATTACTTCTTACAGACCAGGAAATATAGGATAGATACTTTACTTACATCTCTTTACAGGATAAAAAATAACTTCATAAGAATTGAGTTTCCTTCCCAAAGTCACTACTAGATATAGTAAGGGGGCAAACAGACACATTTGTTCCTTATGACTCTAAATCTTTACAGGTGCAATAAATAGTGGAATGTGTCTCTGTTACTACAACGTGCCTAAGAACAGGACTGTTATTAGTGTGAATATTATATTATATTTATTTTAATAGCATTTCTTATATTTATATGAATTGTGCATTTTAGATATATTATTGAAATATCCTGTATTGAGCACAGCAACCACACAAATAGGCAAATGAGATAGAAACAAATAAGTAGATGTATATACATAAATTATCTTTTGTAGGGGAGACATGGAGAAAAAAATCTGCACACAACAATGCCACCTGTGGCCTTAAGAGAACTATTCTGAAAAAAGATAGAGGAAATAAGACTGGATTGTAGAATGTGGATGGGGATGGCAGGGGGGGGGGAGTCTTATGGCTAGAGAAGAGAAATCTGCTTTGGAAAGAGGGATAGAGGGAGCAATATAAAAAACAAACGCACAATGGAAAGAATCAAAATAAAATAGACTGAAGCTCTTCCATTATTTTGAGTCCCATAAGGAGCCTGCAAAACAACAACTTGCTGTCAGAATGAAACTCTGAGTGTTCCCATCAGAACTAACTTACATTAAATAGGAGCAGCTCTCAGCGTATTATGCTGCTGTCATTTCTTGGTAAATCCGTGTCATTAGCATTGATTTCTCAAGGAGAGATTAAAAGAGGTTTAGTTAGGAGAGTAAGGCAGGAGTGGATATTATCCAAGCCAGTGCAGCTCTGGGTCTCAGAGATGACATTTTCCTCTCTGCTTCATTAACTTGCAAAGCTTGTCGAGCTTTGGCTGTTTCTAATTAATTCTTTTACTGGCTTTTTTGAGTTTCTATCATCACTGGCAAACCATATAAAATGAAGGAATTTCTCTAAGGTTTTACCCTTTTAATTATTATTTTTATTGCTTAAATGAAGCTCCAGAATTGCAAATGTTGACATTTTGGTTTATTCTAGTCATTAGAGTTTTCAAAGTTGGCAGGAGGCGGGTGGAGAATAAAAAAAGGAAGAGGAGGAGGGGAAGCATGAGGAAGAGAGATGGTGTTGAGCAGAGGAAATGAGGTGAGGTTGGGTCTCAATCATGGAGACAAACACTGAGAAGGGAAAAACAAACACGTGTGTCTAATGTGACCTCCATGATGATTTTGCTCTTGAGGAAAAGAACAGGAAATGAAATATCATCAGGGGTAATTCCAAGTGGTCTTTTATACAACCCAGTGTCAGTTACACAGGACTTGCTGCTGCCTGTGTGCTTGCTTTACTGTAAGCAAGTAATTCCTAGCAAATATGGTGCACAGTTTTTGTGTGTGTTTATTTGTTTGTTTCCGTCTGAGTATTAGAAATACAGAGCATCACTTTTGGGGAAAACAAACTTCAATCAAAACAAATTAGTTAACAGGTATGCTTTGGGCTTTGAGGTGGCTCAGCAGTAAAGAATCCACCTGCCAGTGCAGGAGATGCAGATTCATCCCTAGGTCAGGAAGATCTCCTGGAGGAGGAAATGGCAACCAGTATGTCTGCCTGGGAAAGTGTCATGGACAGAAGAGCTTGCAGGCTACAGTCTGTGGGGTCGCAAAAGAGTCAGACACAACTTAGCAACTAGCCAACAACAACAAATTTGCTTTGATGACTCAGAGAGCATTTTCTCAGAAAAGCCAGCTCTGGTGGGCCTAAGAAGTCAGTTTTAACCAGTATTAATTGAATATCTATGTAAGAAATACTACGCTCAACATGTGTACAAATTTTGGATGATATGTGTAGGTACACTGTTATAAGAAATCTCTAGTGTAATCTGCCTTTTAGTATTTTAGGTTGAGTTTGTAATATAAGACTCATTCAAATAAAAATGAAACACACACTACCAATAGTTTCTTTTCCATATATTGAAAAGAAGTTTGATTTACAAGTGCATTTTTGAAGTTGGGAGGCATTTTTCCCAGAGAAATGTGTTTTAGATATGGTGTTTTACTTCCTAAGCTACTCACAAAAGCCTATTTAAGTCATAATGTAGCTGAACTACAGTAATGTCCTAATAACAGTATGGAAACTAAATACAAAGCATAGCAATGTTCCTATGGGGTAATGCATTCAGAATTTAAATTTGCATCTCCAGGATCACGTCTCTGCTGCTATGTAAGTAGGGGAATTATCTTAGCTCCAAGTCCTCAGGATCCCTTTCATTTGCACTCAGTGATTCAGCAGGGCAGGGCCTGCAGACATGTAGCAGTAGGTGCTGAGGCTTAAAGGGGAGGTGTCACAGCAGGATGGTGAGGATTCTTGAGAAACTGAGGCTACCAGTCTATATTCATCCCTGAGGGGATGGCTCCCTCTGGCTGCCTGATTCCTGGCTGTCAAGTTTTCATTTATGTCCTCCAAGAAAAGGATGAGGTTTTTTCCTGGCTGTTCCCCAGGATTGGTCTCACATTTTTCTCTCCTTTTATCACATCCTGGAAGGGACTGCATACTTCTTTTGATAATTTTTAAAGATTTGATTATTTATTTTTAACTCCTTATGTGAAGGCAAAGAAGATGTCCAACAAAAGATTCTACTTCTCTATACCCATCTTCTCTCCCCTCAGTGTCCTTTTCCATGTTGTATTTTACACTCTAGAGACAAAGCCAATATCTCTACATAATAATTTCCATTTCAAAGAACAAGAGCAGTCACATCATCCCAATCCAGGAGAGGAGAGAATCGAGAAGATAACTCATTAATATAAAAATTTGTTTCTTTGGTTTGTTTGTTTAGTCCCTAAATTGTATCCGACTCTTTAGGACCCCATGGACTGTAGCCTTCCAGGCTCCTATATCCATGGGATTCTCCAGGCAAGAATACTGGAGTGGGTTGCTGTTTCTTCCTCTAGGGGATCTTCCTGACCCAGGGATCAAACTCACTTCCTCTGTGTATCCTGCATTCCATGCAGATTCTTCATTGCTGAGCCATTGGGGAAGCCCAATATAAAAGTAACTCATCTGTATTGATCATATGTGTGTATTCAGTTGCTTCAATTGTGTCCGATTCTTTGAGACCCCATGGACTGTAGCCCACCAGGCGCCACGGAATTTTCCAGGCAAGAATACTGGAGTGGATTGCCTTTTCCTACTCCAGATTACTGATCATATACTATGTGACAATTAGAGTTTTAGGTAATTTGCAAGTATTAATTTGGCCTTCCCAGGTGGCTCAGCAGTAAAGAACCTGCCCGCCAATACAAGAGAGAAGGTTTGACCCCTGATCTGGGAATATACCTTGAAAAAGGAAATGGCAACCCGCTCCACTATTCTTACCTAAAAAATGCCATGGACAGAGGAGACTGGTGGGTTGCAGTCCATGGGGTCACAAACAGTCAGACATGACTTAGTGACAAGACAACAACATGTATTAATTAATTTAATCTTCCTAAATTATAAGGACAATTAATATCCCTTGTGTAGAAGATGAGAAAACTGAGGGCACTACCTGAGATCTCAGAGCTTCATAGGCAATTAAGTGATGACAGTTTCTTCAAAGGGATGAGGCCCAGGAATGCTGCTGAGAAGTTAGTGTTGAGACCAGAACACATTTGCTAACAAAGGTCTTCAGTTCAGTTCAGTTCAGTCGCTCAGTCGTGTCCGACTCTTTGCGACCCCATGAATCACAGCACGCCAGGCCTTCCTGTTCATCACCATCTCCCGGAGTTCACTCAGACTCACGTCCATCGAGTCCATGATGCCGTCCAGCCATCTCATCCTCGGTCGTCCCCTTCTCCTCCTGCCCCCAATCCCTCCCAGCCTCAGACTCTTTTCCAACGAGTCAACTCTTTGCATGAAGTGGCCAAAGTACTGGAGTTTCAGCTTTAGCATCATTCCTTCCAAAGAAATCCCAGGGTTGATCTCCTTCAGATTGGACTGGTTGGATTTCCCTGCAGTCCAAGGGACTCTCAAGAGTCTTCTCTGACACCACAGTTCAAAAGCATCAATTCTTTGGCGCTCAGCCTTCTTCACAGTCCAACTCTCACATCCATACATGACCACAGGAAAAACCATAGCCTTGACTAGATAGATTTTAGTCGGCAAAGTAATGTCTCTGCTTTTGAATATACTGTCTAGGTTGGTCAAAACTTTTCTTCCAAGGAGTAAGCATCTTTTAATTTCATGGCTGCAATCACCATCTACAGTGATTTTGGAGCCCAGAAAAATAAAGTCTGACACTGTTTCCACTGTTTCCCCATCTATTTCCCATGAAGTGATGGGACTGGATGCCATGATCTTCATTTTCTGAATGCTGAGCTTTAAGCCAACTTTTTCACTCTCCTCTTTCACTTTCATCAAGAGGCTTTTTAGCTCCTCTTCACTTTCTGCCATAAGGGTGATGTCATCTGCATATCTGAGGTTATTGATATTTCTCCCAGCAATCTTGATTCCAGCTTCTGTTTCTTCCAGTCCAGTTTTTCTCATGATGTAATTTGCATATAAGTTAAATAAGCAGAGTGACAATATACAGCCTTGAAATACTCCTTTTCCTATTTGGAACCTGGATTCCTGACCTGCATACAGATTTCTCAAGAGGCAGGTCAGGTGGTCTGGTATTCCCATCTCTTTCAGAATTTTCCACAGTTTATTGTGATCCACACAGTCAAAGGCTTTGGCATATTCAATAAAGCAGAAATAGATGTTTTTCTGGAACTCTCTTGCTTTTTCCATGATCCAGCACATGTTGGCAATTTGATCTCTGGTTCCTCTGCCTTTTCGAAAAGGACCTTGAACATCAGGGAGTTCACAGTTCACGAATTGCTAAAGCCTGGCTTGGAGAATTTTGAGCATTACTTTACTAGCATGTGAGATGAGTGCAATTGTGCAGTAGTTTGAGCATTCTTTGGCATTGCCTTTCTTTGGAATTGGAATGAAAACAGATCATATCCAATCCTGTGGCCACTGCTGAGTTTTCCACATTTGCTGGCATATTGAGTGCAGCACTTTCACAGCATCATCTTTCAGGATTTGAAACAGCTCAACTGGAATTCCATCACCTCCACTAGCTTTGTTTGTACTGATGCTTTCTAAGGCCCACTTGACTTCACTTTCCAAGATGTCTGGCTCTAGATTAGTGATCACATCATTATGATTATCTGGGTCATGAAGATTTTTTTGTACAGTTCCATGTATTCTTGCCACCTCTTCTTAATATCTTCTGCTTCTGTTAGGTCCATACCATTTCTGTCCTTCATCGAGCCCATCTTTGCATGAAATATTACCTTGGTATCTCTAATTTTCTTGAAGTGACCTCTAGTCTTTCCCATTCTGTTGTTTTCCTCTTTCTTTGCATTGATTGCTGAAGAAGGCTTTCTTATCTCTTCTTGCTATTCTTTGGAACTCTGAATTCAGATGCTTATATCTTTCCTTTTCTCCTTTGCTTTTTGCCTCTCTTCTTTTCACAGCTATTTGTAAGGCCTCCCCAGACAGCCATTTTGCTTTTTTTGCTTTTCTTTTCCATGGGGATGGTCTTGATCCCTGTCTCCTGTCCAATGTCATGAACCTCATTCCATAGTTCATCAGGCACTCTACCTATCAGATCTAGGCCCTTAAATCTATTTCTCACTTCCAATGTATAATCATAAGAGCTTTGATTTAGGTCATATCTGAATGGTCTAGTGGTTTTCCCTACTTTCTTCAATTTGAGTCTGAATTTGGCAATAAGGAGTTCATGATCTGAGCCACAGTCAGCTCCTGGTCTTGTTTTTGTTGACTGTATAGAGCTTCTCCATCTTTGGCTGCATAGAATATAATCAATCTGATTTTGGTGTTGACCATCTGGTGATGTCCATGTGTAGAGTCTTCTCTTGTGTTATTGGAAGAGGGTCTTTCCTATGACCAGTGCATTTTCTTGGCAAAACTCTGTTAGTCTTTGCCCTGCTTCATTCCATATTCCAAAGCCAAATTTTTCTGTTACTCCAGGTGTTTCTTGACTTCCTACTTTTGCATTCCAGTCCCCTACCATGAAAAGGATATCTTTTTTGGGTGTTAGTTCTAAAAGGTCTTGTAGGTCTTCATAGAACCGTTCAACTTCAGCTTCTTCAGCATTACTGGTTGGGGCATAGACTTAGAGAACTGTGATATTGAATGGTTTGCCTTGGAGATGAACAGAGATCATTCTGTCGTTTTTGAGATTGCATCCAAGTACTGCATTTTGGACTCTTTTGTTGACCATGATGGCTACTCCATTTCTTCTGAGGGATTCCTGCCCACAGTAGTAGATATAGTAGTCCTCTGAGTTAAATTCACCCATTACAGTCCATTTTAGTCTGCTGATTCCTAGAACGTCGACGTTCACCCTTGCCATCTCTTGTTTGACCACTTCCAATTTGCCTTGATTCATGGACCTGACATTCCAGGTTCCTATGCAATATTGTTCTTTACAGCATCGGACCTTGCTTCTGTCAACAGTCACATCCACAACAGAGTACTGTTTTTGCTTTGGCTCCATCCCTTCATTCTTTCTGGAGTTATTTCTCCACTGATCTCCAGTAGCATATTGAGCACCTAATGACCTGGGGAGTTCCTCTTTCAGTATCCTATCATTTTGCCATTTCATACTGTTCATGGGGTTCTCAAGGCAAGAATACTGAAGTGGCTTGCCATTCCCTTATCCAGTGGACAACGTTCTGTCAGACCTCTCCACCATGACGCGCCCGTCTTGGGTTACCCCGCAGGCATGGCTTGGTTTCATTGAGTTAGACAAGGCTGTGGTCCTAGTGTGATTAGATTGACTAGTTTTCTGTGAGTATGGTTTCAGTGTGTCTGCCCTCTGATGCCCTCTTGCAACACCTACTATCTTACTTTGGTTTCTCTTACCTTGGGCATGGGGTATCTCTTCAGGGCTGCTCCAGCAAAGCACAGCTGCTGCTTTTTACCTTGGATGAGGGGTATCTCCTTACTGCCACGGTTCCTGACCTTCAACGTGGGATAGCCCTCCTGTGCCTGTGCAGCCACTGCTCCTCCGGATGCTCCTCCCGGCCGCCAGCCCTGGCCTCGGGCGTGAGTGGCTCCTCCCAGCTGCTGCCCTTGGCCTTGGGCTTGGGGCTGTTCCTCAGGGCCACCGCCCCTGGCCTCGGGTGCGAGGTGGCTTCTCCCGGCCACCCCTGATCTCCGATGCGGGGTGTCTGCTCCCTGCCGCCACTGACCTCGGAGGCGGGGTAGCTCCTCCCGGCTGCCGCTCCTGATCTCCGACGCAGGGTAGCTCCTCTCGGCCGTTCCTGCGCCCGTCGCAGCCTGGCAGTCTAGGCTGCTGCCCCTGACCTCCGACCTGGGGTAGCTACTCTCAGCCGCGCTTAGTGCGCCGGCTCTCGAGGCCGCCTAAAGGTCTTGTTAAGAGGATATTACTTCCCTTTTTTTCCCAGTTGGTTCATCTCCTTCAAGTCTGAACTGATTCTAAATCTAGCAAGATGAGGTGGAGAAATGAATTTTCAAATTTAAAGTCTAGTGTATAAGAAATAACTTTTTCTTATTTCTCGGTCATTCAGCTTTATTTCTAAATATGGCTTGCCATTCTACCAGGTGTTCAAACCTTTAGTTTAGTTGTTCTTGGCATTTTCTTAAGGTAATACAGAATTCTAGGATTTTATGTATGGGTTGAAGGTTTGGGAATATCTGAAACCCCATCATCCATCTCTATAGGTTACTTCTAAGGCATCCACAGTTCCCAGGCACATGACCTCTTCAAGTTCTCAGGCTCTATCTCACCTCAGATCCATGCTTGGGACTTGGAAATTTTGATTAAATCTGAGAACTCCGTGCTTAGAACTCGGAAACTCTGCTGACTTTCCAACTGGGTTATCTTGCCATTAACTAGCCATACTGCAGTGGTTTAAGGACCAGACCTTCCTTGTTGTGGGATTTCCAGAACTTTGTTTCTCCACTTTCCAAATCAGCTCAGGAAAATATGCTATTATAGCGAAGGATGCAAGTGAATTCTGTTTTCACATTTCTTCTAAGGGCTTCTTTCATGTCGTTCACTTGATCTTTGAGAACATTCTACCTGCTCTGAAAGATTTAACCTTTTAAGAATTTAGAAATATCTGTATGCTACTCCATCCTTCCACCATTAGGATGATAATAGCAGAATCAGAGATGTAGTTCAGTGAAAGGAAGGAGAAAGCAGGCAAAAAGGAAGACAAAAGGCAGTGTTTTCTTAATATTTAAAATGTTTTCCAATCACAGCAAGAATTAGGAGGGATTCTCAGGCAAAGATAAAAAGGCAAAGAAAAGAAAGATGGAAGAGAAGCCAGTCTCTGCGGCAACAGCAGTGGGTGATGTGGATTTCTGCAGCCACGGTATTTATCAGGGAAGCATGGACAACCCCCAGCTTTAGTGAAGAATGGCTGGAATAGAGAGGTTGATGGTGGAATTATTTAGGAAGGACATGGGTTTTCCCCTGGATTTTAAAAGATGAATAGGATTTGAAAATGCAGAAACAGAAAAGGAAACATTTAAAACAGTTGACTAGCTAGTAAAATTCGGCATGTCATTTGAGTAGGGTTAAGTATAGCCCAGAGACTCAAACTAGCATTGGACAAGCATGAAGCTCAGACTTATGTATCAATATTGTCCTTCAGTTCAGTTCAGTTGCTCAGTCGTGTCCGACTCTTTGTGACCCCATGGACTGCAGCACACCAGACCTCTCTGTCCATGACCAACTCTGGAGCTCACTCAGACTCATGTGCATGGAGTTGGTGATGCCATCCAATCATCTCATCCTCTGTCATCCCCTTCTCCTGCCTTCAACATCAGGGTCTTCAACCTGTTCCCAGTATTAGGATCTTTTCCCAGAGTCAGTTATGTGCATCAGGTGGCCAAAGTATTGGAGTTTCAATTTTAGCATCAGTCTTTCCAATGAATACTCAAGATTGATCTCCTTTAGGACTGACTGGTTTGATCTCCTTGCAGTCCAAGGGACTCTCAAGTCTTCTCCAACACCACAGTGCAAAATCATCAATTCCTCAGTGCTCAGCTTTCTTTACAGTCCAACTCTCACATCCATACATGGCTACTAGAAAAAACATAACTTTGACTAGACTGACATTTGTAGGCAAAGTAGTGCCTCTAATTTTTAATATGCTGTCTAGGTTGTCCTTGTTCTGCCAAAAACCTCACCTTGTACGTGCCAGGTTTCTCCTGTAGAACAAAGGAGTTTCTTCTTGGACCCATTTGCTTCCTTCTACTTCTGCCCTTTTATGTGTGACACTGAAAATTGTGATCCACTATCCAGATATTGGGCATGGAATTTGTTAGTCTGCTTACCTGGGAATTATGAAATAAGCACATGCGTGTGATTCCTTCTTTCAAAGAATTTACAATCTCAAGATAAAAATTACCATTAAAACTGAACATTCAAGTAAGGAGAATATTGTTTTCTTCTCTTTTCTAGTCAGATTTGAAGTGTCATTCTGGCTTTCTTTGATTCCTGGCGTAAGCCACAAAACATACTTTACAAACTGCACCTTTCTTGTTGTTCATCTTTCGTATCTTTGTGAAATTAGTCCCAGTGAGACCATGGCCATGAGTACAAGTAGGTAGATGACCCAGTGTGGAGCTGGTACAGCCTGTTCAGCTGTGCTAATGAACAGATTCTCTAAGTACAGAGCTGTTGGCATAGAGTGCTTGTTGTGTTTCTACACAGCACAAATTAATTTTCCAGGGTTACAGAATGGTCCAACTCTAAAATGTTTACTTTCATTTCTCTCCAATGCTGGGCTCCATTGTTTACCTCCCTCTTAATAAAACCCAAGAGTTCCAGGCTTCAAACCACATCTGTCCTTTTCTTTGAAATTTCATAGTTTACTCCAAATATCTACAACTTTACAAAGAGACTTCTCCTCTGTTTTTTTTTGGTTTTTTTTTTTAAGAAGTAAACAAAATGTGAAAAATTTGGCAAGATGGGAGAATTTTTTGGCATCACTCAAAATTATTTCTTTCCAATATCTTGAGATTTGCTTTAATTATTTTTCATCAGTTCAGTTTTATTTTTATGTATTTATTTTTGCCTCCACTGAGAAACAGAGAAGAATTAGAAAAGATGACTCTGTTTGCACTTGGATTTGCCCTTTCATAACCATCAGGTGTTCTGGCAATGGATGATGCCGTGTTTGAAGGAACACTGTAAAGTAGTCATCTGGAAGAAAATAAACTGGAGATTTAAAAAAAAAAAAAAAAGTGAAAGTCTGGTTTTGTGCCATGTGGCTTTTTGAGTCAAACACCTTTGATTTTCATGAAGGTTATAATGAACAAATACAGAAATGATCCACTGCTGATGAGTGTAGAGTTTTGGAGAAGAGAAGCAGGGAGGTGACAGGGAGCAGAGAATTCGCTGGTGAGAAAAACTTCCAGGCAGGTGGCTAAATCTTGACAAACTGCCAAAGCATTTTAACAGCAGCCACCATTGCTCAAGGCACTCTTCCATGCTTTTAATTTATCTCCAAACCACAATACCTTGAGTAAAAGATGCTGCCAGCAACTGCAATCAACAGAGGGTTGTATAAATGACAGAAAGAAAGTGGGTGTCTGAGCAGATGAGGCAAGAGGCTAGCCTTCTGATGATGGAGAAGCCGCAAGGAACAAGGTGAAGGGGGTGGCTGCATGAATTTGAGTGTCTCAGGAAAACATGAGATATGCTTTTTGATCTTCATAAGGACACAGAAGTGAAATCTTACTAATCTCAGGAACAGGGACCATGCTTGTTAGTTCACTGGTATAAGTCCCTTGTCTGGTATATAATTATAACTATTACATATTGATTGAAAAATGTGGAATAGAATTTATTTGGAGTAAGAAGGACTAGGAGGGCATAGTAAGTTGAATTAACCTGGGTGATAAGCTGTAGGCAGTTCCAGTTTGTCTTGAAAGGTGGAGAACTTGGACTTGAAGCCTGACTTTTAGTTCCACCTCTGCCCTCTGCTCCTTTTGGCCATGGGACTTTGCATAGCCAGGTGGACTTTTCAGCCTTTAATATGATAATCTGTTAAACAAACAAAAATAACAATGTAAAGAACGATTAGGTCATGTTTAGCATAACTTCTAGGTCTGATATTCTATTTCATTATTTTTTTTAGTAGAGGCTTTCAAAATGGCAGATGTCAGGGGAATGAAGACAGGAGGAAATGTGCTAAAAATATGATTAAAAATAACATATAAATGCAATCACTGCAATTGGAAATGCCAGCATCAAAGAGGTACCTGTCCACAGGGGGAAGTGAACTATTATAAAACATATCCCTGATTCTCCATTAACATTCACAGGATTGAGAATTTATTTTTAAAGTCAAGCACTATATGATTTTGCCTGTAAATATGTAATGCCGAAATAAGAGCCTTGAGCAGGAGCAATTTTGAGAAAGCACACTATCTTTAGCTAAGTTTAGTTAGGACTTACATTTTTAGTTGTTGGTTCCTTTAGCATCTGGAAGATCATGTGTCAGGAATAACATTCCCCAAGTCTCCCCAGACTTATGTGCACCAGACACATATCCTCATTGACTAAGGAAAAATATTAATACATAAAATGGAAGAGATTCCTTCAAAATGAAATAATATATTTTAGAAGACTAAGAGATTGCAGAGAAGATCAAATATATAGCCACTCAGGTGATGTACCTGTGGGTTTTTCAGGAAAGTGTCTAACCCTAGAATATAATTTTCCTTCTCAAAACTCCCCAGTATCACATTCCAACAGCTTATATTCATGATAGAATGCAAAAAAAAAAAAAAAAAGCCAATATTATTTGAGGATAATTTGAAGAAGGGTGGTGAACCAGTAGGGGCTGCCATGGGTACATACATTTAATATTGCAGCATCATTCACCATAATTTTGTCACAAATTGATTCTAAAATAAAAGGTCAAACAGCAGTTTGTCAGGCAATATATTTTATTTTACTTTTTAAAAATTTTACTTGAAAGGATTTACATAAAACCCTAGCAGGAAATAGAGAGCAATAGCATGTTGTACTTTAAAAAGCAGCATTCATGGACTTAAGAGATTTAAATTCTAGACTTTTAATCTTGGAAAACTCAGTATCTCTGAGCTTCTTATTTTTGTTTGCTGTCTTGATGTGTAAAATATAGGGAGATAATGACAAAGATCTCTGTGGACCTTTTCGATTCAAAATTTTTCAACTGCCAATAATTAAGAATTAAATTGTATAGTGTAACATCTTAGATTCAAAAAAGGTATCATCACAGGTGCACAGGATGGCTAAACACAATGAAGCATTTAATTTGAGACTGTAGGTTACATAGGTAGGATTGAGTCAACCTAGGAAGAACCCTGACCAGCGTGGGAATTCTGACTTGGTGCACTTAATTTCATGCTCAGTCAATTAGCATACATGTGACTTGTTGGGGAAGATGAACCTAAAGACTAAAGAAAGTGTTGATTAGAAGAATCGTCACATGGTTTAAACAACGTGTTTATCTCGTTCCCTGAGATAGGACTCATAATTTTTACCTTACAGATCAAAAACTATAACACAATGAATTAAAGGATTTTTACCATATCTCAAGGACATATGGTAAATATCATAATCAGGATTTGAATTCAAATCTCACAATTCATTTAAACTTAAAGGAGCCTTAAAAGTTGTTTAAGAATTCAAGTATAGTGCTACTTTGAGAAAACATAGTTCAAGAATCTTTTGCTTGAAAAATAAAGACAGATTCAGGAGAGATATTTTGTGACTATATAGCTACAATTTCCCTTTAAAAAACATATTTTTCTTTGCTTAACATAACCTCAATAGGATATACTGTAGACAAACAATAATACTTTCAAAATTTGTCTTCCTTGACCTCATTCCCTCCTTGTAACTAATTTTAAATGATGTCTTGCATGTATCCTAATCTATCTCCAGTTTTTAAGTCCCTGTTTATGCCTTTATGTGTAACTGGAATAGAACCTTGTTAATAGATGAACTGGATGTCAGAAGCTATGCTTCCGTATTTGTCCATAAGGTGGAGCTGGAATAAGATATTACTAAAAAAAAAAAAAAAACTTTTTAAGAATATTGACATCAATACAGTTGTGTTTAAGGTATGCACCGTTTTGAAGCTTACATACTCATATTTATTTAAACAAATATTCCTTACATGATTTCCAAGCTATTTCAGTGCTCATTTAAAGAGAATATAAGAGAATGTTTACTTTCAAAATATTTAAAGTTTAATTTGGGAACTATTTCTGATTAGAAATTATAAGTAACAAGATATAAAAATGAGTTGCAGTAGTTTTTTAAGTGGCCAAATGTCAGTTCTCTTAGAATTTGGTAGCTTTTGTGGCTGTTTGTCCAATAGAATGCAATGGAAGTGACTCTGCTAAAATAGTTTACCTGCATGGATTTTAAGAGATAAGAAGTTTACATTTCCTTTGTAAATACTTGAATTTGGAAACCAGCCATCTTTCTATAAGAGGTTCCTAAAAGTCTCACTGATAGGCTCAAGTAGAATGAACTAAGGTTCCCAGCTCAAAAGTAAAACTGACAACCAGAATCAGCTTGCCAGCCATATGAGTGAGTCATCTTGTAAATGGATATTCCAGCCCCAGTCAAGTTCATTGAACTGATACTAGTGCAGCACAGATAAGCCACTATAACCAAGCCTTGCTGAAATTACAGCTCTCTGAGAAAAGAAAATATTATTTGAAATATTAATTCATTAAATTTGGAGGTGGCTTATTAGGTAGCAATAGCTAAGCATGGCACCATATTTTGTTTTGTTATTATTTCTACATTCTTTTCTCCCTCTAAGTTCATTTCAACTTCTCTCAAACTTAACTCCTCAGAGAGATCTTCTCTGTCAATCCTACCTAAAGCCACACACTGCTACCTAGCTACTTCCTATAACTTTGTTTTATTTTTTATCACAGGAAAAATTTGTTACCATAATTATTGTGTGAGTCTATTACTCCCTGCTTCACTAGAATATAAGATCTACAAGAAGAGGGACTTTCTTTTCATTTATTGTTGTATCCACTTTCTAGATTATGATGGCATATAGCCAATGCTTAATAACTATTTGTAAGTATATGTTTGATAAGTGAGATGCATATTGCCAGGCTGGTTCAGAGATTAAAGAAATCATAGTGGATTCTTAGGCTAAATAACAAGGAGGGATTTGCTTACAAGCTGGACTAGAAGAAGAAAAGGACTTAGAGACTGGTGATGGGAAGTAGAGGATAAGAAGAGAATTTTTGTTAAGAGAGAAAAGAATAATAGACCAAACAGAAAAATTTCATGTTACAGTCTAAGACAGTGGGTAAACTACTTGAATGGAAAAATGATGTGTGTCATGTAGAACAATATTTTTCTTTTATACTGAAAACTACTCTCTTCTGTAGACAGTTACCTTCCCTGCAGGGGAGCCATCCTTCAAGATGGACCATCTTGTGATATTTGTGCTTTTTGCAATCCCACACACTGATGGAGCTGACGTGTATAACTCATAGGGTACTGTAGAAATGATAATGCATGACTTCTGAGACTAGGTCACAATGGTGCTGTGGGTTCTTTCTTTGCTTTCTTAATCACTCATTCCTAGAAAATTTAACTACCATATTGTACCTCTCCTCTTTGAAGAAGCTTTCTTGACAATAGCTTATATTGCTATTGCATATCCTCTAGCCCTTTTCAAGCTTCCAGATGACTGCAGCCCCAGATGACATCTTGGCAGCAAGATCATGAGAAGGTCTGGAGCTAAGCAAAACCAGCCAGATAAGTTGTTTCCAAACCCTTACCTACAGATTGTGAGATAACAAATTCTTAGCATTGTTTTTGGCTAAGCCCTTGGTTTATTGTTTACAAAATAATAGATATGATCTTTACACCTGGATTTCCTAACACTCTCTTCTGATCCCTTTCCTCATTCTTTGGATGCTTCTTGGTTCCTTTTGTGTATATTTTTTCTCTCTCTGCATTTTAAAGTTGCTGTTTCCCAGGTAATCTTCTTTGATCTTTTCTCTTTTCCATTTATAAAATATCTTAGAAAAATTGTTTCCATTCCCATGACTTCACTTACCACCATTATGCTAATACTCTCAGATCTGTGTTTCCATCCCACATGTATACTCTGAATTATAGATCATACATCCAATTTCCCTCAAAATATTTCCACTTGACATATAATTTTAGACTTGACCTCAAATACATGTTATTCTCAGCATGCACCTTCCTCACCAAACTTGATTATCATCTAGTATTCTTTGACTAAGTGGTGACTTTGTCACTCATCCTATCATGAAAATTAGAAATTGGAAATTAATCTCAGCACATGTAATAGATGCCAAGTTTTTTTGGTATTTTTTTGTTTAAGAGATATTATGAACCTATTCCAAGTTTCCATTCTGAAAATTACTAAATTATTTCAAACTTTTATATTTCTAGTCTGAATTATTGAACTATCATATCAAGTGGGTTCCCTGACTCTTGTTTCATTTTTGTCCAGTTCAGACTCTATTCTGCTTCTAGACTAATTGTACTGAAAGGAGAATGCAATCATATCACTAACACCCTAAAAATGTTCAGGACCTAGCCATCTTCCAGTCTGAGTCAATTATTTACTACTCTAAGTTATCCCCAAATTTAGTGGCTTAAACCAACAAAGCCATTTATTTTGTTCAAAAAGTATAACTTGTGTAGAGTTGGGCAAGGACAAATCTTTGCTGTTCATTCAGTATGAGCTGAGGCAGCTCAAAGGTTGAGATCTAGAACCATCTGAGGGCAGACTCCCTTACACATCTATTGGTCAATTCTGGTGGTTGGCTAGGAAGACTCACACAATTGGAGCAGACAGTGAAAATATTTACTCATAGACTTTCCAAGTTTATACTTGGCTTTCTGACAGCATAGTGGAAAGATTGCAAGGGGTAAGAGGGAGCCAAATGGAACCGATGAACTTTTTTGATGTAGCCTCAAGTCATGTGAGATCACTCTGTTTACACTATGTGGGTTAGTTACATGTCCTCCTAGATTCAAGGAGTGGGAAATGGACTCTCTTTCTTAATGGGAGAAAAACAAGTTTCTGGAAGAGTATCTGGAGTCAGAAATACCACTGGTGCTGTTTTTTAAGAAGCTAATCTTACACACAATTTCATTGGTTGATAATTTGGCATTGTAATCTGTATTTTAATTCTGTTGAATTAATTATAATTTCCAAAATAGTTAAAATATTTAGTATATTTTCCTCCTCACATGTTCATCTCTGTAGATGGAATATAAACCGGTTACCAGTCTCTGATGTCCTATTCTTTCAAGATTCAATTGGCTGACATCTTATCTTAAATCCTCTTCTTAAAGCCCTAGCCCCCATTAGGCTCCTTCATCAGGAATATTTTAACACTATTTTAAATCTTATATTCTATTTGTTTGCCCTGACGTTTGTACTTTCTGGAGTTGGACACGACTGAGCGACTGAACTGAACTGAGTACTAATCTGTCCTTTACACTGGACTCTAAGCAACTTGGAGCAACTGGTAGGGATGCAATATGTGCTTAAATGTTTAAATAATGTTGGCTATTAGGATGTTGGGGTCCCATTGCCAAGGACCTTGAATGTCAGGCTGGATGTCAGACTATATCTTGATTTTCACTAGTTAATGACATTTACTTTGATAGCATTAAACAAAGAAAGAATATAGAACTATATATATAACAGAATAATACATAGTAAGCTGAGGGTGGGAGGCAAAGTGTTCTCTGATGATTCATCAAAAAAACAATTGGAACTGTCTTGCTTAGATTTTAGATGAAAGGTGAGGAAAAGACTCAAGCATTAAAATCTGCTGCAGTTCAGTGATACTAAGTCCAGTTCAGTGATACTGCTAAGCATTCTGTCTGCATGGCTTTTGTTCCATTGCAGAGCCTTAATTGTTAAAATTGGCAGTCTCTGACCTGATTTTCTGGAAGTTGATGAGTCACCACATAGAGACTTAGAGGCTTTAGTAGTTTGGGTCATTTATAATGCGTAGTGCTTAAAGCTTAAATTAGCATGGCTTTTGCAGATCCTTTAACATGCATAATCTGACCCAATATTGAGATGGTCTTTAGAAAGATAGAGAGTTAAGGTGGGAAATATATATATGAAGTGATTTTAGAAGATTTCCTAAGTGTTAACAGACTAATTTGAAGGATCTTCACTGAATTCTGATCAACCTCTCCAAATTTCTCTGTCACATCTGGAATTGACCATATGGCTACTTCATTTTACTATTTCCCAAGAATAACTAAACAATGGGGATGTCAGATTTAGGCTCAAAAAATGATTTTAAATGTTTAAAAAAGATAAGAACAGTGAGATAAGATTTGAGAAAAAATGAGCAGATTTGACTCACATTCCCTATCAAACAATTACTAAAAAAATATCAACATATGATTTTGTGTATGTAGAGAAGTTATAGTTTTATTCCAAATAGCTCTTTGGCATTCATAGATAATATATTGATAATGAAAATTAATATTTAATTAGAACCTATTATGGATTAGATAAAACAGATATTAAACAATAAACCTGGTTATTACCCTTAGGATACTAAAATATGATTTGAAAGATGATATATCAGAAATAAGAATCCAAAGCAGTGCCTGATAAATGTGCACAGCAATACCATTGTGATACTAAACTGAAAAACATTTTGAGGAAAGGAGAATCGAGGCCACTTCAAGCCAGATGCTTACATATACATGTCATCTAACAATTATAATAGTGCTCTAAGGTTCTTGTTGTTTTAAGATATTACCCTGTTTTCAGATGAAGTAAAGGAAGTCATGCATTTGAACAGAGTTCAAATTGAAACATCTTTTTTTTTTTTTAATATTTCCCTTTCCAGTTTGTCATCTTGTCTCTCATGTATTTTTTAATGGCAGTGCAATTGGCATAGAAGATGAATATCTGGTAATTTCATAGAACCAATTTCTAAACAAACTGGAATTAAGCTGACTTCACATCAGGTGTAAGGAATTCACTTGTCCTTGAAAGATGGGTAAGTCTTTCAGGGTGAAAAATCAGACTGTTTACTTGGGGAAAAGGCATAATTTAACAAACGGAAATTAGAAAGAAATGTAGATTGCAAGAAAGGTGGTCAATGAAAATCCCCTTATCTTGGTTAAGGATCAAACAAATAGATTATCTAGTGATTGTAGAAAGACAAATAGTTAAAAATAGAGGTGCTGCCCATGAGGCCAAACCAAGCTGATACCTAGCCAAGGAGTTAGGACTTTAAAAATGTACACTTTTTTTTTTTTTTTTTTTTTTTGCCCTTACAAGACAACTAACTTTTTTTGTTGTTGTTGGTTTGTTTGATAAAGGTTATCTGGTGGTATATAGTCTGTTTCATCTGTAGTATATATATTGATTGAAGGTACATGAACTGGAGAACATATACTACATTTATACATTTCAAAAAATTAAAAAGATTATTGGAGGAAGCAAGATGAAAAGCAAGTAAAGATACAAAAAGTGGGACTGAGTGGCCTCATTTCCACTTCCCATCAGAACTAAACCGTGTTTGAATGGAACTTTTCCCCAGCTATGCTTCTGATTCATGTTTGGAAGGGATTGCATTGAAGAAAAACATCTAAGCCAAAGGTAACTCACTGTAATATAGAATGAGGTGGCAGAGTTTCCATTCCAGTTGCATCCTCTTGTTGAGTCACTCAGTTGTGTCTGAGCCTTTGCTACCCCATGGACTGCAGCACACCAGGCTTCCCTGTCTTTCACCATCTCCCCGGAGCTTGCTCAAACTCATGTCCATTGAGTTGGTAATGCCATCCAGCCATCTCATTCTATGTTGTCCCCTTCCCCTCCTGCCCTCAATCTTTCCAAGCATCAGCGTCTTTTCTAATGAGTCAGCTCTTGCCATCAGGTGGCCAAAGTATTGGAGCTTCAGTTTCAGCATCAGTATTTCGAATAAATATTCAGGATTGAACTCTATTAGGATTTATTGGTTTGAACTTACTGTCCAAGGGACTCTCAAGAGTCTTCTCCAACACCACAGTTCAAAAGCATCAGTTCTTTGGTAATCAGCCTTCTTTATGGTCTAACTCTCACATCCATCCATTACAGAAATACCATAGCTTTGACTATATGGACCTTTGTCGACAAAGTAATGTCTTTGCTTTTTAATACACTTGTAGGTTTGTCAGCTTTCCATCCAAGGAGCAAGCATCTTTTAATTTCATGGCCACAATCACCATCTGCAGTGATTGTGCAGCCCACGAAAATAAAGTCTCTCACTGTTTCCATTGTTTCTCTATTTCCCATGAAGTGATGGGACTAGATGCCATGATCTTCATTTTCTGAATGTTGAGTTTTAAGCCAACTCCTCAACTCTCCTCTTTCACTTTTATCAAGAGGCTCTTTTGTTCCTCTTCACTTTCTGCCCTAAGGATGGTGTCATCTACATATCTGAAGTTACTAATAGTAACTAACTACTGATAGTCCTTCACTATCTCCTGAAGTTTTCTCAGACTCATGTCCCTTGAATCAGTGATGCCATTCAATCATTTCAAAGGGGCCCAACAAGTCCTATACTCCTAAGAGAAGTTAAAGCCAAATAAGCCAAGTACATAGGGCTTTGCTCAAATTTAGAAGTGTTAAATAAGTAGTAAATTCTCATTAAGAAAGACAGCGAGGGAAGAGAGGGGTAAGGGGGATAATGTGGAGCATTAAATCAATGTAGGTGCCATTCAAAAGTTACAAAGGTAGAGAAGAAAGGACTAAGGAAGCAGCTGGTCTGGGATCAACAATAGCATTTAGGATTTTCTCCCAGGAGGTGGCAATGCTGTTGGAAAATAATTTCCACAGTGAGTGCTTTATTGACTTCAATGATCATCCCTGCCCTCACTTTTAGGGGCAACTGGCTTGTGCAGTACAAGCAGAAGACCTTGCAGAGGTCTAGTGTTCCATTCCAGCAGTTCTGTAGTCTCTGAGCCTTTCCCTGTCACCACCCCTTTGAGGTAAGTAAAAACTCAGTCAGGAATAGATGGAACAGATAGATAGTATGGAGAGCTAGTTTTCATTTTCTGAACTTTGCTTTTTCTTCTCTGTTTATCTTTCTCCCCAAAGCCAGCAGTATGATGCCACTGAACCCAGCTTGGGATGATTAGGTCAAGATTAAATTAGAGCAGAAGGATTCACCCTGATTACTCTCTTTTCCTACATCAGTATTGATGATTTATTTTGCATATGTCTGATCTCTGGATTGGGAAGATCCCTGGATGGGAAAATGGCAACCTACTTCAGTATGTTTGCCTGAAAATCCCATGGACAGAGGGGCCCAGTGGGCTACAGTCCATGGTGTCTCAAAGAGTTGGACAAAACTGAAGCAACTTAGCACACACAAACACACACATATGTCTGACTCTGGATGTCTAGATGGGCAGACAAGCCTGGGATTTTGAATTGAAGGTTTTCTGTGGATCTTTTTATTTTAAAGATATACTGCTTAAGTCAGTAGTGACAATGTCAGTTTAGAACAAAGAGAGATTTTCTTTTAATTACTGATTTGGCTATCTTTATTTGAAACCTTTAGTAGCTCTCATGAAAAATGGAAACAGAATGCAAATGTTCTGTTTGATAATCCTGACCTAGAAACACCCTTCATGTCAGATGCCCTGCATTCTAGAGGATTGAGAGAATCTCTTAAATACTTTGGAAATTTCTAGATGTCACTAACATTAAAAGTTGATTAAAAGACTAAAAAGTTAGGGTTAAAAGTTGTCTGAATCAGGGCCTGGAGGTTGACTGACAACTACCTAGGCACTCCCTTCTTTGCACTGCTTTGTGATCTTTTCCAGGGTCTGAAACTTGATGAGACCACCTGCATAACAGGGGTCCTTTCATGGATGGCACTCTCTGTCTTTTATTTCACTCTACCTTTCATTTTCTCTTTCTCTCTCTGGTGTTTTTTTTTTTTTTTTTTTTTTGTTAATATAGTAATTTTACTGTGGAAAAGCCTGGGCAATATCATAGATACCCAATCTTTAAAAATAAGGATTAATGTGCATATGGTATTAATGTGCATTTATTTAGCAAACATATTTGATATTAGGAAATGAAATACTATAGTCCAAAAATCACTGAATTCACATGGTTAGGCCTTAATTCTCTAACCTCCATGGATAAAGGCATGTGTGACAATTTCCTTCTGACACTCAGCTTCCTCACCTGTAAGTAAGGGCCACTCTCAAACTTTGTCAAAAGAAACTTCAAATTAATTGATATATATATATGAAAGTGCTTAAAATGTCTCCCTAGGTGAAATGAAGGACCATTATATTTGGTAAAGCTACTTTAGTTGATTCTTAGATAAAAGTAAATATCTTTTAACTTTCTTCTTAATGTGAATGTCATTTTTCATTTTAATATTTTGCATGTAAACCCAGACTCATATTAAGCAAAGTCTAGTATTTCCAAAAATAAGTTGTTTGGTTCCACTGATGTTTAGAAAATTGGGCTTAATAGTAAGCTTTTGCCCATCTCATCTGAGGCATTGACAGAGGAATCAACAAATACTTTGATTGTTCATGTAAATAAAGTGTTTTCCTGACCTTTTGATCATAGAAGAGTCAGGGATTAGAAAGATGATTAGGAAAAGGAAAAAGGTTTATTGTACTAATTACCTCAAAGTAGGCTGAATCTATTCCTGTCTGATCAAACATGGGTTTCATCCCTGGGCTGGGAAGATCCCTTGGAGAAGGAAATGGCTACCCACTCCAGTATTCTTGCCTAGAGAAATCAAACTGGTGAGACTACTGGTGTGCAAAAATGTGCCCTCCCAACATTAATGCATTTCTTTTTTCTGTCACTATAGATTAGTATGCATTTTCTAGAGTTTTACAGAAACATAATACCATATGAATTTTTTTTCATTTTTTTGTCTTGGCTTCTCTCATTCAACACTTTCACTTTAAGTTACATTTAAGCTGTTATGTATAGTGGGAGTTTGCTTTGATTTCTGATTAGATTTAGATGGATATTCCAAAATTTGTTTATTCATTCACCTCTTGAAAGACATTTGAGTTGTTTCCAGTTCTCTGCTATTACAAATAAAGCCTTAGTGAGTATTCAGTTGTAAGTGCTTTTTGTTTGTTTTTGTGTGTGTGTGTGAATATATGCTTTATTTTCTTTGGTTTAATATCTATGAATGGAATCATTGGATCATATGGTAGGTAAATATTTAAGTTTTTAAGAGTCTGTCAAAATGTTTTATCAAAGTGAATATAACACATTTTCACCAGCAGTGTCTGGGAGCTTCAAATACTCCACATCATTGTCAAATTTTAAGTGATCACCTTTCTAAATGTTTGCCATTCTAATAGGTGTGTAGCAGTATCCCATTATAGTTTTAATTTGCATTCCCCAATGACTAATAATATTAATCATATTTTTCTGTGCTTATTTGCTACAAATATATATGTTGTTTGGTAAAATATTGATATTGATCTTTTGTCATTTAAAAGTGTATTGTTTACTTGAGCTTTGAAAGTAATATATACATATTTAATATAGATTCTTTACATATTATGATCTTTGAGGCTGTGAGTGGTCTTTTCATTTTGTTCTTTTATGAGTTATTTATTTTTATTGACACATAGTTGAATTACAGTGTTTTACTAATCACTGCTGTACAGCAAATTGACTCAGTTATACATACACACACACACACACACATATATACATACATTATTTTTCATAATATTTCCCGTTATGGTTTATAACAGGATATTGAATATAGTTCTTTATGCTGCATTGTAAGACTCTGTTGTTTATCCATTCTAAATATGTGCTCTCTTTGGCACATATTCTATATATACCAGTTTGTATCTGCTAATCTTAAACTCCCAGTCCATTCCTCTCCTACCTCGCTCACCACTTGGCAAACACCAGTCTATTCACTATGTCAGTGCTTCTGTTTCTGTTTCATAGAAGGTTCATTTCTGTCATATTTTAGATTCTACATATAAGAATGGCATTGCATGGTATTTGTCTTTCACTTTCTGACTTATGTTACTTAGTATGATAATCTCTAGTTGCATTCATGTTGCATCCATGTCTTTTCATTTTTTAATAGTAGTAGTTTTTGAAAACACACAGTTAATATTTTGTGTGTGGTGTGACTTATAAAGTTTATAATTGGTTTGCATATAGATATTCAGTTATTCCAGGGCTTCCTGGTAGCTCAGACAGTTAAAACTCTGCCTGCAATGTAGGGGACATGGGTTTGAACCCTGGGCTGGGAAGATCCCTTGGAGAAGGAAATGGCTACCCACTTCAGTCCAGTATTCTTGCTTGGAGAAATCCACAGAGAGAGGAAACTGGTGGGCTATAGTCCATGCGGTTGCAAAGAGTTGGACATAACTAAGTGACTAAGCACACACGCTTTAAATTATTGTCCACCATTTGCTAATCTTGCGTTTTTAAATAGGTAAAATAGTTTCAGTTTTACCAAATAAAAATTGTCAAGTTTCATTACCATGATATTTTAATGGTAGTGTATAGAATACTCTTACAACTGTTTTCTGAAGTTTTCAGTTAGAGATATATAACAGGTATACAAAAACTGTCTATTCTAGTATATTTTAAAGCTAATAACTGTTAATTTCAACCAAAGGAAAATTCTGGTGTGCTTCCAGAGACAAGAATTTTAATTTTTAAGTATTATATATATTTATTATACTAAAAATTCAGCACACTACTGTGTACAACAATATACCGGCACCACTGCTTTCAAACTGTCAGAATTTTGTGATATTCGTGCCTGAGGTCTGAGTGTCCTTCTTTTTCCTCAGGGCCACAGTGTCAGTTTCAATTCTAAAATACTTCATTCTATGTCTAGCAGTTGCCTAAATTATAATTTTCTAGTTTGGGTTTTCATATCTGCAAGAGTTACATAGTAAACAACATATGCAAATCTTAAGAAAATCATCTATAAGAGACAATATAAAACTTTATTAGAGATTGCATGATGATTATATTAAAAGTATTTTTTTTTCTGTTTTCTAGAAGAATTCAATATGGTTAACTGAATAAACTTTGACACTTTAGGAAAGGAAGTGATATTTTCCTACTTGTATATAACATTTTGTATTTTATAAACCATTTACACATTTTAATCCAATTCAACAACATTACTATATATCATCCTACTTAATTTACCCCAAACCTCAGAGTGAGACATAAATGATCATTGAGTGATTGAGTGAAGTTGCTCAGTCGTGTCCAACTCTTTGCGACCCATGGACTGTAGCCCACCAAGCTCCTCTGTCCATGGGATTCTCCAGGCAAGAATAATAATTCAATATTTAACTACATTTTTAAATATGAAGAATAAAATCTAGTATTACTTGTGGAATCAAAAAGTCAGAAGCAACTTAGGTGCCCATCACTAAGGGAATGAAAAAGTAAAAGGGTGTATGCAAAGAAAGACCGTAAACTAGAGCAGTAGTTGTTAACCTTGACTAAAAATCAGGGGGATTTCAGAGAGTCAATGAAATTAAACTGGGAAAAATTATATTTTCAAATTCACAAATATCTGATTTTAGTATTTCATTTAATTGAGAATGAAGGCAGCAAATCACAGTTCTGTTAGCAGTATCTTGACTTTATCACTCACCAACATATCAACAAAACAGTCCGAAATGCAATACTTGGATGCAATCTCAAAAATGACAGAATGATCTCAGTTCATTTCCAAGGCAAACCATTCAGTATCACAGTAATCCAAATCTATGCCCCAAACAGTAATGCTGAAGAAGCTGAAAGGTTCTATGAAGACCTACAAGACCTTTTAGAATTAACACCCCCAAAAGATGTCCTTTTCATTATAAGAGACTGGAATGCAAAAGTAGGAAGTCAAGAAACACCTGGAGTAACAGGCAAATTTGGCCTTGGAGTCCAAAATGAAGTTAGGCAAATGCTAATAGAGTTTTGCCAAGAGAACTCACTAGTCATAACAAACACCCTCTTCCAACAATGCAAAAGAAGACTCTACACATGGACATCACCAGATAGTCAACACAGAATTCAGATTGATTATATTCTTTGCAGCCAAAGATGGAGAAGCTTTATACAGTCAGCAAAGATAAGGCTGGGAGCTGACTGTGGCTCAGATCATGAACTCCTTATTGCTAAACTCAGACTTAAATTGAAAAAAGTAGGGAAAACTGCTAGACCATTCAGGTATGACCTAAAACAAATCCCTTAGATTATACAGTGGAAATGAGAAAGAGATTTAAGGGACTAGATCTGATAGACAGGGTACCTGATGAACTATGGATGGAGGTTCATGACATTGTACAGGAGACAAGGATCAAGACCATCCTCAATAAAAAGAAATGCAATAAAGCAAAGTGGCTGGCTGAGGAGGACTGACAAATACCTCTGAAAACAAGAGATGTGAAAAGCAAAGGACAAAAGGAAAGATATACCCGTTTGAATGCAGAGCTCCAAAGAATAGCGAGGGGAGATAAGAAGGCTTCTTCCTCAGTGACCAATGCAAAGAAATAGTGGAAAACAATAGAGTGGGAAAGACTAGAGATCTCTTCAAGAAAATTAGAGATACCAAGGGAACATTTCATACAAAGATGGGCTCCATAAAGGACAGAAATGGTCTGGACCTAACAGAAGCAGAAGATATTAAGAAGAGGTGGCAAGAATACACAGAACTATGCAAAAAAAGATCTTCATGAACCAGAAAATCACGATGGTGTGATCACTCACCTAGAGCCAGACATCCTGGAATGTGAAGTCAAGTGAGCTTTAGGAAGCATTACTATGAAAAAAGCTAGTGAAGGTGATGGAATTCCTGTTGAGCTAATTCAAATCCTAAAGGATGATGCTACGAAAGTGCTTCACTCAATATGCCAACAAATTTGGAAAGCTCAGCAGAGGCCATAGGACTGGAAAAGGTCAGATTTCACTCCAATCCCAAAGAAAGACAATGCTCAAACTATCACACAATTGCACTCATCTCACATGCTAGTAAAGTAATGCTCAAAATTCTCCAAGCCAGGCTTCAACAGTATATGAACGTGAACTTCCTGATGTTCAAGCTGATTTAAGAAAATGCAGAGGAACCAGAGTTCAAATTGCCAACATTCACTGAATGATTGAAAAACCAAGGTAATTCCAGAAAAGCATCTCTTTCTATTTTATTGCATATGCCAAAGCCTTCGACTGTGACTAAAATCAGTTCAGTTCAGTTCAGTTGCTCAGTCGTGTCTGACTCTTTGCGACCCCATGAATCACAGCACGCCAGGCCTCCCTGTCCATCACCATCTCCCGGACTTCACTCAGACTCACGTCCATTAAGTCCGTGATGCCATCCAGCCATCTCATCCTCGTTCGTCCCCTTCTCCTCCTGCCCCCAATCCCTCCCAGCATCAGAGTCTTTTCCAATGAGTCAACTTTTCTCATGAGGTGGCCAAAGTACTGGAGTTTCAGCTTTAGCATCATTCCTTCCAAAGAAATCCCAGGGTTGATCTCCTTCAAAATGGACTGGTTGGATCTCCTTGCAGTCCAAGGGACTTTCAAGAGTCTTCTCCAACACCACAGTTCAAAAGCATCAATTCTTCAGCGCTCAGCCTTCTTCACAATCCAAATCTCACATCCATACATGACCATAGGAAAAACCATAGCCTTGACTTGACGGACCTTAGTTGCCAAAGTAATGTCTCTGCTTTTGAATATACTATCTAGGTTGGTCAAAACTTTTCTTCCAAGAAGTAAGCGTCTTTTAATTTCATGGCTGCAGTCACCATCTGCAGTGATTTTGGAGACCCCCCAAAATAAAGTCTTTCACTGTTTCCACTGTTTCCCCATCTATTTCCCATAAAATGATGGGACCAGATGCCATGATCTTCATTTTCTGAATGTTGAGCTTTAAGCCAACTTTTTCACTTGCCTCTTTCACTTTCATCAAGAGGCTTTTTAACTCCTCTTCACTTTCTGCCATAAGGGTGGTGTCATCTGCATATCTGAGGTTATTGATATTTCTCCTACCAATCTTGATTCCAGCTTTTGTTTCTTCCAGTCCAGCGTTTCTCATGATGTACTCTGCATATAAGTTAAAGAAGCAGGGTGACAACATACAGCCTTGACGTACTCCTTTTCCTATTTGGAACCAGTCTGTTGTTCCATGTCCAGTTCTAACTGTTGCTTCCTGACTTGCATACAGATTTCTCAAGAGGCAGGTCAGGTGGTCTGGTATTCCGTTCTCTTTCAGAATTTTCCAGTTTATTGTGATCCACACAGTCAAAGGCTTTGGCATAGTCAATAAAGCAGAAATAGATGTTTTTCTGGAACTCTCTTGCTTTTTCCATGATCCAGTGAATGTTGGCAATTTGATCTCTGGTTTCTCTGCCTTTTCTAAAACCACCTTGAACATCTGGAAGTTTACGGTTCATGTATTGCTGAAGCCTGGCTTGGAGAATTTTGAGCATTACTTTACTAGCATGTGAGATGAGTGCAATTGTGTGGTAGTTTAAGCATTCTTTGGCATTGCCTTTCTTTGGGATTGGAATGAAAACTGACCTTTTCCAGTCCTGTGGCCACTGCTGAGTTTTCCAAATTTGCTGGCATATTGAGTGCAGCACTTTCAGAGCATCATCTTTCAGGATTTGAAATAGCTCAACTGGAATTCCATCACCTCCACTAGCTTTGTTCATAGTGATGCTTTCCAAGGCCCACTTGACTTCACATTCCAAGATGTCTGGCTCTAGATTAGTGATCACATCATCATCATTATCTGGGTCATGAAGATATTTTTTGTATAGTTCTTCTATGTATTCTTGCCACCTCTTCTTACTATCTTTTGCTTCTGCCAGGTCCATACCATTTCTGTCCTTTATCGAGCCCATCTTTGCATGAAATATTCCCTTGGTATCTCTAATTTTTTTGAAGAGATCTCTAATCTTTCCCATTCTGTTGTTTTCCTCTATTTCTTTGCATTGACCACAATAAACAGTGGAAAATTCTGAAAGAGATGGGAATACCAGACCACCTGACCTGCCTCTTCAGAAATCTGTGTGCTGGTCAGGAAGCAACAGTTAGAACTGGAAGTAGAACAACACACTGATCCAAATAGGAAATGGAGTACATCAAGGCTGTATATTGTCACCCTGCTTATTTAACTTATATGTACCATGAGAAGCACTGGCTTGGATGAGGAACAAGCTGCAATCAAGACTGTCACGAGAAACATCTATAACCTCAGATATGCAGATGACACCACCCTTATGGCAGAAAGAGAAGAAAGAGCTTCTTGATGAAAGTGAAAGAGGAGGGTGAACAAGTTGGCTTAAAGCTCAACATTCAGAAAAGTATGATCATGGCATCTGGTCCCATCATTTCATGGCAAATAGATGGAGAAATAGTGGAACCTGGCAGACTTCTTTTTGCAGGGCTCCAAAATCACTGCAAATGTTGACTGTAGCCATGAAATAAACGATGCTTACTCCATGGAAGTAAACTTATGACCAAGCTAGACAGCATATTAAAAAGCAGAGATATTACTTTGCCAATGAAGATCCATCTAGTCAAGGCTATGATTTTTCCAGTAGTAGAGTACAGATGTGACAGTTGGACTATAAAGAAAGCTGAGTGCCAAAGAACTGATTCTTTTGAACAGTGATGTTGGAGAAGACTCTTGAGAGTCCCTTGGACTGCAAGGAGACCCAACCAGTCCACCCTAAAGGATATTAGTCCTGAGTGTTCATTGGAAGGACGGATGTCGAAGCTGGAACTCCAATACTTTGGTTACCTGATGCAAAGAACTGACTCATTTGAAAAGACCCTGATGTTGGGAAAGGTTGATGGTGGAAGAAGGGGACAACAGAGAAAAACATGCATGGGTGGCATCATTGACTCAATGGACATGAATTTGAGTAAACTCCAGGAGTTGGTGATGGACATGGAGGCCTGGCTGTTGCAATTCATGGGGTCTCAAAGAGTCGGATACGACTGAAGCACTGAACTGAACTGCACTGACCTTCTCACTAACAGAAGTCACATTTATTTTTATATTACTTATATCAGGCATTCTAAAATATTGTATGTCCTAGTCACCATAATGAAATGCTGGTAGTTATGAAACTGGCTGCTAGATTGTATTGCTTTAATGTATGAACATGTAAGCTCATATATTGCTATGCCACACATTTGTTGTTTTGTTATTTTGTTAAGTGTATTTCCATATAATTGGTCTATTTTGTAATCCATTGTACTTGCGTATACCTACCATAAGTATTAAAGACATTATGGTCCATAGTGTTCCATAAAACATTATTCTGAGGTTTCTAGATTGCAGAATCATCTCCAGAGCAAAAACACTTAAGAACTTCTAAAGTATAGGATCAAGAATAATTTAAAATGTAATATTGATTATTAAAAGCACAAATTAGAGATCCGATATCCAATACCACTTACATATTTTGAAATATCAAAATAATACTATACAAAAAAAATACATACACAGAGACATGCATAAAAACACTAGAAATGAAAGTGAAGATTAAGTGCATATGTGAGCATGGTAGAGGGATTCAGGTAGAAAGATGAGTCATATGAAATAAGATAACAAAATAAAGATTTTGTCAAAGCCAGTGATGATAGGTGTCTGCATATGAGGGTCAAAAATGAAAAAATAAAATTGAGAAAATTAGGACGTTGTTTCTAGACCCATAACTTCCAATAAGTCACATAACCTCTAAGAGAATCCTTGAGAATTCTATATCTCTGGATTCACAAATGACACTCTACTCATGTAAAGTTTAAAGAAAATTCATGTCTGTCTCACATTCTTTCTCTTTCTCTCTAAAATGAAGAGGTTTAACAAGTGTATTTTCTTAGAGCTTCCTACTTCTCATCCTACCAATAATTTGTTTTCCCTTTACCATTTGCAGTCAGATGATGTGAGTTATGTTTGAATGTAATATTTGGAGTATATAGATAGCTGAGTACTAAAGAATTGATGCTTTTGAACTGTGGTGTTGGAGAAAACTCTTGAGAGTCCCTTGGATGGCAAGGAGATCAAATCAGTAATCCTAAAGGAAATCAGTCCTGAATATTCATTGGCCGGACTGATGCTAAAGCTGAAACTTCAATACTTTGGCAACTGTTGCTCAGTCGTGTCCGACTCTTTGCAGTCCCATGGACTGCAGCATGCCAGGTTTCCCTGTCCATCACCAAATCCCGGAGCTTGCCCAAACTCATGGCCATCGAGTTGGTGATGCTGTACATTCATCTCATACTCTGTCATCCCCTTCTCCTCCTGACTTCAATATTTCCCAACACCAGGGACTTTTCCAATGAGTCAGTTCTTCACATCAAGTAGCCAAAGTATTGGAGCTTCAGCATCAGTCTGTCCAATGAATATTCAGGATTGATTTCCTTTAGGATGGACTGGTTTGATCTCTTTGTAGTCTAAGGGACTCTCAAGAGTCTTCTCCAACACCACTGTTCAAAAGCATCCTTTCTTTATGGCTCAACCTTCTTCATGGTCCAGCTCTCCCATCCATACATGACTACTGGAAATATCATAGCTTTAACTATACAGACCTTTGTTATCAAAGTAATGCTTTTTAATATGCTGTCTAGGTTTGTCTAGGGCTTCTTGTGTCTCAGTTGGTAAAGAATCTGCCTGCAATGCAAAAGACCTAAGTTCGATCCCTGGGTTGGGGAGATCCCCTGGAGAAGGGAAAGGTTTCCCACTCTAATTTTCTGGCCTGGAGAATTCTATGGACTGTATAGTCCATGGGGTCTCAAAGAGTTGGACACTAATGAGCAACTTTCACTTCACTAGGTTTGTCATAGCTTTTCTTCCAAGGAGGAAGTGTCTTTTAATTTCATAGCTGCAGTCACCACCTACTGTGATTTTGGAGCTCAAAAGAATAAATCTCTCAATGTTTTCATTGTTTCCCCATCTATTTGAAATGAAATGATGGGACCGGATACCATGATCTTTATTTTTTGAATGTTGAGTTTTAAGCCAACTTTTTCACTCGCCTCTTTCTCATCAAGAGGCTCTTTATTTCCTCTTTGATTTCTGCTGTAAGGATGGAGTCATCTGCATATTGAGGTTGTTGATATTTCTCCCAGCAATCTTGATTCCAGCTTGCACTTCATTCAGCCCAGCCTTACAGTGATGTACTCTGCATATAAGTTAAATAAATAAGGTGACACTATACAGCCTTGACTTAATCCTTTTCCCAATTTGGAACCAATCCATTGTTCCATGTCTGGTTCTAACTGTTGCTCCTTGATCTGCACACAGATTTCTCAGGAGGCAGGTCAGGTGGTCTGGTGTTCCCATCTCTTGAAAAATTGTCCACAGTTTGTTGAGATCCATACAGTCAAAGACCTTAGCATAGTCAGTGAAGTGGAAGTAGATTTATTTTTTCCCTGGAATTCTCTTGTTTTTTCTATCATGCAATGGATGTTGGCAATTTGATCTCTTGTTTTTCTGCCTTTTATAATTCCAGCTTGAACATCTGGAAGTTCTTGGTTCATGAACTGTTAGAGCCTAGCTTGGAGAATTTTGAGCATTAATTTGCTAGCGTGTGAGATGAGTGCAATTATGTGGTAGTATGAACATTCTTTGGCATTGCCTTTCTTTGTAAAACATCACCTTTGTGGATTTGAAATAGCTCAGGTGGAATTCCATCACCTCCACTAGCTTTGTTGATAGTGATGCTTCCTAAGGCTCACTTGACACCATAATGTCTGGCTCTAGGTGAGTGATCACTCCATCATGGTTATCTGGTTTTATTTATGTTATTGTGGCTATTTGTGTTTGTTTGGTTTTTTTTTAACCCTTAAAAGCTTACAACAACCCTTTTTCTAAAATATGTGAGGCTTGGGAAAATAAGATAGAGTAGGAGGACATGGAGTTCATCTTTCTGCACAAATGCATCAAGAATACATCTAGAAATGGAACAAACTTGCTGAACACTAGCAGAGGACCTTGGATACCTTGGACAAGAAAGATCCCCATGTAGCCATAGGACAAAAGAAAAGAAAGAAAAAGGAAGAGAAGAGGTAACAGATAGGACCAGTTCTACCTGTGGGGAACTGAAAGTGAGAAGCTCCTGCATCTAGCTATGATAGCCCTCTCACTAGCAGGGAAAGGCAACTTTAACAGAGGTGCTTCAAGGATCCAGAGAGAGCCCAGCTACCCATCTGTGCCAGCCAGGACAGAGTGAGACCTACACAGATGATCCATGCCACAGAGCTACTCACAGTTTCCTGAGACGAGTGTTGACCATTATGCACAGGGACAGCTGCTGGAAAATGGGGTTTGGAGAGCAGACCCGGGGAGGGGACTACTGTTGGCCACGAGGAGACAGCCTGAGTGGATGGGTGTGAGAAGCTCTATAACTGGGAATGATCACAGAGGAAGCTCAGACTACCAGAGGAGTGAAGCACCATTGTTAAGTGATATATAAATGGTAGGATTGTCATTGCAAACTCTTTCCTCACATACTGGCTCCTGTTTCCAACTGCACTAGGGAGGACTCTGGCCAGAGCCAGCTCAAGTACACCTGCCATCGCCTCCTCTGCACCCCTCCCAACTTGTACAATCCATTAGCCCTGATGACTGATGGGTTTGCACATTTCAATCACTACCCCAGCATTTTCCTGCCTGAGTGTCTTTCTCACCCAGATTACTACTTTGGTCCTTCATGCCAGGTGGGCTCCTGTGCTATGCCAACCTCTGCAGCTGACTCCAATGAGAGGGGAGAATGTACATGGAGGTGGAGGCTGAAACCATAGCTGAGCCCCATGGGCCATGTGACCAAGGAAGAAGAGCTGAAGTCTCTCCTCACAGCTGCATGAACTGTGCAGTTATACCTCTGTTGACAGCTTCCTAAATTCAACATTTGCAAAATACTTGAAAGGACAAGTGCTGCAATGGTTGGGATAGTTCTAGCTTTCACAGCTGTGGGCTTTATTGACAAGTACACATGGGGATTGGGCATGACCAGAGTCAGTTGCCTTCATAGTGCCCACAGTGGGTCCAGGTGCATGACTACTCCAGTCCTGGGACCTGACCTCAGAGGACCTGTGCTAGTGGCTTCAGGAAAATAGTATCTGAGAGTCACCAGGACCAATTTCTCGCATATCAACAGTTAAGATAGGACTGAAAACAGTACCATCAACAGTATACTTTGTAAGCCACACAAAGAGCAAAAGAAGACACAAGAGAGCATATTCACAAGTGAACAACTCCATAGGTGGAATACTCAGTGGTTTCTCTCCCAGTGGGAGTGCTCCAATCCCACCTACCTTGCACCACAGACCAGAAATACAGCTAAGAAACCCAAGAAACAGATCAAGGAGCCTTTACTAGAATAACTAAGGAGAAGACCCTGTCCCTGACAAGGGAGTGGCAATCACAGAGGAGAGGGGAGGTCCCTCTCAATATCCAGAGCAATCCACAATAGTCAAATCCCATGTCAAGGGGATGATGGAAAAGTTTCTGGACCAACCTCACAAACACCAGGAGCATGAGGACCACAAACCTGAAATCTGCAGAAGCGAGAACACAAACACAGTAAGTTAGGGAAAAAAATAAAAGAGAGATGACAAAAAAATATGTTGCAGATGAAGGAGCAAGATAAAAACTTAAAATTAAATGGAGATAGATAACCTATCTGAAAATGAATTCATAGTGATAATAGAGATGATCCAAGATCTCAGAAAAGGCATGAATCAATAATATATAAGAAATATTTAACAAAGACCTAGAGGAACTGAAGAACTGAGATGAACAAACTAAAACTGAAATGAAAAATACACTAGAAGGAATCAATAGCAAAATAATCAATAGCAGAAGAACAGATAAATTAGTTAGAAGAAAAAATGGTAGAAATCATTGTCATAGAACAGAATAAAATAAAAAGAGAGAAAGAGAGAATGAAAAGAAAAGAAGACAGCCTAAGAAACTTCTGAGAGAACATTAAACAAACCAACATTTGGATCAGAGGGATCAGTTCAGTTCAGTCGCCCAGTCGTGTCCGACTCTGCAACCCCGTGAATTGCAGCACGCCAGGCCTCCCTGTCCATCTCCAACTCCCAGAGTTCACCCAAACTCATGTCCATCGCATCAGTGATGCCATCCAGCCATCTCATCCTCTGTCATCCCCTTCTCCTCCTGCCTCCAAACCCTCCAAGCATCAGTCTTTTCCAATGAGTCAACTCTGCATTAGGTGGCCAAAATATTGGAGTTTCAGCTTTATCATCATTCCTTCCAAAGAAAACCCAGGACTGATCTCCTTTAGAATGGACTGGTTGGATCTCCTTGTAGTCCAAGGGACTCTCAAGAGTCTTCTCCAACACCACAGTTCAAAAGCATCAATTCTTCAGCACTCAGCTTTCTTTACAGTCCAACTTTCACATCCATATATGACCAATGGAAAAACCTTAGCCTTGACTAGACAGGCCTTTGTTGGCAAAGTAATGTCTCTGCTTTTGAAAATGCTATCTAGGTTGGTCATAACATTCCTTCCAAGGAGTAAGTGTCTTTTAATTTCATGGCTGCAATCACCATCTGCAGTGATTTTGGAGCCCCAAAAAATAAAGTCTGACATGTTTCCACTGTTTCCCCATCTATTTCTCATGAAGTGATGGGACTGGATGCCATGATCTTCGTTTTCTGAATGTTGAGCTTTAAGCCAACTTTTTCACTCTCTTCTTTCACTTTCATCAAGAGACTTTTTAGAGGGATAATAGAAGAAGAAAAAGAGAAAGTGCCTGAGAAAATATATGAAAATATTATAGTCAAAAACTTTCCTAACGTGGGAAAGGACAGTAACTCAGGTCTAGGAAGTAGAGAGTCCCAAACAAGATAACCTAAGAAAGAACACCTGGTTAAATTCAAAGTATCTAACAAAAGTTAAATACAAATTTTTATTTAGAATTAATATGAAATTTAATTATATGTTGAATATAAAACAAGAGGAAAGCAACAAATAACATGCAAGGGTATCAGCAAAAGGTCATCAGCTGTTTTTCCAGCAGTTACTCTGCAGGCTAGGAGGACGTGTCATGATATATTTAAAGTTATGAAAGGGAAAAAATGACAACCAAGAATACTGTACTCATCAAGGTTCACCTTCAGATCCAAAGGAGAAATAAAAAGATTTACAAACAAATGAAAGCCAAGAGAATTCAGTATCACCAAACCAGTTTTAAAATTAATGCTAAAGGAGCTTCTCTAAGCATGGGGAGGAGTGCTAGAAAAAAGAAAATCACCAATGGGAAAACTCACTGTTAAAGGTAAATATATAGTGAAAGCAGGAAATCTTTCATACACAAATATTATAGCAAAACAAGCAACCATTCCAAAGAGGAGAGTACGAATAAAGGAAATGAAAATTGCACTTGAAATTAAGAGACCAACAACTGAAAACAGTTTGTATGTGTATATATATACATGATCTATCATATACACTATGAATATATGACTTTTATCAAAACATCATATGAAATGCAAACCAAAAAATAACAATAGGTCTACACACACACACAAAAAAAGGAAAACACAAACTAAACACCTCACTAAAGGTGGTTATCAAACCATAAGAAAAGAGAACAAGAGAAAAGGAAGAAAAAAGATCTACTAAAATTTTTAAGGAAATGGCAATAGGAATACATATATCAATAATTACCTTAAATGTAAATAGATCAAACGTTCCAACCAAAAGACATAGACTTGTCAGAAAAAAAAAATTATTTAAAATAAAGACTATTACAACAGACAACAAAGGACACTAAATAATGATGAAGGGATCAATCCAAGAAGAAGATATAATGATAAATATATGTGCACCCAACATAGGAGCCCCTCAATGCACACAGCAAATGCAAACAGCCATAAAAAGAGAAATTGATAGTAATGCAATAACAGTGGGGGACTTTAACACCCCACTTACACCAATGGAAATATCATCCAGACAGAAAATTAGTAGGAAACATAGACTTAAATGGCATGTCAAAGCCAGAGATTTACTTAATGTTTATAAGACATTCCATACAAAAGCAGCATAATGGTTTCTTCTCAAGTGCACATGGAACATTCTCTAGGATAGATCATATCTTGGGTCTCAAATCAAGCTTCAGGAAATTTAAGAAAATTGAGATTATATCAAGCATCTTTTCTAATCACAATGAAATCAGAAATCATTTATAGGGGGAAAAATGTGTTAAAAAAAAAACACATAAACACATGAAGGCTAAATAATATGTTACTAAATAACCAATCGATTACTGGAAAAATCAAAAAGGAAACAAACAAACAATAAAACTTATGTAGAGACAAATAAAAATAAAAACATTATGATCCAAACCTATGGGGTGCAGCAAAAACAGTTCTAAGGGGAAAGTTTACAGCAATATATTCTCACTTCAAGAAATAAGAAAAAAAAATCTTAAATAAAAAACTTATGCTTACACCTAAAGCAATTAGAGAAAGAAAAAAAAAGCAAAACACAATGTTAGTAGGCGACAAGAATTCAAAGAATTCATAAAAATCAGAGCAGAAATAAGTGAAATAAAGATGAAGAAAAAAATAGCAAAGGTCAATGAAACTGAAAGCTGGTTATTTGAGAAAAATAAACAAAATTGATAAACCTTCAAGCAGCCTCTATAAGAAAAAAATGGAGACGATTAAAATCAACAAAGTTAGAAATGAGAAGGAGAAGTTTCAGTGGACACAACAAAATACAAAGGATCATAAGAGACTACTACAAGCAACTATATATCAATGAAAGAGCCAACCTAGAAGAAATGGACAAATTATTAGAAAGATACAACCTTTTAAGATTGATGCAGGAAGAAATAGAAAATATGAAGAGACTAAAATCACCAAGTACTGAAATTGAAACTGTTATAAAAAAATCTTAAAACACACAAAGTATAGGACTAGATGGCTTTACTGGCAAATTCTATCCAACATTTAGAGAAGAGTTAACACCCTTCTGAAACTCTTACAAAATTTTGCAGAGAACGGAACACTCCCAAGCACATTCAATGAGGCCATCATCATCCTGATAACAAAAACAAAAATATGGCACACAAAAAATAAAATTTCAAACTAATGTCATGAATGAATAGAGATGTAAAATTCCTCAATAAAATATTAACACACTGAATCCAACAGCACACTAAAAGGATCATACATTATGGTTGAGTGGGATAAGGAAGATTCAATATACAAAAATCAATCAATGTGATACACCACATCAACAAATTGCAGAATAAAATCCATATGATCATCTCAGTAGATGAAAAAACTTGAAAACAACCCAATACCCATTTATGATAAAATCTGTCCAGAAAGTGAATATAGAGGAAACATACCTTAATGTAATAAAGGCCATAATATGACAAACCCACAGCACACATCATACTCGATGAATAACTGAAAGCATTTTCTCTAAGATCAGGAACAAGGCAAAGATGCTCACTCTCATCGCTATTACTCAACAGGGATTTGGAAATCCTAGCCATGGCACTCAAAGAAGAAAAATAAATAAAAGAAATCCAAATTGGAAAAGAAGTAGAACTATCAATTTTTGCAGATGACATGATCCTATACCCTAAAAATGCAACTAGAAAACTACCAGAGATCAATGAAAATTCAAAGTTGCAGGAAACAAAATTAATACACAGAAATCTCTTGCAGCCGTATATATTAACAATGAAAAATCAGAAGGAGAAATCAAGAAAATAATCTCATTTGCCATTTCATCAAACTGAATAAAATACCTAGGAATAAACCTACCTCAGGAGGCAAAAGACCTGTACTATAAAATATTCTTGAGATAAGACAAAGATGACACAAACAGATGCAGAGATATACCATGTTCTTGAAAGAATCAATATTGTGAAAATGACTATGCTACCCAAAGCAATCTACAAATTCAATGCAGTCACCATCAGATTACTGATGGCATTTTTCACAGAACTAGAAGAAAATTTCACAATTTATATGAAAACACAAAAGATCCCAAATAGCTAAAGCATCCTTTAGAAAGCAAAATGGAGTTGGAGGATTCAGGCTCCATGATTTCAGACTGTACTACAAATCTGCAGTCATCAAAATAGTATGGTACTGGCACACACACACACACACACACACACACATACACAGAAATATTGATCAGTGGAACAGGATAGAAAGCCCATAGATAAGGCCATGCATCTATGGTTACCTTATTTTTGACAAAGACAAGAATATAAAATGGAGATAAGACAGTCTCTTCAATAAGCAGTGCTGGGAAACCTGGACAGCTACACATAAAAGCTTCCTTGGTGGCTCAGATGGTAAAGAATCCTCCTGCAATGCAGGAGACCCGGGTTCAATCCCTGGATTGGGAAAATCCCCTGAAGGAGGCCATAGCAACTTACTCCAGTATTCTTCCCTGGATAATCCCCTTGGACAGAGGGACTTAGTGGGGGTCACAAAGAGTTGGACACGAGTGAGAGACTAAGCACAACACATAGAAAAGAATGAAATTGAAATACTTATTGACACTGTACACAAAAATAAACTCAAAATATACTAAAGATCTAAATGTAGTGGCAGATAGCATAAAACTCTTAGAAGAAAACATAGACAAAACATTCTTTTACATAGATCAAAGCAAGATCCTTTTTGACCTACCCTCTAGAGTAATAAATTTAGAAACAAAAATAAATATGACCTAATTAAACTCAAAAGCTTTAAAAAAAAATATCATAAAAAACTATAAACAAGATGAAAAGACAACCCTCAGAATGGGAGAAAACAATTGCAAATGAAACAACTGACAAAGAATTAATCTCCAAAATATACAAGCAGCATGTGCAGTTCAATATCAAAAAAAAAAAAACAAACCATAGAATCTAATCAAAAAATGGGTGGAAGAGCTAAATAGATATTCCTAAGATGAAAACATACAGATGGCCATGTATTTATGGCCAAACACATGATGAGATGTTCAACATCACTAATCATTAGAGAAATGCAAATCAAAACTACCATGAGGTATAATTTCACACTGGTCAGAATGGCCATCATCAAAAAATCTACAAACAATAAATGCTGTAGAAGATGGGGAGAAAGCAGAACTCCCCTACACTGCTGGTTGGAATGTAAATTGGTACAGTCTATGGAGAACAGTATAAAGCTTCCTTAAAAAACTAAAAATAGAGCTACCATATGATCTAGCAGTCTCATTCCTGGGCATATATTTGGAGAAAAAAAACAGAATTCAAAAAGATGCATGCACCTCAATGTTCATTGCAATGTTATTTATAATAGCCAGGAGGTCATGGAAGAATGGATAAAGATGATGTGATGCATTTATACAGTAGAGTATTACTAAGCCACAAAGAGAACAAAATAATGCCGTTTTCAATGACATGGATGAACCTAGGTATTGTCTACTGAATGAAGTAAGTCAGACAGAGAAAGACAAATATCATGTGATATCACATATATGTGGGTTTCCCTGATAGCTCAATTGGTAAACAATCTGCCTACAATGCAGGAGACCCTGGTTTGATTCCTGGGTGGGGAAGATCTGCTGGAGAAGGGATAGGCTACCCATTCCAGTATTCTTGGTCTTCCCTTGTGGCTCAGCTGGTAAAGAATCCGCCTGCAATGTGAGAGAACTGGGTTCGATCCCTGGGTTGGGAAGATCCCCTGGAAAAGGGAAAGGCTACCCACTCCAGTAGTCTGGCCTAGAGAATTCCACTGACTCTATAGTCCATTGGGTCACAAAGAGTCGGATATGATTGAGCAACTTTCACCTTCACATCACATATATAGAATCTAAGAAAAGGGTACAAATGAACTTTTCTACAAAACACAAATAGAGTGATAGATGAAGAAAACAAATTTATGGTTCCCAGAGTTAAGCGAGGAAGGAAATAAATTGGGAGAGTGGAATTGATATACATACACATATGCACTGCTCTGTTTAAAATAAATAACTAATAAGGACCAACTGCATAGCATAGGGAAATCTACTCAATACTCTGTAATTGCTTTTATGGGACAAGAATCTAAAAATGAGTGGATATATGTATATATATTAATATAACTTATTCACTTCGCTATACAACTGAAACTAATCTAGCAATGTAAATCAACTATACCCCAATAAAACTTTAAAATATAAATATATATGTATATGTATATATATATGAGATTTGTCTGCCTGGCACATTGGTTTTTTTAACAGCTCCTTACACACATAAAAGTATTGGTCCATGAGTTTGCTTATACACTGAGCCAAAGTGTAAATGTACACTATCTGGGATTCTCCAGGCAAGAACACTGGAGTGGGTTGCCATTTCCTTCTTCAATGCATGAAAGTGAAAAGTGAAAGTGAAGTCGCTCAGTCATGTCAGACTCTTCGTGACCCCATGGACTGCAGCCTACCAGGCTCCTCCATCCATGGGATTTTCCTGGCAAGAGTACTGGAGTGGGGTGCCATTGCCTTCTCCGATATAAGAGATAACATACTATATTCAACTTATATTTCCAATAGCATTTCATTTCAGTCTAAACTACATGATACAATGCCACAAAAATGCTTACTAATTGAATATAATTTAGGATTTTTTGGCAGCACATAAGAAAATTTCCCCTGCATAAATGGTGACTCATTTACACCTATGGCTATGCAAAAACTACATAAGTTCTTCCATACCTAATAAAATTTCTTGTAGTGGATTTGAATGATTATATGATCTTCTCATCATTTATCAGAAATATATACTCTTTTCATGTAAAGGAGTTTGACTAATGTCAGGGTCTCTTAAACTATCTTCTTCATCTACTACTTTGGTGGCCACTTTTGTCCTTCACCAGAATGGTTTATGCTTCTGAGTGTTTGCTTACATGATGAGTAAGAAAGAGAATCTATAAGAAAATAGTTCCATCCTCATAAAATTCACTACCTTTAATCTTCCAGAATGGAAGTACTGTGAGGGCAGGATTTTTACTCTTCTTTCTCTTATGTAGCCCCATTGGTTGGTCCTCAATAAATATTGGTTGAATTAGGTGTATGAGCAATAAAAGATAAAAGATGATGTGTTTATAGTTTATATTTATGTTTGTACATTCTTGTAGCAATGACCAACTTTCAGCCCTGAAATAGGATATGAGATGCTGAAGCTTTGTCTATGCATGTAACCCTGGTGATTGTGACTTTTTCTTTATGCTTTTATTAATATCTATTAATTCCATTTTCCCTTAGTGGGGTTTACCTACCATGTGATTTTCAATCAAAAAGCTTAAAAATATAACTTTTCTCTTTTATTCAGAGGTTATCTTGCTTATAGCCTATAAAGTTTTCATAAATATAATGACTATTTTGGAGATTGAACAACAACATAATTGACATATAACATTACCTTAGTTTCAGGTATACAACATAATGATTTGGTATTTGATTATTGTGAAATATATTATAAAATGATCATCACAGAAGTTTAATATTTGTCTCTATACCTAGTCACAATTTTCTTTCTTATTATGAAAATGTTTAAGATTTCCTCTTTTAGCAACTTCAGATATACAATATAGCATTATTAAGGACACTTGCCATGTTGTTCATTGCATCCTCATGAATTATTTGTTTTACAACTGGAAATTTGTACCTTTTGACTCCCTTCACCCATTTTATCCTGTGCCTATAGCAACCACAAATCTGTTCTCTATATCTATAAACATGTTTTTTCATTTGAAAACAAATAGAATTTATTCAGAAGCTGATTAAAGCAGATTAGCATTACCATTTCTGCGATGCATTCTACTTCTTTAGAAAAATATTATTACTTTAAATTGTATATTGTATAGTGCTTATTTTAAAATATACATTAATTCTAGTGATAGATGCAAGTCTTCAGTTTAGTCTTCTGTCACTCATTCTTTTACTTAATTTCCAAACTTGCTGAAATATCAGTGCTCTATACTTTCATAATATCTCATTCTCAAAATACTTCCCTATGAAGTTACTGAAACTAAAACAGTTTCACTGGTTTTCATTATAAATTTAATTCCAGATCTGAATTCTCCCAATATCTATATTAGACAAGTTTTGTTCCCTAAAAAATGACCACATTACCCATTGCTACATTTATATTTAGGGCTTCCCAAGTGGTGCCACTGGTAAAGAACCTGCCTGCCAGTGCAGGAGACCTAAGAGACTCAAGTTTGATTGCTGGGTCTGGAAGATCCCCTGGAGGAAGCCATGGTGACACTCCAATATTCTTGCCTGGAGAACCCCATGAACAGAGGAGCCTGGCAGGCTACAGTCCATGGAGTCACAAAGAGTTGAATATGACTGAAGCAACTTAGCATGCATACAGAACATTTCTTCTTAGCGAGTAATTTAGGGAGAGTGCATAGCAAGCATATTGTTGCCAATCAAGGCTGTATGAGTTCTATAAAGGAAAGTGAAAGTGAAAGTCACTTAATTGTGAGGGACTCTTTGAGACCCCAAGGACTATACAGTCCATGGAATTTGCTAGGCCAGAATACTGGAGTGGATAGCCTTTCCCTTTTCCAGGGTATCTTCCCAACCCAGGGATGGAATCCAGGTCTCCTGTGTTGCAAGCGGATTCTTTACCAGCTGAGTCACAAGGAAAATTTTGTGCAAATAACCTACTGAGGCTATTAAAGATGATCAATCTACAGATGGGTAAAGACAAACAATATATGTGATCTATTTGAATTTTAAAACATTTTGTGACAATGTTAGATCCAGTTAATAAAGGATGAGAAAAATAAAATGCAACTAGAAAACAAATGTGTGTGTTCTAATAGAGTCAGGGATAATTAAGAAAAGTGAACGAAAAAGTTTGGTTGTAGGAGGGACAAGAACAGTGTCATGAGACCAAAATTATCAGGTCATTCTGTTTCTCACCATTCTTCTTTAAACTTAATCACTTTCCAGATTGGAAAGGTGAGTTTCTAATTAGCTCCTTTTTCATCAGTCAAGGCTGTCTCTCTAAACAATCTTTGGGTAATGATCATATCCCCACTTTGATCAACGTTAGGGAAATTGCAGAGCCAAATATTAAACAGGTGCTTATGAAATTGTGCTCAACCACCTGTTCTCTTGACCCCTGCCTGACCCAGCTAACAAAGATCAGTGTACTTCAATTAGTGCAAGTGATACCAAATATAATCAACCTCTCATTAACACTGGACTCTTTTCTCTCAATCTTGCAATCTTATTTTCCCAAATTAATCCTCAGTATATTTTTATAACTCAGTGGAAATCACTAAGAAACTATAACTTGGTCCTGAAAAATCTGTGTGTAGTATTGACTACAACAATATGAATTATAATCCTCTCCTGCTTGATTTGTGTATGGCAACCCACTCCAGTACTCTTGCCTGGAGAATCCCATGGAGGGAGGAGCCCGGTAGGCTACAGTCCATGGGGTCGCAAAGAGTCGGACACAACTGAGTGACTTCACTCACTTTTGATTTGCTTATATTTCCTTGTCTTGGGTTTAAAACAATTTTCTATGTAGAGTAAAGTATCTTCCTTATGTTAAAAAAAAAAAAATAGTTTCACTGATGTCCATAGAAACCTCCTAGGGGCTCAGTTAAAAAAAATTCTAGATCTCAGTTCCTGCTTCTGAACTTTGGAATGAGTATCTCCAAGGGTGGAGCTTAGGTGTTTGTAATTTTAAAAGTTCACCAGGTGATTCAAATGTAGACCGATAGCTGAGAACCATAGGGATGAAATTACCTAGTTGACCTTTGAAAAAGGGTAGACGGTTAGGGGCACCAACCCTCCACCAGGGTTATACAAAAGTCTCCTTATGACTTTATAGTTGGCCCTCTAGTCCTCTGTATCCTTGGTTCTGCCTTCTTGGGATTCAGCCAATCCAGGGATATGTAGTTCTGTAGTATGTATTGAGGGCAAAAAATCCACAGGCTAGTGGGCCTGTGGAATTCAAACAATGTTGTTCAAGGGTCAGCTGTATTTGGACGATATCAACTTAGAACAAAGCATTACAACTTTGAGTTGAGTATCTGTTCCTGTTGTGTAGTGATGGAAGTATTTCCTAACAAAGAAGAATCACATAAAAAGTAGGTGAAAAGTGGGCAGGTGAAAATCTGGGTAGATAAGCAAAAAGGCATTACCCCTCTTTACTTGTTCTCTATACCCATCTCAAACTAGTTCCATTCTTTCATTTATTCTTAAAAACATTCCAAGTGCCTGTCTTTGCCAGGAATACATACATACATACATACATACATACATACATACATACATACATACATATATATATATATATATATGTTTCCACACATGTGGGAACAAGAGAAATGCCAATTTTATAATATGGAGTCAAATGTTTCAGTGGTTAAGGGTGCACATTCTGAAGTCTGACAGCCTGCATTTGAAACCTGGCTCTGCTATACATCAATTTGGGGGTAAGTTCTTTTTCTGGTCTAAGCTACTTACTGCATTTTCACCTGGGAAATGGAATTATTGATACATATTTAACAAACTGGCACAAAGATTAAATGATTAACTCATAGCTATTGCTCCATATGATTGTTTACTGATAAACAGATAACAGTTTTCTTTCACATAACTTCTTTTCACTGTTTATGTCATTTTCTTTTAGGGATTTAGCTTTGTTAAATCTAGTGTTTTACAGTTTATTTTTAAGTATTGTATCCTAAGTGTGCTATGTAAGGAAAAATTTATGTTTCTTAGAAATATTTTCTCTTTTAGGGTAGGTAATACTTTCTAATATTTTTACCACAGCTTCTGAAGAGCCAAATGTACAATGCTATATGTGCCATTAAGTACATATGAAGCTTAATTATGCTAGAATTTTTTTAATGTATAAAATAGTGTGTAATTGTGTTTGTGTTTGTTTCTGTCTGTATTATCTACTAGTGTGTAGCAAATTGGCTCACAATTGAGCTGCCTAAGACAACACAAATTTTTTATCTCACCATTTCTGTGGGTTAGGAATCTTGAAACCAAATAGCCAGGTCATCTGCTTTAGTATCAAGTACAAGGCTATAATCAGGGTCTGATATGTCTACAGACTCATCTGAAGGCCGTTTTAGGAAGGGCCCTCTTCTAAGCACACTCATATTGTTGCTGGCAGGATTCACTACCTCCAAGACTGGTGGACTAAGGGCTTCAGTCCCTTGTTGGTTATTATTTAGAACCTGTCCTTAGTTTCTCACTGCACGTCACTCATCAACTTGCTTCCTTAGGAGGCAAGTAAGAAAAGCCAGGGAAAGAGTACTAGCAATATAAAAGACATTTTTTTTTAATGTATCCTAATTACAGCCATACTCTATTTTCTAAGTAAGTGTCTACATTCAGTCAATATGTAAGGGAATGGAATTATATGAGTATATGAACACAGTGAATTGAAAGTTACTCATAGCCACATCAGAAGTTGCCTACCGCTATCTATTTTGGTAAGTGCTTAACTCTATTCTAAGCATTCTCAAACTTCAGCAGGCATTCACAATCTCCTGGAACTATCTTTAGAGTTTCTGCTTCAGCTGTTCAGGTGTGGGGCTTTATAATAAGCCCTCAGGGGATGCTGCTGCTGTTGGTTTGGGGCCAAACTTTGAGAAACTCTGTTTTAGAGAACATGCCATGTCTTATAAGGCTAACCAAGACTCACCTCTTTGTGTAAACTCATTTGTCAAACACTCTGGCAGGCTTCTTTTTTCTCTCTGGGAAACCTGCTGTCATCTGTTGCCATTTCTAAACAAAAGACACTAAGGTTTTTTTTTTTTGTTTTGTTTGTTTGTTTTCATTTGTTCTTATTTTGTTCTTTAGGAAGTGTTTTCTTTACTATTTCCTTTGCATGTGGGTAGGTAAATGAAGATCCAGGGATTACCTAGCATGCTGAAAGATCACAGGCAAATCCTGTCTAGATTTTTTGGAAACATTGGCATTTAGGATGAACTTTGAAGAACAGAGAATAATGAGTGAGAAGGAGAGCCAGTGAGCGATCTAGTGAAATCATTCTCTTTTTGTCCACTGTATCACATTCTTCACCTCCACATTAATAAAATAAAAAGAAGAAGAAAGAAAGAAACCTAAAAGACCAATTAACACTCTGGAGAGCACTTTGGCATTGCTTTCTAAACTTGATGTAATAAAAACAAATGGGCATTTTGATTAAATGGCTATCATTAGGATGACATGTTATGATCTCAACCTCTGGTTTAATGGTCTAATTAAGACCAAGAAAAATTCATTATGGATCCTCAGATCAAATAATTCATTTTACAGAGCCATGGAAGAAGACTATTTGTTCAGGATAGGAAGACTGTCTCCAATGAATGAAGAAAAGAAACTCAACCCTGAGAAGTTTATAACAGTTTTTATTTCTAAGAGGAAATGATACAGGCAAAGAAGCCAGGAACTAAATATGCAAACTACTGGGAAGAAGAAGACTCAGGTTTTGGAGGTAGTTTTGCCTCCAGTCATTCTTTGCTGTATTTTACAAAAGGAGGAAGATTTGGGAGACAGATAAGCTGAATGAACTAGGATCTCGGTGTTATCATACCTCAGGGGTTAAGACAAAGAAGGGAGCCAGAAAGCAGGACCAAGGAGGATGAGAAAAGGCAAATTGCACAGAGGAGATCACAGAAAGCAGTAGAAAGAAGCCAGGATGTAACAGTGCAGAAACTATGATAGTTAATTTTGTGTCAACTTTGCAGGACTAAGGGATGACTTAGCTTGCAAATATTATTTCTAGATCCATCTGAGAGGGTGTTCTTGGAAGAGATGAGTATTTGAATCAGCAGACTGAGTTAAAGATCTGCCCTCATCAATAGGATTGGAATTATCCAATCTGTTGAGGGCACAAGTAGAACAAAATGGTAGAAGACCTTTCTCTTCTTGAGGTGGGGCGTCATTCCTTTTCTGCTCTAAGACATCAGAGCTCCCAGTTCTTGGGACTCCATGACTTACATTCTTAACTCTTTCATCTCCAACTGAGAGTTATACTGTTGACACCCTGATTCCCAGGCTGCTGAACTTGACTGAATTATACACTATTGGCTTTCCTGGTTCTCTAGCTTACAGAGGGCATATCATGGGACTTCCTCAGACCCCAGAGCTGAGTAAGCCAATTCCTACAGTAAATCTTCTCTTACATACCTATATCTACATCTATCTATCTATATCTACTATTGGTTCTGCACTAAAATACAGTAACCGAAATATCAAAAGGAAAGGAAAATTGAATGGATTAAAATTAAAGAATGAAGCAACCATGAGATTTCTATGGAATACCACATGTAGTTTTCTTGGAGATAAAGTTTTCCCCTCAAAAGTCCAGTCTCACTGAAATCTGTATTCTAAAGTCTAATTACATTCACAAATTCAATGCACATCTCTTTGCTGAAGTCTTTACCTAAATATCTGAGGGGAGAAAAACACTATTGAACTATTGAGTAATTCTCAGTTGAAAGCATTTAAGATTAATTCACTTAAAACCAAAAAAAAAAATATTAAATAACAGTATTACCTGTGGTTTTGCCAATGACAGTCTATTTGCTGTATTATATCAGGAGATCCTGAAGTGGGTTTATAGGTAACCGTTGTCAGTCTTCTTTTCCTTTCAAACATAATATTACCAGCAGACACATTTGACCCTGCCTTATTATTTTTCGGCTTGATTGCGTGGTGTGTTAGCACCTCAGCCACATGAGCAAGGAAGGGAAGAGACAGTTGTTGAATTGCACAGGATGATGAATGGGGGGATTAGTTTAGTTATAGATTTGGCCCCTTAAAGGTAACTAAATAGTTTTCAAATTTTGCTTGATTAGATTAAGTGTTAATATATGAGAAAGTTCATTCCAGAGTAAAATCCAAATGCTAAATAACACCCAAAGCCAAACCAATAGTAATGCCATAAGTTCTATTATGAGTATGGAAAGTATAAACAATGGCTTTGTTCAGAGGGCTTATGAAAATTATGCAAAATATCAGAACATCTATTTTTAGAATAGAAGGATATGAAGGAAACAAGGATAAAACTGAATCAAAATATTTGGGCCATTGTGACAGGAAAGTACCTGAATTGCTCTGACTCACAGGACTAGTTCTAGATTCCACTGTTTAGTGAGATGAGCTTGCTGATATCCTTTTTGCTGAGTTAACATTAGTTGAGATGGAAAAGTATCCATCAGTGTAAGTAACAGGACGGGAAAAGCAGGGGGTGACAGAACACACCACCATTCTCTGCTTCTTTCTGCTAATAGAGCTTCCTGTTTGCTAGAAAACACAGTCTCATGTTTTGCATGATTACTTCTTCCAGTCGCCTGGGCTTAACCTTGTTACAGGCTCCTTCACAATCAGAACAGAGAGATGCTCTGGAGATTGAACTTAAAAATGATATTCCCATGAGGCTCTGTGGTAGAGGAGATAAAGTATAATTTTTTGAATTCATGCAGAAATTGAGTTCAAATGCATAAATGCTCTTTGGATCTTGTTGGTAATCTGAGGCTTAGTTTCTTATCTTTGAACCAATTTAGCATTGACTGTTTCATGGTGTTACTGAGGTGATTCAATGAGAGGGAGAAAAAAAAATAAGTTAAAATGCTTAGCTCATGAACTGGCATTCAACAATTATGAATGTTGAATTCATAATTCAACTCTACTCCCTCTCTTCCTGTCCATATTTTCTTTTCTCTTATTTAGGGTTTCTTGACATTCACCTACTGTCTGCTTGTATACTTATCTTTGTGGCTTTTTATAGCATCTTACCTTCAAACATAACACATGTTATTCCATTCTGGCCTAGTGTGTCCTCTCATGTCTCATGGTTAAAAAAAAAAATCCTATTGAATCAATGGTGTCATTAACAACCCAGATTGTTGGACATCTAAATGATTGATAATAATCAGTTGTTGGATACAAGTAGCATTTAGAAGTCAGAAGACTGACAAGACAATTTTAACACTTTAATAAACCTTGATTTTCTTTTTAAATATACCTTTGAAGGAGTAACATGAACTTTAATTTATGTCATTCTTATGTTACTGTAAAGTTAATTCAAATTAAAACTTGATAAACCTGGAATCTTATTAACTCATATAAATATAATGTACCTATCCTTTCTTTGTCATAGGTGTTTAACTGTTGCTTTGATATATATTTTGCTTTATGTTATGTTGTTTCATTTTGCCTTATAATTCTTACAAATAAAAAGAAAAGTTTAAAATATCTTTAAATTGAGAATATCAGTGAGTTATAACCAACATCAGTTAGAATGAAATAATGTGATGAGTCAGAATTTTCGCATTACTTTGACATTGTCCAAAATAATACTTTTGCTGACCATGAGCTATCTTCCAGGAATATATCAGGTCTGAGAGGAAGCAATTGTTAAACATTCAGGAATAATTAAAAATATAAATAGTTGGAGTAGGCTATCTCAACCAAAATATAAAGGAGGTCCCCAAACCTCTTTAAATAGGAGAGATAAAGTAGTTTACTTGGCAATATAGACCTGTTTCATTCTAATGGGAATACTGTGAGAAAAAGTCAAAGAATCAAAGCCCTCAGTAGATGGGGGATATGAAAAGAATAATATTGGGAGATAATGATGAACCATACAGCCACTAAATGAGAAAGGCTACTGAAGTCTATTGTTCGTTGTTCATTCACTATGTCATGTCTGACTCTTTGAGACCCCATGAACTGCAGAATTCCAGGCTTCCCTGTCCTTAACTATCTCCTTGAGTTTGCTCAAACGCATGTCCATTGAGCCAGTGATGCCATCCAACTATCTCATTCTCTGTCATCCCCTTCTCCTCTTACCCCCAATCTTTCCTAGCACGAGGGTTTATTTTCCAGTGAGTCAGCTCTTTGTATCAGGAAGCCAAAGGACTGGAGTTTCAGTTTCAGCACAATTCCTTTCAATGAATATTCAGGGTTGATTTTCTTTATGACTGGCTGATTTAATTACCTTGCTGTTCAAGGGACTCTCAAGAGTCTTCTCCAGCAACACAGTTCAAAAGCATGACTTGTTTGGTGCTCAGCTTTCTTTATGGTCCACATCTCACAACCACACTCTGACTACTGAAAAAAAAAACTATAGTTTTGACACAGATCTTTGTTGGCAAATTGATGTCTCTGCTTTTTAATACCCTGTCTAGATTTGTCTTAGCTATTCTTCCAAGGAGCAAATGTCTTTTAATATGGCTGCAGTTACTGTGCACATTGATTTTGGAGCCCAAGAAAAATGCCTGACACTATTTACACTTTTTCCCTATCTATTTGCTTTGAAGTGATGGGACCAGATGCCATGATCTTTGTTTTCTGAATGTTGAGTTTTAAGCCAGCTTTTTAACTGTCCTCTTTCACTTTCATCAAAAGGCTCTTTAGTTCCTCTTCACTTTTTGCCTCTAAAGTAGTATCATTTGCATATCCTAGGCTGTTGATATTTTCTCCAAGGAATCTTGATTCCAGCTTCTGAGTCACCCAGCCCAGAATTTTGTGTGATGTGCCCTGCATATAAGATAAATAAGTAGGGTGACAATATACAGCCTTGACTTACTCCTTTTCCAATTTGAACCAGTCCGTTGCTCCAGGTCCAGTTCTAACTGTTGCTTCTTGTCCTGAATACAGGTTTCTCAGAGTGATCTGGTGATCTTTTATTCCCATCTCTTTAAAAACATTTTAGTTTGTTGCGATCCACACAATGAAAGGTTTCAGTGTAGTCAATGAAGCAAAACTAGATTTTTTTAGGAATTTCCTTGCATTTTCTATGATCCAGCATATCTTGGAAATTTGATCTCTGGTTCCTCTGCCTTTTCTAAATCCTGCTTGTACATCTGGGATTTTTTGATTCACATATTACTGATCCTAGCTCCAAGGATTTTGAGTATTATCTTGCTAGCATGTGAAATGAGTGTAATTGCACAGTATTTTGAACATTCTTTGGTATTGCCTTTCTTTGGGATTGGAATGAAAACTGACTTTTTCCAGTCTTGTGGCCACTGCTGAGTTTTCCAATTTGGTGGCATATTGAGTGCAGCACTTTTTTAAAGCATCATCTTTTGGGATTTGAAATAGCTCAGCTGGAATTCTATCACCTCTCCTAGCTTTGTTAGTAGCAATGCTTCCTAAGGCATAAGAACATTAATCACTCAGTTGTGTCCAACTCTTTGTGACCCCATGGGCTATAGCTACCAGCCTCCTCTGTCCATGGAATTTTCCAGGCAAGAATACTGGAGTGAATAGCCATTCCCTTCTGCAGGTGATCTTCCTGACCCAGGGATCAAATCTGGTTCTCCTGCATTGTCAGCAGATTCCTTACCATTTAGCCACCAGCGAATCCCCCACTGAAATCTATGTACCATAGAAATTAGCTTCTTATGGTGATAGACCCTCAGAATAAAATAAGAAGGAAGTTTTGAGGGCAGGAATAACATCATTTTGAATAAATGTCAGCTCCCAAAGAAAGACTCATGTCTTCCCAGTATAGCACTATGTTATTTTTCTTATTGAAAGATGGATGGAGTACCTCTGAAATTCCAGGAACCCTTCCAGATGGGCTCAAAATGTGACTTCTTAGTGGAGGAAGGCTCTGAAATTGCAAACAATATAAGAAGTTCTGTAGAGAAGTTTAAGTATAAGACAATAGGAATGAACTAAAGGTCCCATTTTCTATAACTTTTAGGATAAAAATAAAAAAAATATTGGTTTATTGGCATAAAAGGTAGGGACTGGCAGGAATATAATAATATATCCCCACACACACTGTATAGTAATTCATTGATATTTGTTGGTATGTGTGTGCCCAGTCATGTCCGACTCTTTGCAACTCCATGGGTTAGACCTCTAGGCTTCTCTGCCCATGGGATGTCCCTGGCAAGAATAGTGGAGTGGGTTTCCATGTCTTCCTCCAGAGGTTTTTCCCAATGCAAGGATCACACTCATCCTGTGTCTCTTGCATTAGCATGCAGATTCTTTACCACTGTGCCATTTGGGAAGTCTGTGACTTGTTGATAAGGAGGAAAATTATTATATATCTCTTCAAAGAGTGTGCCACATGGTAAAAATAAAGGAAAGATGTTCTATGTTAACAAATATACCATCAGCATAATTACTGATGGTAAATATATCATTTTCCCAAGGCAGCATTCTCAATAGAATATAGTGCATTGCACATATGACATTTTAAATTTTCTAAGTAAGAACAACAAATACTTTAAAAGCAGGTAATATTATTTTTAATTATATAACTTATTTTGAGATAACAGTAAACTCACATGCACTTTTCCTGTGACCTTTACCCATTTTCCCCCAGAGATAAAACCTTACAAAACGAGAGTATAATATTATATCCAGATTGATGTTATCCTATCAATCTTATTTTTATTTCTTACATCTAACTTTTAACCATTTGTGTGTGAGTGTGAATGTAGGTTTTTACAACTTTATCACATCTATTCATGTATTCCCTTCCCCAGGTGATCTTCCTGACCCAGGGATTGAACCTGGGGCTTCTGCATTGCAGGTGGATTCTTTACCATCTGAGCTGCCAAGTAAACCCTAAGGTATAACTTTAACAAAATTGAGTTCTGCAAAACAGACATAGAAGAGGAGGGAGTCTAGAGGTCTCAATTTTTCCTGTGTAAAATTATAAATGGGACTAGAAAATCTCTAACATTCATTCTAATTCTAAAATGTTATAATAATAATTCCAAATAAACTTTTGTACAGCTTAAAAGTACTATAGAAAGTCAATATACAATGTCATTAATCCCAAAAATGATCGAAGAAAGCATGAGAATTACACATGACTTTGATAGATCAGATGAACTAGGTGAATTTGGCATAGATGGGTGGAAAAAGGAGGTCATTCCAAGCAAGTGAAGGATAGTAAACAATATGTCACATTGACAAAACAATTGAACCAAGGTCCTGTTAAAGGGAGCACTTCACATACAAAAAATTATTTTAAAAGAATCTTATTGATCACATCTAAAGCATTCCTATCTGTATTAATAACTGACCACTTAATATTTGCCAAAGAGATTATAAGCAAAAGTGATGAGTTTAAGGGAAATGATCACTTTTTTCGCCTAAAGACCATAAAGAAAGCTGAGCACTGAAGAACTGATGCTTTTGAACTGTGGTGTTGGAGAAGACTTTTGAGAATCCCTTGGACTGCAAGGAGATCAAACCAGTCAATCCTAAAGGAAATCAACCTTGAATATTCATTGGAAGGACTGATGTTGAAGTTGAAGCTCCAATACTTTGGCCACCTGATATGAAGAGCCAGCTCATTAGAAAAGACCCTGATGCTGGGAAAAATTGAGGACAGGAGGTGAGATGGACAACAGAGGATGAGATGATTGGATGGCATCATCTACTCAATGGACATGAGTTTGAGCAAGCTCCAGGAGATGATGAAGGACAGGGAAGCCCGGTGTGCTGCAGACCATGGCATCACAAAGAGTCACACATGACTGACCGGCTAAACAACAACAATCACTTTTTAAAGCATTCTTTTAGCTTACATCAATTATCAGTTAAAACTCTTATCTGACATAAATACTAAGCAATAAATAACTTGTGATGAAGATGAGGGATGTCTAGAGGGAAACTTGCCTTTCCAGATCATGCCCATTTTAAAAGGCTAATTCTTCTAGTATGCCACTGTTCAATCATAACCCATGTTTGCATCTAAAAATGGCCTAACTCTCACAATAAAAGATTCACTGATATGTGGGTCTTTTATGTTTTCTCTGAATTAATGGCACTTGGTCATCTATTGGAAAAGGAAAAAAAAAGAGGGGCGGGGGCGGACTGAGACTTGATCATTTAGCTGGGCACCGAAATCAGAGTAAGAAATTCAAAGAAGGATGAGGAACAGGGTAATGGATAATGCCCCAGATCTTGAATAAGCTTGGAATGTGGGATAATGAAAAGTGAGAAATGTAGACTGGGGCCAAATAAAGAAAAGTCACATCAGTCAGAGAAGTTGGAACTTATCTTTAGGTGACAAGACATACATGGAGTAACATGTAGGAAGTGGCATTTAACTCTTAGGCTAGTTTAATGAACTGCTTATTTCTCAAAGCAGAAATATTCTTCTCTTCATTATACATTGGACTTTCCAAGAAGAGTCATGCTTATAAAAAAAAGCACCTTTGGTCATCATTTTATCCCTGGATGAGAGCATTGTCCTCAATAAATGCTTCAGTTTTGAAACAAATGTCTCCATTGATAGGAAGATGTTTCTACTTCATTTACTTTGGTTATCATTTTTTTTGTCTAAGTTGAGCACTTTAAAGCATTGGTGTGTGAAGTGAAGTGAAGTGAAGTGAAGTGAAGTGAAGTGAAGTGAAAGTCACTCAGTCGTGTCTGACTCTTTGCAACCCCATGGACTATACAGTCCATGGAATTCTCCAGACCAGAATACTGAAGTGGGTCGCCTTTCCCTTCTTCATGGGATCTTCCCAACCCAGGGAACGAACCCAGGTCTCCCACATTGCAGGTGGATTCTTTACTAGCTAAGCTGCAAGAAAAGCCCAAGAACACTGGAGTGGGTAGACTATCCCTTCTCCAGCTGATCTTCCTAACCCAGGAATCAAATCAGGGTCTCCTGCATTGCAGGTGGATTGTTTCTTTACCAACTGAGCTATGAGGGAATACTTTTAAACAGAACAGGAAAACAGGCAACACAGGCCCGAGTCATAATTATTTATAGAAAAACTTCATGCAAACACACTTGAAAATTCAATTAAATGCCTTCATTGAAGTCCAGATCACCAGTTGTCTTTTGGAAGTAACAGGTCAAATTTGGAAGTTCAGATCCAAATAACAAGAAAACCAAAATCATATTTATCTCCACTTGATTGATATCTAAATGGAGACTTAAGTCAAAACTTCCTATTTCTAATTATCCAATTGTCTAGCTGATCCATCTTTCAACAACACAAATTCAAAAACTGAAAATGAAAGAGCAGCACAGATTCTATTCTGAAATAAAATAGAAGTGAGCAGCAGTTGAATTCAGAAGACACAAAAAATACATACTTGGTGCTGAATGAGATAATAACAAAAAGGTGATGTCTGTAAATCTCATTTATAAGAGAATTTTATTCCAGTTTTTTTTTTTTTTTTTTTTTTTTTAAGAATATCATGGTCCAAAGCCTATATAACCACACACATTCTTTCAGGAATTTTATTAACTCACATATTCAAATGTTAATTAAGCTCTGTGTCAGGTATTGTACAGGGTGTGGGGATCCAGGATATAATACATTTATCTGAACTTTGACAAGTACACAAAATCTGAGTAATTAAATCCTAAGGGCAGAAGTGTCTAGATTTTTTTAAATTTATTTATTTTTTTTTTAATTTTATTTATTTATTTATTTATTTAAGATTTTATTTTTACTTTATTTTACTTTACAATACTGTATTAGTTTTGCCATACATTGACATGGATCTGCCACGGGTGTATACGAGCTCCCAATCCTGAATCCCCCTCCCACCCCATATCATCTCTCTGGATCATTCCCGTGCAGCAGCCCCAAGCATCCTGTATCCTGTATCAAACATAGACTGGCAATGACATGAAGAATGAATAAATCAGATACATATAGTAATACAACTTTGTCCTTAACCTAAAGAAAAAAGGATTGGATTTTCAGTTTTTGCTCATCTTTCTATTTATTGACTTAGCTTGAGAAAATAGCATACAATGACACCTTTATGATGCCTACCCAATAGTCACTTTATTTCTTTGTAAGCTGCCTATTTAAACTCATAAAATAGCCTTCTGTAGTCACTTTTGTAGTATATGACTATCCTTCCTTGGTTTCATCTGATTGGAACTGGAGGAGGACAACTGACATAGGGAAAGCTATCTTATTAAATCTGATGGCTTGAGCCAATCAGATTCTCTATTCTGAAGTTTCTAATGAGCCTATGAAATAGCTCAGTTAACTATGGCAATGAAAGTATAAGAATAGTAGAGCTGAAAACGGAGTAGTAGTGTTTGGGCTTTGGTAAAGCAGAAGAGTAAATGTCTGCAAGAAGAGAGAACACAAACAGAAAGGACTGAAGAGGCATGTTTCTACAAAACCACATTTCTGCTAGTCAGAATGACCCCTGACCATTAATGTCATTGGTCAGTTCAAGCATACAAAGAGAGTGGTAGCATATGAATAAAGAGGTACTGCTACTGTAGGGTAAAGAAAGAACAAAAATGTATTAATAAGCAAACATCAACTCTATGTTTGGAATACTTCTAGTGGAAAAAATAGGTCTTGGCTTTCTAGAGCAGGAAGTTGCTCTTAAGAAACTTTGGGATTCAAAAATCCAGGTGTATTGTGTTTCCTTCATGTTGGAGGTATATGCTACCATCTGCTCCAGGGCCAAAGAATTTCATCTCAAGTAATTTATTTTCCATTTAAGGATGAATGAGGGGGTGGTTTAAAAGTATGCTGCGTGATGTGATGACAGACTAGGCAGTGATTCCAGTTCTTTCTGTGCCTGTGTGTAAGAGGTTGATTTTGATGAGCTTGCCAAAGGACATAGACACTTCTCCTCCTCTAAACATCTGTGGGTGATCCATTCCCCCCAAAATGACAGTTTCTGTCTTCCTGCTCGCTGGCTTGAGAGCTAGTGTGCCAGACTCTCACAGCTGTGGGGGCACAGCTGACGATCCATCTTCAAAATGCACCACATGCCAGTTGTTTGGATCGAGGTAGCTTGGAAAAGTCACTTCTTGGGAAGAAAACTATCTGAGAGCTGATTTTCTCACAAGGAATAGATTTCTGCTTTTCCCTCAACTTCTGCATATAAAGGGGACATCAGATGAGAAGTGTCTGTCCTCAGATAATGACCTTGCCTTGGGGGCTTTTTCTAACTTTAAATGGCATGAGTGAGTCACCTGGGCTGAGACCTATGATGAACATTTGCCACCCTAAATAAAGGCATCCTTATTTTCCAATACATGTTGGCAGCTTGATATTATGAAAGCTAGTTATCTCCCATAAAACATTCTCTCACTTTGCTCACAGGAAGAAGATTAATTAAATAGGCCTTCATTTCTATCCTAGGTATTCTTTTATTTAAATTATTGATTACTATTTCAAATTCCATGTTGTGTTTTGAGAAAAAAAATATATCTATGTTATAAATATTAATACAAATATGTAAGTTTATTTAATAAGATATATCTTAAGACTTCCAGCCAAGTAACAGGTAAGATGTGGATATATTTATCTATAGATATCATATATATATATGCATACAAATGTGCACATGTTATACACATATACACATGAACATATGAAATACATATAGTCATATAGCTTGTATATGTATACAGGCTTATAAAGACATATGTGCACTCTGTAACCATGTAAAAATGGCATTTTATTAAGTAAAATTACATTGAATGCTCTAATTAGGTGAAATTTCTGAGCATTTATTATAGATTCCCAATATATTATCTCTGTACCTGCCTTTTGGTAAATGGATTCAGAGGGACAAATAGCAAGCTGATGTGAGTTTAATGTCTCTAAGTATGGCTGATTCATAAGATTGACAAATGCATTGATTGACATTTCCATCAATTAACCCATTCTTTGGGGAATTGATGGATTATACCCGAGAAGGCCAATTACTTTTCTACCCAACAAATGACTCTTCTTAGAGTCAAGAGTGCTTTTTGATTTACCTAGTGAATATGGTTTCTCTGGTTCATATCTCATATTATCTACAAATGGGTCATTGATGTCTAGTGCACATTTATTAACAGAATAAAAAATGTAATAAAGCTTGTAATAAAATAATAACTTTATATTCTGATGTAGCCTTTCCTTTTAATTAAAAGAGCCATTATGTGTAAATTACTTAGCATAATTCTTGGCACAGAATAAGAGTTCAGTGAGTGTTTATTATTTCTTTATTAATATAACAAAGCTCCACAATATCATGTCAAAAAAGGTCAAATCTAAATATTTTGCTTTCTCTATATTAGGGAAAATAATGAGCAGAGGCTAAGAACTGAGTATGCTCCTAACAGGGACCCATTAAATGGCTCTTTAAGGACCTAAAGATTTATGTTGGCTTGTAAATAAAGAAAGGGGCTAGATTCTGAAGGACAGAGAAACAGGCAAATGAGTCATTGTTTTTCAGTAGATACAAGTTCAAGAGATAGAAATAACAAAGAAATCATCCATGGTAACTGATTTTAAAAGGCTGTGTTTATTGTCCTCATATAAATAATTTGGTGCTTCAGTGGTCAAATCTTTAAAAAAATAACTGTCATATTCATATAAAATCCATATGTTCATATAAAGTCCAATTCTGCTATTAAAATTCTTTGTAACTTTGTGTGTTGGTTTTTTTTTTTTAAACTTGGTCTTAAAGTGAGTATGTTTTGCTGGTTTTTTTTCATTTGTTTGTTTGTTTTTTTACTTTTAAAAATCTTAGTGTTGGCTTCTATCACACAACAATGTGAGTTAGCCAGAATTATACATATATCCCTTTCCTCTTGAGCCCCCACTCCTCCTATCCTACCCCTCCAGGTCATCACAGAGTGCCAGACTAGGCCCCCTGTGTTATGCAGCAACTTCTTACCAACTACCCATTTACACACAATACTATATATATGTTGAACTGATATAGCCATTAGGGAGAAAAGCATGGAGATTCCTTAAAAAAAAAAAAAAATTAGGAATAAATCTACCAGGAAACCCAGCAACCCCATTACTGGGCATACCCCCAAGAAAACCACAATTCTAAAAGACACATATACCCCAGTATTCATTGCAGCATTATCTACAATAGCCAAGACATGGAAGCAACCTAGATGTCCATCAACAGATAAGTGGATAAAGAAGGTATGGTACATATATTCAATGGAATATTATTCAGCCATAAGAAAGAACAAATTTGAGTCAGTTCTAGTGAGGTGGATGAATTAGAGCCTGTTATACAGAGTGACAGAGAAGGTGATGGCACCCCATTCCAGTACTCTTGCCTGGAAAATCTCATGGATGGAGGAGCCTGGTAGGCTGCGGTCCATGGAGTCGCAAAGAATCAGATACGACTGAGCGACTTCCCTTTTATTTTTCACTTTCATGCATTGGAGAAGGAAACGGCAACCCACTCCAGTGTTCTTGCCTGGAGAATCCCAGGGACGGGGGAGCCTGGTGGGCTGCCATCTATGGGGTCACACAGAGTCGGATGACTGAAGTGACTTAGCAGCAGCATACAGAGTGGAATAAGTCAGAAAGAGAAAAACAAATACAGTATATTGACCCATATTTATGGAATCTGTTGCAATGCTATTGATGAACCTATTTGCAGGGAAGGAATGGAGACATAGATGTAGAGAATGGACTTTCTCTATTTTTATGTATTGAAGTTTTTTATGAGATTATTATTAGAACAGCTGGATCATGTTAAAAGGAAGAGAGTTCCAGAAAAACATCTACTTCTGCTTTATTGACTATGCCAAAGCCTTTGACTGTGTGGACCACAATAAACTGTGGAAAATTCTGAAAGAGATGGGACTACCAGACCACCTGACCTGCCTCTTGAGGAACCTATATGCAGGTCAGGAAGCAACATGGAACAACAGACTGGTTCCAAATAGGAAAAGGAGTACATCAAGGCTATATATTGTCACCCTGGTTATCTAACTTCTCTACAGAGTACATCATGAGAAACCCTGGGCTGGAAGAAGCAAAAGCTGGAATCAAGATTGCTGGCAGAAATATCAATAACCTCAGATATGCAGATGACACCACCCTTATGGCACAAAGTGAAGAGGAACTAAAAAGCCTCTTGATGAAAGTGAAAGAAGAGAGTGAAAAAGTTGGCTTAAAGCTCAACATTCAGAAAACGAAGATCATGGCATCTGGTCCCAACACTTCATGGGAAATCAATGGGGAAACAGTGGAAACAGTATCAGACTTTATTTTGGGGGGCTCCCAAATCACTCCAGATGGTGATTGCAGTCATGAAATTAAATGACACTTACTCCTTGGAAGGAAACTTATGACCAACCTAGATAGCATATTCAAAAGCAGATATACTACTTTGGCAACAAAGGTCTGTCTAGTCAAGGCTATGGTTTTTCCTGTGGTCATGTATGGATGTGAGAGTTGGACTGTGAAGAAAGCTGAGCACCGAAGAATTGATGCTTTTGAACTGTGGTGTTGGAGAAGACTCTTGAGAGTCCCTTGAACTGCAAGGAGATCTAACCAGTCCATTCTAAAGGAGATCAGCTCTGAGTGTTCTTTGAAAGGACTGATGCTAGAGCTGAAGCTCCAATACTTTGGCTACCTCATGTGAAGAGTTGACTCACTGGAAAAGACTCTGATGCTGGGAGGGACTGGGGTCAGGGGCAGAAGGGGACAACAGAGGATGAGATGGCTCACTCGATGGACATGAGTTTGAATGAACTCCGGGAGATGGTGATGGACAGGGAGGCCTGGCATGCTGTGGTTCATGGGGTCACAAAGAGTCAGACAGGACTAAGTGACTGAACTGAACTGAACTGGTTAGAACAATTGCACTGTTTTAAATACTTGCAAATCACCATGGACTAGAGACTACCAGGTTCCCCTTTCCATGGGATTTTCCAGTCAAGAATACTGGAGAGTTTTGCCATTTCCTTTTCCAGGAGATCTTCCCAACCCAAAGATTGAACCTGGGTCTCCCGCATTGTAGGCAAATGTTTTACCCTCTGAGCCACCAGGGAAGTCCCTGTCTAAAGACTAGTATACTATATTTATAATATTGTAATGATTACTATAGTAAAAGTAGGTACAAATAGGATATAACATTAGAATAAGGCAAGCCAGAAGTATAGTTCTCTGCATAATTTAAATAGAAAGTTGTAGAACATCTACTTTTATGTTATTACACAGTTCAGGTTAATCAAATGTGAATTGAAAGATTATTTAAATAAATAATATACATATATGTGCAATATGAAAATATATGCATATTTTGAAGTTAAAGTTAAAAATCAAATCAGAAAATTAGATTAGTTACTTTGAGGAGTAGTTTGGTTGATTTCCTAAAGACAGCAATCCCTTATATTCATGGATTCACAATGATATCTCAAAATATTTCCACATGTATTATTATGTATTTGCCTCAGAAAAGCTCTACAATATGTAGAACTTTATAATTAAGTCAATTTTGGATAAACAAGTGCTACTATGGAAAATATACAGTTTACCAGAGTTTGCAGAACACGTTGATTTCTAAAGACAACCAGAGAAGTTCTCTGAAGATAGAAAGGGGCGGCCATCTCCCCAGGGTCATTTTCCCACTGGTGGTGAAGAGTTTTGCTTTGCCCCAACCAATACTGGAAACGCCTGATTAGTGTACCTGTTTTCCCTCAATAGTCACTTTTTCTCAGATAGCATCTGTCAAGAGCACACTTGGACAAAGCTCAGAAGGATACATGTATGCAAATCATTTTCTTTGGAGAAGAGAGAAGGGGAGGGGAGACGTATGGCTTGGTTGCTCTTTCTCAGAATGATAACTTTATCTGAGTTTTGAACTCTCCTCTGAACAATGAAGGATTCAATCTAAAAGAACATGTTTCCCTCTTGGGCTGACCTACAAAAGCAGTCACTACAGCAAATTCCCAGGGAAAGGAAAGTGTCCTTTTCCTTTTAACTGATAAGGAGTTAGAGTAATTTCAGAACAGGCAGTGATTCTTTGTTTTCTTTGTTGAGAGAATGATGGATGTGGAGAAAGCAATAAGAACTGGGATAAACAGAGGAGGCAGGGCCACAGGGACCACCTCAGGAGAGAAGTAGACTGCCAATTGAAGAGAGGGAAATGATTACAAAGGCCCTTGTCTTCAGCAAACAAGGTTCCATTAGTATGTTGATAAGTTTTACTTCGATCCACTGGAGAAGAAAATGGCAACCTACTCCAGAATTGTTTCCTGAGAAATCCCATGGATAGAGGATCTTGGCTGGCTACAGTCCATGGGGTCACAAAAGAGTCGGACATGACCTAGCAACTAAACAAAAACAACAAAATTTTACCGTTAAGAAGAACTGCTTTGCCTCTTTAGGAGTTTATTTTCTATAAGTATCGTTGATAGAACGGCTGATCCACATAGTTACCTTAGGTATTTATTATCTAAGTGGAGATTGAATTAGTTGCATACAATCACCAAATATAAAGAAAGAAGGAAAAAAAAAGCTTTATTTTCAACATCATTTTCTTTCCTTATGTCTGATTGAAATACTAACTATGCACTTATTTTAATCCTGTTTAAACAGACTTTCCACAAATATAGTAAATACAGGATTTAAACACTTAGCAAGAATTGAAAGGTGCCATTGAGCAGAGTTGCACTCATTATCTAACCAAAAGAAAAGAAGTTTGGAAGAAAAAAAAATTCACAAATGGCAAGACTTTGAAGAATCTACTTGTTATCTTTTCCACTCCGGTGATTTTAGACTTCCGCACCAAATTGAAACACCATTTTCTGAACAATAATGTAATACATTTTTGACACCACAAAAGAATGCTTTTAAGGCATAAAAATACATTTCCCTTATGTAATCAAAAACAAAAACCCTATAAATTACAATGCAATGAACAGTCCAATTCCTCTATTGAATGTATTTAAAAGATATATGCTGATTAAGCTCTTAGTCATTTGTGGTAACTGTCTAGTGAAAGCTTTATGAATCTGGCTTTACCCATATTAAATGCCCTAGTGGTGGCCCTCAAATAAAAAGAGAAGGGGAAAATTAATCTTAGCCTTTGTTCCTTTATATATTTTAATAAATGTTGCTGCACATTTTTAATGTATTTATGTCTCACACAGAATGCCAAATGGTTTGATTTTTTCAATGGGAAAGCCAAGAACAAATTTACACATTAAAATGTAAAGCAGTTCAACAGTACAAGCTTTGTTTTCCAGAATATAATGTGCTTTCTCTGTTTCTTAATAACTTTTTATAGTCATTTCAGCTGTCTATAGAAGTAGGTTTTGCTAAAATTTTGCAGAGTGTCTTTTTTTTTTTTCCTTTGTTCCCTTCTGCTTTGTTGAGAATATCTTTGGACTGTCTTGCACATTCATATATTAATAGATTCCACTTTTTTACTAGGGCTTCCCTGGTGGCTCAGATGGTAAAGAACCTGCCTGCAACTGGGGAGACCCAGGTTTGATCTCCGAACTGGGAAGATCCCCTGGAGAAGGACATGGCAGCCCACTCCAGTATTCTTGCTTGGAGAATCTCACTGACAGAAGAGTCTTGAGGGCTACAGTCCATAGGGTCACAAAGAGTCGGACTTGACTGACGTGACTTAGCAGGCACTTTAATATAATGATTTATTTGTAAGCTGATAGGGATATTTGCTAGATTTTGTCATGAAACCTCTTTACAGAGAGAAAAATCCTAAAACAAAACTCAATTAAATTAAAAGAAATATCCCCACAATATTATTTGCAGTAATGCACTTAAGTAAAAATAACAGAGGACATTGCAGTGGACAATGAGGTGCCCATTTCTGGGACATTTTTAAACTGAGAAAAGGTAAAGGGGGTAGACAATAAAAACTTAATAAATAAAGAAAGCTGCCTCTCAATGATACAGCCTCTAGTTTTCTGGTTGATAGCATTCTGGTTTAAGAAAAGGAAACAGGGACAACAGCAATGCAGATTCACATCGCCAACACAGATTGCACCTGGCTTTGGGAAACAAATATGCTGTTAGCCCAATTGATTATGGTTTAAGTTTTGTGACAGAAAATTAAGCAAGAGGCACTCTTTAATGGTAGATGTCTGCTGCCTAGTAAAGTGGTAAAAGTGAAAATGAGACATACAATAAATGTAAATATGTAAGAGGAAAAACAAATGGGGACCACGTTCATGAACTATGTGACTTGGGACATATTATTTAACACTCTAGGTTTCATCCTTGAACTTTCTTGTGCTATCAATCCTGTTTATCATTAAGATATCTTCCAGAATATGACTTTATGTGTGAGGAGACTAATCTCAACCTTTGCTGGAATGTCATGTGAAAACTGAAGGCTTTCCTTGAGTAAGCTTCAACCCCACTGTAGGAGTAGGAATTGGAGCTTGGAGAACCATAGCTCCAACAAAACGGAGGTTCTGCAGCCTAACAACTATGCTGTAAACTTTCTTTCTCCACCGTAGAGATATTTTTTCACATCTATAGTTTTTCAGTTTAAGGAATCTTCTTGGTTCTTCTATTAGGACATTAAAATAGGCCTACCTATTTCAAAAATTTAGATGATTCTAGAGTAGGTAATTTTTTTTGTTGTTCCTCTTGCTCATTCATTCCTCTGTGCTTAAAGCTTGTTCTCTGCATTGTTTATTTCATAAGTTTCCTGATTATTCTGTGATCTTATATCTGAATTTATAAGTTAAGTGTTGCAGGAATTTAAGAGAAATACCATTGAACCAACTGGGTCACCACTTTCTGTTTTCTATATGTCAGAACATCCCCATTTTTAGTATATTGTAAAAGGGCTGACTTTTCACCTTATGTGAGGACTAATACAACGAAAATAGAGCATTTGTAAAACTAAAAATAGAAGAAATTAATCAACTAATGATATTTAGAATATGTTATTATGCCCTGTGTTCTTCCCATGTTAAATGCTATGGCAGGTGCCACGGACTACCATTCATGCACGTTTACTATGTCTGTGAGAAGTGCAAATTCTGAAGCAGAACTCTTCAGTTGGAATCTTCAGTCTGCCTTTCAGTTCAGTTCAGTTCAGCCGCTCAGTCGTGCCTGACTCTTTGTGACCCCATAAATCGCAGCACACCAGGCCTCCCTGTCCATCACCATCTCCTGGAGTTCACTCAGACTCACGTCCATTGAGTCCTTGATGCCATCCAGCCATCTCATCCTCAGTCATCACCTTCTCCTCCTGCCCCCAATCCCTCCCAGCATCACAGTCTTTTCCAATGAGTCAACTCTTAACATGAGGTAGGTAGCCAAAGTACTGGAGCTTCAGCTTTAGCATCATTCCTTCCAAAGAAATCCCAGGGCTGATCTCCTTCAGAATGGACTGGTTGGACCTCCTTGCAGTCCAAGGGACTCTCAAGAGTCTTCTCCAACACCACAGTTCAAAAGCATCAATTCTTAGGCGCTCAGCTTTCTTTATAGTCCAACTCTCACATCCATATTTTCTCTGTGTCTTATGTTCTATTCACAGTAGTGACAGGATTATAAAAATAATAATATAGATTTCATAGTGTTGTTGGTAATATTAAATATTATAATAGCTATAAAATATTTAACACTATACCTGACACAAAGTATTAATTACTTTCATTATTACTTTTATTGTTAATATTATTTTAATTAATCTTAATTATAATTAATGTTTAGTTAAATATAATTACTATTAGTTGTATATATAAGTTAGTTTATTATATAAACTATATTAATTTAGTAATTTAATGTCCTTAAATTATTTGCACATTGTATGAATTTATTATGCATCACTTATTCTACTGTATTATTTGAATTAATCTTCCCTTGAAACTTATGAGTCAAATACTATTGAAATTGTTATTTGAGACATGAGAAAATTGAGGCATTAAAAAAATTAAGTAAGTTTGTTTAGATTAGACAGAGAGTACTAAATCTCAGGCCTCCCATGCCCCATTTTGAGTTTCAAGTTCGTCCTGCTTGGCTTCCTCTTTCAGATGGCTCAGAGGTTAAAGCGTCTGCCTCCAATGTGGGAGACCTGAGTTCGATCCCTGGGTCGGGAAGATTCCCTGGAGAAGGAAATGGCAACCCACTCCAGTATTCTTGCCTGGAGAATCCCATGGATGGAGGATCCTGGTAGGCTACAGTCCACCGGGTCGCAAAGAGTCAGACACGACTGAGCGACTTCACCTTTCACCTCTCCACTTAGGACCATGGACTACATCAGTGAACCTGTCAGATTTCCAGAACTGGGTTCTTTAACATTTGGCCTATCTAGTTTTGATGGCCCTTAATAGAAATATATAAGAAAAATAGTGCTATGGAGTTATTTCTTAGACTTTTAGAAAGATTTACGTTGCTTTTCTTTAACTCTTTCAGAAATGAATACCTATAAATTACAACTATCTATAAATAAGTTCATCAAAAATTTTAGTGTTTATCCTTTTAAAAGGTCACATCACACATGTACATACACATGTACTTTAAGCTTTACTGGTAAATATTTGATCTATGTATTATGGTTGTTATTGTTCAGTTACTCAGTCATGTCTGACTCTTTGTGACATATTGGACTGTAGCACTCCAGGCCTCCCTGTCCTTCACCATCTCCCAGAGCTTGCTCAAACTCATGTCCATTGAGACAGTGATGCCATCCAACCATCTTGTCCTCTTGTTCCCTTCTCCTCCTGCCCTCAAACTTTCCCAGCATCAAGGGTCTTTTCCAATGAATTGGCTGTTTGCATCAGGTAGCCCAGTATTAGAGCTTCAGCTTCAACATAAGTTTTTCCAATGAACAGTCAGGATTGATTTCCTTTAGGATTGACTGGTTTGATCTCCATGCAGTCCAAGGACTCTCAAGCATCTTCTCCAACATCACATCCTTCAAAAGCATCAATTTTTTCGTGCTCACCCTTCTTTATGATCCAACTCTCACATTCATAATGACTACTGGAAAAACCATAGCTTTGACTAGATGAGCCTTTGTCAGCAAAGTAATGTCTCAGTTTTTTAATATGTTCTCTAGGTTTGTCATAACTTTTCTTTCAAGGAGCAAGCACCTTTTAATGTCATGGCTGCAGTCACCATCTGCAGTGATTTTGGAGCCAAAGAAATTAAAATCTGTCACCATTTTCATTGTTTCCCCATCTATTTGCCTGGAAGCAATGGGACCAGATGCCATGATCTTCGTTTTTGAATGCTGAGTTTTAAGCCAGTTTTTCCACTCTCCTCTTTCACCTTCATCAAGAGGCACATTAGTTCTCTGCAGTTTCTGCCATAAGGGTGGTGTAATTTGCATATCTGAGGTTATTGACATTTCTCGCAGCAATCTTGATTCCAGTTTGTGCTTCATCCATCCTGGCATTTCACATGATGTACTCTGCAAATAAATTAAATAAGCAGAGTGGCTATATATAGCCCTGACGTACTCCTTCTCCAATTTGGAATCAGTCTGTTGTTCCATGTCAAGTTCTAACTGTTGCTTCTTGACCTGCATACAGGTTTCTCAGAAGGCAAGTAAAGTGGTCTGGTATTCCAAACTTCTTATGAATTTTACATAGCTTGTTGTGATCTACACTGCAGGATAGAAGGGTAAAAATTTGTGGGTGAATATTTGTTCTTGAAAGTGAAAGTGAAAGTTGCTCAGTCATGTGTGACACTTTGCAACCCCATGGACTATAACAGTCCATGGAATTCTCCAGGCCAGAATAATTGGTAGCCTTTGGGTACCAAAGTGTATAGCATTTACCTTCTCCAGGGTATCTTCCCAACCCAGGGATTGAACGCAGGTCTCTCGCATTGCAGGTGGATTCTTGACCAGCTGAGCCACAAGGGAAGCCCAAGAATAGTGGAGTGGGTATCCTATCCCTTCTCCAGTGGATCTTCCTGACCCAGGAATCAAAATGGGGTCTCCTGCACTGCAGGCAGATTCTTTACCAACTGATCTATCAGGGTGATGAATTGTTCCTTAAGGGTAAGGAACCCTATATTTCATTCCTGAAAATATTCAGTTCAATTCAGTCTCAGTCATGTCTAACTCTTTGTGACCTTATGGACTGCAGCATGCCAGGCCTCCCTGTCCATTAGCAACTCCCAGAGTTTACTCAAACTCATGTCCATTGAGTCGATGATGCCCCGCAACCATCTCATCCTCTGTTGTCCCCTTCTTCTCCTGCCTTCAATCTTTCCCAGAATCAGGGTCTTTTCAAATGAGTCAGTTCTTTTCATTAGGTGACCAAAGTATTGGAGTTTCAACTTCAGCATCAGTCCTTCCAGTGTGTATTCAGGGCTGATTTCCTTTAGGATGGACTAGTTGTATCTCCTTTCAGGCCAAGGGACTCTCAAGAGTCTTCTCCAACACCACAGTTCAAAAGCATCAATTCTTAGGTGCTCAGCTTTCTTTATAGTCCAACTCTCACATTCATACATGACTACTGGAAAAACCATAGCTTTGACTAGATGGACCTTGTTGGCAAAGTAATGTCTCTGCTTTTTAATATGCTGTCTAGGTTGGTCATAACTTTTCTTTAGTCATCCTTAAAAATAAATTCTTAAAAGTTAATTAAATATGTTGGCATTTTATAAAGTAACCACCATAGTCTCTGACACATAAAAAAGCTTTAAAATAGTTTCTTTCAACTCTTCTTTATGCCCAATATTTGAATGAAAATAAAGTCACATTTCCTAGGCTCTTTTAAATTCTATGTTTTTAAATTCTCCTTGGAGTTAGGTGACAACAACTGAGGCGGCCAACTCTTCCTTTGCTCCTGGCTCAGAAAATGTGGGAAACTGGCATTTCTGAAGGAAGACCATTTATACTTCCATTGCCTGTGCTAACAATCACTGCTTCAGTGAGGATCACACATTTCCCTCATTCACACCATATGCTGCCACTGCACTGACTTTCCATCTCAGTTTTTTAACAAGACTCGTGTGATACAGATCTTTAAAATTTTATGTTTCAATGCAAACCCCTTTCCTTTTATTCTTTTGTTTTAACGATGATGGGTATATGTAACATTAAATTTAACCAATTTAACCATTTTTAATGTATTTATTCAGTGGTATTAAGTACATTAACATTGTAGTATAACCATCACCACCAACGATCTCCAGAACTTTTTCATCTTCTGAAACTGAAACTCCATCATAATTAAACAACTTCCCATGCCCTCCCTCCTCTTATCCCCTGGCCCTTATAACCTCTCCAGGTATTAGAGAATCATGCAGAATTTGGCCTCCTGTGATTGACTTACTTCGCTTAGTATAATGTCCTGAAGTTTCAGTTGTGTTCTTGTATGTGTCTAAGTCTGAATACCAGGTGTATATAACACATGTGTTTATCCATTTGTAAGTTGATAGACATTTGAGTTATTTCTTCATTTTGGTTATTCTTCTAAATTTTGAACATTCATTGATGGAGACTATATTGAAGGAGGCTGTGTTGATCATGAATTCAAAATTACAGACTCTGCCTCAAAACTGTTTTCTGGACAGACTTATTTTACTTATGTATTTTTTCATTTATAGAGAGTTCCTCATCATAATGGTTCTCTTCTATTTATCTGGAAACAATCACATTATTATCAATAGAAAGAATGAAGAAAACCATGTTCAATGCCAGTTGATATGCCAGTCTGTTTAGAGGAACTCTTTTATTAAATCTTTATAAAAATCCTATGAGATGGAAACTAATAATCATGGATACCAGTAATGAGGAAACCAAAGTGCAGAGTAGCTAAGTTAGATTTTCAAGGTCACAGAGATAGTGATAAGGGAGGAGGCTGAGTTGCTCCAGTCATGTGCAAATTTTTGTGACCCGATGGACTGCAGTCCATCAGACTTCTCTGTCCATGGAATTTTCCAGGCAAGACTACTGGAATGGGTTGCCATTTCCTCTTCCAGGGCATCTTCCCGACCCAGGGATTGAACCTGAATTTCTTTGTCTCCTGTGTTGGCAGGTAGACTTTTTACCACTAGCACCACCTGGGCAGCCCCATAAGAGTGTGATAACAAATTGTTTAACGTCCCTTTAAGGTCAATATAGCATTATAAAATGTCATGGCTAGACATGCATACCTAGAAGAAATAGATGGGAATGCTAATAACATCAAATAAATGACAGGAAGTATAAGAAACAATAGAGAGTGCTTTATTCCTATCCACTGCACAACAATTTATCTGACCGCAATAAATCACTTGATCTTTCCAGGATTCTGAATCTTGTATAAAAAGATATCATGTTCAGCCATGTCATTTTCAAAATTCATTTCTGATCTAATATTTTATGCCAGCTATTTCCTGCCGGCGGGGAAGATGGCTCAGGGAGGCCCCGCCAGCATGGCGATGGGTCCAACCTCCCCGAGTGTTACAGCCCCCCGGCAGCAGCCTTTCATTCACTGGAGAAGGAAATGAAAACCCACTCCAGTGTTATTGCCTGGAGAATCCCAGGGACAGGGGAGCCCGGTGGGCTGCCATCTATGGGGTCACCAAAGTCGGACACGACTGATGTGACTTAGCATTTCCTGCTTATGTTAACTGCAATTTAATTGCTTATACAAGATCCAGACGCTCTAGCAAAAAGATTCCATGAAAAATTATCAAGAAAATTTGGTAATCCCTATCAAAATTCCAATAACATTTTCATGAAACGAGAACGAGAAATTCTGAAATTAGTATCGAGCCACAAAATACTTCAAATAGCCAAAACAATCTTGAGAGAACAAAACTGGATGAATCAGTTCAGTTCATTTCAGTCGCTCAGTCATGTCCGACTCTTTGCGACTCCATGAATGGCAGCATGCCAGGCCTCCCTGTCCATCACCAACTCCCGGAGTTCACTCAGACTCACTGTCCATGGAGTCAATGATGCCATCCAGCTATCTCATCCTCAGTCGTCCCCTTCTCCTCCTGCCCCCAATCCTTCCCAGCATCAGAGTCTTTTCCAGGCTCCATGATTTCAAACTATGTTTCAAATCTAAAGTATTTGAAAAAGTATGGTGTTGGCACAAAACAGACACACAGATCAGTGGATCAGAATAGACAGTCTAGAAATACACCCAAACATACATGAGCAGTTAATTTCTGACAATGAGGCAAGAATATACAGTGGAGATGACAAGAATCTTTTAAACAGATGGTGTTGGAGAAAACTGAATAACAACATGCAAAACAATGAAACTGCACCACTATTTTATACCAAACACAAAAGTTAACTCAAAAGGATTAAAGGCTTGAATTTAAGTCCTAAAACAAACAAACGAAAAAAATCCTAGAAGATTGGATTTGATGACTTGGTTCTTATTTTAACATCACATCTAATCACGGACAATACAATAATAGTCTAACTGTATGACTCTGTATTTAATCTATTCAATTCAGTTCATTTCAGTCACTCAAATGTGTCTGACTCTTTGTGACCCCATGAACTCCAACCATATCATCCTCTGTCATCCCCTTCTCCTCTTGCCCTCAATCTTTCCCAGCATCAGGGTCTTTTCCAATGAGTCAATTCTTTGCATGAGGTGGCCAAAGTATTGGAGCTTCAGCCTCAACATCAGTCCTTCCAATGAAAACCCAGGACTGATCTCCTTTAGGATGGACTGGCTGGATCTCCTTGCAGTCCAAGAGACTCTCAAGAGTTTTCTCCAACACCACAGTTCAAAAGCATCAATTCTTAGGTGCTCAGCTTTCTTTAGAGTCCAACTCTCACATCCATACATGACCACTGGAAAAACTATAGCCTTGACTAGATGGACATTTGTTGGCAAAGTAATGTCTCTGCTTTTTAATATGCTGTCTAGGTTTATCATAACTTTCCTTCTAAGGAGTAAGCATCTTTTAATTTCATGGCTGCAATCGCCATCTGCAGTGATTTGGGGCCCCAGAAAAATAAAGTCAGCCACTGTTTCCACTGTTTCCCCATCTATTTCTCTTGAAGTCATGGGACCAGATTCCATGATCTTAGTTTTCTGAATGTTGAGCTTTAAGCCAACTGTTTCACTCTCCTCTTTCACTTTGTATCATAAGGGTGGTGCCATCTGCATATCTGAGGTTATTGATATTTCTTCTGGCAATCTTGATTCCAGCTTGTGCTTCCTCTAGCCCAGCGTTTTTCATAATGCACTCTGCATATAAGTTAAATAAGCAGGGTGACAATATACAGCCTTGACATACTCCTTTTCCGATTTAGAACCAGTCTGTTGTTCCATGTCCAGTTCTAACTGTCACTTCCTGACCTGCATACATGTTTCTCAAGAGGCAGGTCAGGTGGTCTGGTATGCCCATCTCTTTCAGAATTTTCCACAGTTTATTGTGATCCAAATTGCAATGTTTAAGTTATTTTCTTTTTTAAAGAGAGACTTCCCTGGAAATCCTCTGCTTAAGACTCTCCATGTCCAATGCAGGGTTTTGGGTTCAAACCCTGGTTGGGGAACTACGATCACACATATTACATGGCACCCCAGCCCCCCCATAAAGAAAATTTTGTATTTCAAATTAAATATGTAAACAATTAAAATATTAGAATTATATGAGGTGTACTCTATTTTCTAATTACAACATAGGTGACCCTCAAAATTGCCATTAGTTCCCTTATAATTAATCTACAGCATCCATCCAGTCCAACCTAGAAATCCTCTTCCATATCTAAAATCCTACCAGAAAGGAAGGCCACATCTTTGAAATTCCTAATCAATGTAAATAAAATACAAACCAGATAATGAAGAGGTTAGAATTATACACATATGTCAGTTCATCACTGATAAAAACCAGGAAATTATCTTGAATTTTCTGGTGTGGATCATTTTGGCTAAAGATAGACCACCCCTCAAAATCGTTTGTTTGTTTCCTTCTTATTGCATATGCAGTTTATAAGAATTGAGGAGAAAAAAATGAAACAAATATCAATGACAATAAAATCAAGTTTGCCAGACAGTTCAAGGCAAGAAGCAACTGTAAATTGATTGAAAAGTGCCAGAAAAGAATTTTAATGTGCTGGTCCTTCCCTATCACTCAGCGTTCAAGGATATTCCTTCCAACTTTCTGTGAAAATAATCCTCCAAGGATTTATGAACACTAATGAAAAATAAAATTTCCATTTTTAGATGGATTTTTTTTCAGATAGATAGGCAGACAGACAGACATATAAATATGGAAGAAAAATAGTCTATTCATTTATAGTTCCATCTCACCACTCAGCCACTAAATTGTGATTCATCTGGAGTAAGTTAAAAGTTTCTTTAGCAGTAAATGAAACGCAATTCACTCAGCCCACTTCAGAGGCTGCTATGTATTCAATATTATTTATATTTGAATGATTTGAAGCACCCAAATTTGGTTATTTCCATTGTTAGATTTAAAAAATTTTTATATAAATCCCATTTATTTAATAACACTCTAACAAGGTGAAAACAGTCACAAAAATGCTGTATTAATTTATCAAATGAATTTTGGATTAGGAAGAAATGAGCATCGTGTATCTTCAGTTTCTCATCTGTAAGATTTTCTCCTTCTGTAAAATAATATTTGAAGACAGCCTCAGTTGTTGACAGAGGAGCATGCTGGGCTACAGTCCACGGGGTCGCAAAGAGTCGGACACAACTGCATGACTTCACTTTCACTTTCATTTTCAGTTGTTTGCCCAGCCTCCAGTCTAAATATTCAGGTAGAGAGCTGGGACTATCTGTAGCATCTCTGAGTAACGGAGAGACAATCATGATGTTCTGAAAAAGTTTTCCAGGATCTCCCCAGTGTCCAGTGGTTAAGAATTTTCCTTCCAGTGCAGGTGACTTGGGTTTGATCCCTGGTCAGGGAACCAAGATCCCACTCGCTGCAGGGCAGCTAAGTGTGTGTGCTGCAACTACTAAAGTCCATGAGCTATAACAAGAGAAGCCTGTTCACTGCAGCTAGAGAAAAGCCTATGTGCTGCAACAGAGAAGAACTGATCCAGCCACAGCACCCCGCCCCTGCCACCGTCCCGAGAGGAGCTACCCCACATCCGATGTCAGGGGCAGAAGCCTGGAGGACCCCATGCCAGAGGGGCAGTGGCCAAGAGGAGCTACCCCACGTCGGAGGTCAGGGGCGGCGGCCATGAGGAGCTCTGACCCGTCCAAGCTCAGGGGCAGCAATGGAGACTGACAGGATGCGAGAGCACAAGAGCAGCCGAGAGGGGCTACCCCCCACCCAAGGCCACGGGCAGCAGCTGGGAGGAACTGTCCCACGCCCGAGGCTAGGGTCTGCGTCCAGGAGGAGCGACCCCACATCCAAGAAGCAGTGGCTGCGAGAGCGCTGGAGGGCATAGAAGAGCTATTCCACATTCAAGGTCGGGAGGGGTGGCAGTGAGGAGATACCCCTCATCCAAGGTAAGGAGCAACTGTAAAGAGATAAACCACGTCCAAGGTAAGAGAAACCCAAATAAGATGGTAGATGTTGCAAGAGGGCATCAGAGGGCAGACACACTGAAACCATAATCACAGAAAACTAGTCAATCTAATCACACTAGGACCACAACATTGTCTAACTCAATGAAACTAAGCCATGCCCTGTGGGGCCACCCAAGATGGGCGGGCATGGTGGAGAGGTCAGACAGAATGTGGTCCACTGGAGAAGGGAATGGCAAACCACTTCAGTATTCTTGCCCTGGGAACCCCATGAACAGTATGAAAAGGCAAAATGATAGGATACTGAAAGAGGAACCCCCCAGGTTGGTAGGTGCCCAATATGCTACTGGAGATCAGTGGAGAAATAACTCCAGAAAGAATGAAGGGATGGAGCCAAAGCAAAAACAATACCCAGTTGTGGATGTGACTGGTGATAGAAGCAAGGTCTGATGCTGTAAAGAGCAATATTACATAGGAACCTGGAATGTCAGGTCCATGAATCAAGGCAAATTGGAAGTGGTCAAGCAAGAGATGGCAAGAGTGACCATTGACATTCTAGGAATCAGCAAACTAAAATGGAATGGAATGGGAGAATTTAATTCAGAGGACCATTATATCAACTGCTAAGGGCAGGAATCCCTTAGAAGAAATGGAGTAGCCATCATGGTCAACAAAAGAGTCCAAAATGCAGTACTTGAATGCAATCTCAAAAATGACAGAATGATCTCTGTTCGTTTTCAAGGCAAATCTTTCAATATCATGGTAATCCAAGTCTATGCCCCAACCAGTAATGCTGAAGAAGCTGAAGTTGAATGTTTCTATGAAGACCTACAAGACCTTTTAGAACAAATACCCAAAAAAGATGTCCTTTTCATTATAGTGGACTGGAATGCAAAAGTAAGAAGTCAGGAAACACCTGAAGTAACAGGCAAATTTGGCCTTGGAATACGGAGTGAAGCAGGGCAAAGACTAATAGAATTTTGCTAAGAAAATGCACTGGTCATAGCAAACACCCTCTTCCAACAACACAAGAGAAGACTCTACACATGGACATCACCAGATAGTCAATGCCAAAATCAGATTGATTATATTATTTGCAGCCAAAGATGGAGAAGCTCTATACAGTCAACAAAAACAAGATTAGGACCCGACTATGCTCAGATCATGAACTCCTTTTGCCAAATTCAAACTGAAATTGAAGAAAGTAGGGAAAAACACTAGACCATTCAGGTATGATATAAATCAAATCCCTTATGATTATAAAGTGGAAGTGATAAATAGATTTAAGGGACTAGATCTGATAGATAGAGTGCCTGATGAACTATGGAAGGAGGTTCATGACATTGTACAGGAGACAGGGATCAAGACCATCCCCATGGAAAAGAAATGAAAAAAAGCAAAATGGCTGTCTGAGGACACCTCACAAATAGCTGTGAAAAGAAGAGGGGCAAAAAGCAAAGGATAAAAGGAAAGATATAAGCATCTGAATGCAGAGTTCCAAAGAATAGCAAGAAGAGATAAGAAAGCCTTCTTCAGCAATCAATGCAAAGAAATAGAGGAAAAGAACAGAATGGAAAGGACTAGAGATCTCTTCAAGAAAATTAGAGATACCAAGGGAACATTTCATGCAAAGATGGGCTCAATAAAGGACAGAAATGGTATGGACCTAACAGAAGCAGAAGATATTAAGAAGAGGTGGCAAGAATACACAGAAGAACTGTACAAAAAGCATCTTCACGACCCAGATAATCAGGATGGTGTGATCACTCACCTAGAGCCAGACATCCTGGAATGTGAAGTCAAGCGGGCCTTAGAAAGTATCAGTACGAACAAAGCTAGTGGATGTGATGGAATTCCAGTAGAGCTATTTCAAATCCTGAAAGATGATGCTGTGAAAGTGCTGCACTCAATATACCAACAAATTTGGAAAACTCAGCAGTGGCCACAGGACTGGAAAAGGTCAGTTTTCATTCCAATCCCAAAGAAAGGCAATGCCAAAGAATACACAAACTATGCACAATTGCACTCATCTCACATGCTAGTAAAGTAATGCTCAAAATTCTCCAAGCCAGGCTTTAGCAATATGTGAACCATGAACTTCCAGATGTTCAAGGTGGTTTTAGAAAAGGCAGAGGAACCAGAGGTCAAATTGCCAACATGCTCTGGATCATGGAAAAAGCAAGAGAGTTCCAGAAAAACATCTATTTCTGCTTTATTGACTATGCCAAAGCCTTTGACTGTGTGGATCACAATAAACTGTTGAAAATTCTGAGAGAGATGGGAATACCAGACCACCTGACCTGCCTCTTAAGAAACCTATATGGAGGTCAGGAAGCAACAGTTAGAACTGGACATGGATCAACAGACTGATTTCAAATAGGAAAAGGAGTGCATCAAAGCTGTATATACTGTCACTCTGCTTATTTAACTTATATGCAGAGTACATCATGAGAAATGCTGGGCTGGAAGAAGCACAAGCTGGAATCAAGATTGCTGGGAGAAATATAAATAACCTCAGATATGCAGATGACACCACCCTTATGGCAGAAAGTGAAGAAGAACTAAAAAGCCTCTTGATGAAAGTGAAAGAGGAGAGAGAAAAAGTTAGCTTAAAGCTCAACATTTAGAAAAACGAAGATCATAGCATCTGGTCCCATCACTTCAAGGGAAATATATGGGGAAACAGTTGAAAGAGTGTCAGAGTTTTTTTGGGGGGGCTCCAAAATCACTGCCAGTGGTGACTGCAGCCATGAAATTAAAAGACACTTACTCCTTGGAAGAAAAGTTGTGACCAACCTAGATAGCATATTCAAAAGCAGAGACATTACTTTGCCGACTAAGGTCCGTCTAGTCAAGGCTATGGTTTTTCCTGTGGTCATGTATGGATGTGAGAGTTGGACTGTGAAGAAATCTGAGTCCTAAAGAATTGATGCTTTTGAACTGTGGTGTTTGAGAAGACTCTTGAGAGTCCCTTTGGACTGCAAGGAGATCCAACCAGTCCATTCTGAAGGAGATGAGCCCTGGGATTTCCTTGGAAGGAATGATGCTGAAGCTGAAACTCCAGTTTTTTGGCTACCTCATGCGAAGAGTTGACTCACTGGAAAAGACTCTGATGCTCGGAGGGATTGTGGGCAGGAGAAGGGGACGACCGAGGATGAGATGGCTGGATGGCATCACTGACTCAATGGACGTGAGTCTGAGTGAACTCTGGGAGATGATGATGGACAGGGAGGCCTGGCGTGCTGTGATTCATGGGGTCACAGAGTCAGACACGACTGAGTGACTGAACTGAATGTTTTTTTTCTTTGTTTTACTATTATTAGTTTTTAATTTTCATTTTTAAATAATGGCATCCAAATTTCAAATGTTCATTTCTTTCTTCAGAATAAAAACCTGGTAAATAATCATTGATACCACCTTGAATGCAACAGTATTGAGAAATATTACTAGTTAAACCAGCATCAAAAGTTAAAAACATTTATATAGATATTACCATCCTATGTATATATTTGTATATACATTTGTATATTTGTACAGACATTACCATCTTATATAAAACCTCCATAAATGCCAACTGAAGAAACTTCAGAGTTCCAATCCAGGATATAATAATTTGTATTTTCAGATCATTTCCTATGAAATCTGCATCCTATATTTACTTTGTAAAATATCAACAAATATCATTTATCTTTAATAATGCTTAATTTATGCATATCTCATCATAAAATGTCTTAAGTAAGAATTTAACTCAAGAATGTGATTCAGTAGTTAGAAAAATAAGAAGAAAAAATCATTAATGTCACTCTAGAAATTTACATCTCTAACTTTGACAGCAACATTTAAAATCCTATTGACCTTACATTCGATGTTGATATTTTACCTGTTAATGTAAGTTTCATTTAGAATCTTAATTGAAAAATAACACATTCTTCCTCTGGATAAGAAATATATATTTTATTATAGAAATTGGACATGATCAAAAAGACAGAAAAATACAAATCACTGTTAATCTCATCATGTACAAGTGCACAAACACTTTTCATGAATATAGCATTCTAGTTTTTCCTGCAACTTTTATTTAATAATTATATCTTTTAAAAGATTAATTAACATTTCTAGATGAACAATTGACACATACTATAGTGTTTGTTTCAGGTGTACAATGTAAGGTTTCAATATATGTGTGTGTGCTCAGTGCTGTCTGATTCTTGAGTGTCTGATCTCGTGGGCTTTATCCCGCCAGGTTCCTCTGTCCATGGAATTTTCCAGGCAATGCTACTGAAGCAGATTGCCATTTCCTCCTCCAGAGGATCTTCTCAATGCAGGGATAGAACCTGGGTCTCTTGCATCTCCTGCAGGTGGATTCTTTATCACTGCAGGACCTGGGACGCCCTGACTATACGTATATATTGTGAAACATTCACCACAGTGAATCTGATTAACATCCATCACCACACCAAGTTATTATTATTTTTTGTATGTGATAAGAATTTTTAAGATCTCTCCTCCTAGCAATTTTCAAATCTGAAATACAATATTATTAACTATACTTACCATGCTATAATTTATCCTTAGAACTTACCTATTTTTATAACTAGAGTTTTGTGCCTTTTGACCACTTTACCTATTTCACCCCCCTTCACCAGTCCCTGCCTCTGGCACCCAGCCAATTTGTTCTTTGCAGCTCTGAGTTTAGTTTTTTGTTTGTTTGGTTTTTTTTGCTTGTTGTTTTTTAGATTCCACATATAAGTGAGATTATACAAATTCTCTCTTTCTACATTTGACTTATTTAACTTAACATAATACACTCAGATACACCTGTGTTGTTGCAACATATTGAAGTTGCTAAAAACCATATTTACAGTTATTAAAAAATTTTGACAGAACTTACTCTTTCATGGCTGAATAATATTCAACTGTATGCATATATGCATATATTTAAGACAGAAAACGAAGAAGAGCTAAGAGCCTCTTGATGAAAGTGAAAGAGGAGAATGAAAAAGTTTGCTTAAAACTCAACATTCAGAAAACTAAGACCATGGCATCTGGTCCCATCACTTCATGGCAAATAAATGAGGAAACAATGGAAATGGTGACAGACTTTATTTTCTTGGGCTCCAAAATCACTGCAGATGGTCACAACAGCCATGAAATTAAAAGACACTTGCTCCTTGGAAGAAAAGTTATCACCAACCTAGACAGCATATTAAGAACAGAAGCATTCCTTTGCCAACAAAGGTTTGTCTAGGCAAAGCTATGTTTTTTTCCAGTAGTCATGTATGGATGTGAGAGTTGGACTATAAAGAAAGCTGAGCGCTGAAGAATTGATGCTTTTGAACTATGGTGTTGAAGAAGACTCTTGAGAGTCCCTTGGACTGCAAGGAGATCCAACCAATCTCTCCTAAAGGAAATCAGTCCTGAATATTCACTGGAAGGACTGATGTTGAAGCTGAACTCCAATACTTTGGCCACCTGATGTGAAGAACTGACTCACCTTAATGCTGGGAATGACTGAAGGCAGGAGGAGAAGGGGACAACAGAGAATAAGAGGGTTGGATGGTATCACTGACTCAATGGACATGAGTTTGAGTAAACTCTGGGAGCTGGTGATGGACAGGGAAGAATGGTGTACTGTAGTCTATGGGTTCGCAGAGTCGGATATGACTGAGCAACTGAACTGAACTGTATGCATATATATCACAAATTCTTTATCAGTTCATCCCCTGATTGATATTTTGGTTGTTTCCATGTCTTTGATATTGCAAATAATGCTACAATGGACACGGGATAAAGGTAACTTTTCCAGATCATGATTTTGTTTCCTTTGGCTAAATGCCCAGAGTGAAGTTGCTACATTTTATATTTCTATATTTACTTTTTTGGGGGAAACTCCATACTGTTTTTCACAGTGACTTCACCAGTTTATATTTCTACCAACAGTACATGAGGTAGCCCCTGTCTCATTGGTTAGTTTTTTTTTTTTTTTTCCCTTTTAGCAGTTTGAATATATTGTGCCATTTCCTTCTGGCCTGTGAAGTTGCTGCTGAAAAATCTCTTGATAGTCTAATGAAAGTTACCTTGTATGTAACAAGTTGTTTTTCTCTTGCTTCTTTTAGGATTTTCTTCTTGCCTTTAACATTTGACAATTTAAATATACTTTATCTTGGTATGCATCTCTTTGAGTTCAGCTTACTTGGAACTCTTTAAAACTTCTGGATCTGAATGTCGTTTTCCTTTCCTAGATTAAGAAATTGTTCAACCATTATTTTTCTTCAAAGTTTTATACCCTTTTCCTCTCTCTCCCTCTTTACCTTATGGGTCCTGTATTATCAAATTTTGGGTCACTTGACATTGTCCCATAAGTCCTTTAAGCTGTCTTCATGCTTTCAATTTATGTTTTACTTGTGCTACTCTGACTGTCACCCTGCTTATTTAACTTATATACAGAGTACATCATGAGAAATGCTGGACTGGAAGAAGCACAAGCTGGAATCAAGATTGCTGGGAGAAATATCAATAACCTCAGATATGCAGATGACACCACCCTTATGGCAGAAAGGGAAGAGGAACTAAAAAGCCTCTTGATGAAAGTGAAAGAGGAAAGTGAAAAAGTTGGCTTAAAGCTCAGCATTCAGAAAACAAAGATCATGGCATCGGTCCCATCACTTCATGGGAAATAGATGGGGAAACAGTGGAAACAGTGTCAGACTTTATTTTTGGGGGGCTCCAAAATCACTGTAGAGGGTGACTGCAGCCATGAAATTAAAAGATGCTTACTCCTTGGGAGAAAAGTTATGACCAACCTAGATAGCATATTCAAAAGCAGAGACATTACTTTGCCGACTAAGGTCCGTCTAGTCAAGGCTATGGTTTTTCCTGTGGTCATGTATCGATGTGAGTTGGACTGTGAAGAAGTCTGAGCACCGAAGAATTGATGCTTTTGAACTGTGGTGTTGGAGAAGACTCTTGAGAGTCCCTTGGACTACAAGGAGATCCAACCAGTCCATTCTGAAGGAGATCAGCCCTGGGATTTCTTTGGAAGGAATGATGCTAAAGCTGCAACTCCAGTACTTTGGCCACCTCATGCGAAGAGTTGACTCCTTGGAAAAGACTCTGATGCTGGGAGGGATTGGGGGCAGGAGGAGAAGGGGACGACAGAGGATGAGATGGCTGGATGGCATCACTGACTCGATGGACGTGAGTCTGAGTGAACTCCAGGAGTTGGTGATGGACAGGGAGGCCTGGTGTCCTGCAATTCGTGGGGTCGCAAAGAGTCGGACATGACTGAGTGAGCGAACTGAACTGAACTCTGAATGAATCCACTTACCTGTCTTCTTTTTGTTGATATTTTTTCCTACTTCATTTAGTCTACTGTTGAGCCCCTGTAATGTATTTTTCACTTCAGTTATTTTAATGGCATATTCTTGAAATTATCAGTTTATTCATTGTTTTCCTGAGCTTGGTGAGCATCTTTATGACTTTGATTTTGAAGTTTATATCAGGCAAATTGTGTATCTCCTTTCCATCAAGGTATTTTTCTGAGCTTTTATTTTGTTGCTTTCTTTGGGACATATTCCTCTGTTTCTTAATTTTTCTTGACTTTCAGTGTTGATTTCTATGCATTAGAAAAATAAAAAATAAAAAAGCAACAACAGCCACTTCTCCCAGTCTTGAAATATTAAATCATATGATATCCAACTTATGATTCAACCCTGTCCTAGTTTTTGGTTGCTACTCAAAACTTTGTGATTTTTTAAGAAGTCTATTTTGTTCTGAGTAGTCACCAGTGGTCGGGGTTTACCAATATCTGTCAGTGCCATGAAAGGGATTACCTCAGTGAGCACCTAGGTTCATTTTATTGGAAGTCAGACCTTCAGGAAGCAAATTTTAAGTACGCAAACACATCTCTTTTGAGAAAGGACTGGGATATGGTGTTTCTGTCTGAGACACTTAAAAGCTATTTTGTTGTTTGTTACAGTATTGTTGAACCTGTGAACACAACCCCCCTGGAATGTGCCCTCAAAGCAGCAGCTTTAAAATCTAGGGCACCATATACATACACAAGTCCTTTCTTAGAAACACTGGCAACTTTGGGTGAGGCAAAGGGAGAGCAGGAAGATGTACAAGTCTCTGGAGACAACTACAGTTAACCCCTAGATACATGCTTAATTAGCTCTCTGTAGCTATGAAAGTCAGAAAAGGCAATGGCACCCTATTCCAGTACTCTTGCCTGGAGAATCCCAGGGATGGAGGAGCCTGGTAGGCTGCAGTCCTTCGGGTCGCTAAGAGTTGGACACTACTGAGCAACTTCCCTTTCACTTTTCACTTTCATGCATAGGAGAAGGAAATGGCAACCCATTCCAGTGTTCCTGCCTGGAGAATCCCAGGGATGCAGAGCCTGGTGGGGTTCCGTCTTTGGGGTTGCACAGAGTCGGACACGACTGAAGCGACTTAGCAGCTATGAAAGTAACCTGATAGTCCTATTTTATGAAAAGACTGGGTGTTTCTGTCTACTAGAGGGGATGAAGTGGCTGACTAAGAACTATTTCTCTGTTTGTTAGTCTTGTGCACTTGCACATATAAGCTCTGCTGGTTTTCAGAGCTAGATAATTAAGGGTGTCCTTAATTTTGGAGGGTGGCAGCCATAAAACACAGAGCTCTAGATGTGTGTACAAGCCTCTTTCTGGGAGACATTAGCAACCTGGAGTAAGGTCGAGGGAGAGAGGAAAGATGGCACATACTGACCTTCAGGATCTTTGTTTAGTATTTCCGTTAGTTCCTGTATGTGCATAAAATTTGATATACCCTCAAGTCAAGTCTTTTAAGATAAATGAATAGGTCTCTTTCACAGAAAGACTGGACAAGATTCAGGTGGCTAACTCTGTACTGTGTCTTGGAGCACTAGCCACAGTGAGTTTAATCTGTGTGACCCTTTTGAGAATTGTTTATTAATTCACCATAACATTTTGGGTCTCATGGATGCAAGCCTTGTTAGCTTTCACAGCTAGGTGTTGTGAGGCGCTACCTCTCAGGTGCAGACCTTAAAAGACAGGGTGTCAGATGTGGGCTTTAAAACTCATTCATCAGGGAGAAGCTGAGAATTGTGTGTTCCCTCCTGATAATAGATTGTCACACCAGGGAAACCTATGTCTCAGGCTTTCCTACCCATTTCAATGTGTATTTTTCTTATTGACCCAGCTAAGTTTTAGCTTTCTTTCAAAAACAATATTCCATATGTAGCTGTAGATTCACTTTACCTGTGGGAGGAATTGAGTTTAGGATCCTCCTATGTTGCATTTTATTTTTTATTTTTTTAAATTTTTAAAAATAAGAGCCCCTTAAATCCATCTTAATATGATTATGAATCAATTTTATCCCAACCTATATTGCAAATATTTTCAATAAAAACAAACTTTAAGTATATCATTTTAATGCTTGTATAGTATTATATGAATATGCTGCAATATATTAACTAGCTCACTATACAGATGTGAAATAACAAATTGACTGAACTTATCCTCATGGGAGACCTTGGACCCCAGATCACTTCCTATCCTCTCAAAAAATCATGCAATTTGTTGCATTTAGTACAAAGCAAATGCCCCATCTAGTTAAAATTAGAAAAATAAAATAATAAAAAAAGAATGCTAACTACCTGAAAACAATAATAAATAATTGGTTACTAGTAACTCTTGAAAAAAAAATTAGGTTTTTTTCTTTAGAAACACTAACAGAATATTTTTGAAATCTTTGCAGAATTTTGAAATATCTACATTTCACTTGCAAGATAGAAGTGTTCCTAATTTTCTTAAGTGGAACATTAAAGATGCTCCTTCTCATTTCTTGTCTAATACCATCAAAACCAAATTCCCTGCTTGCTTTGTGCAGCAGTCAGATCCTGAACTGTAATTTATAAAGGAAAATAACGTTTAGTTTTGATTTTACAGTAACATGGAAATGGCTAAAACTCATGCTAGTAAACATTGAAATCCTATCCCATGCTGACCAATCCTAGAATACTTCACTGTTTGTCCAACTGGACCTTTCTTTTCCTTCACATTTCAGATCATTTTTACATCATCTCAGCAGACTTACCTTATCATTCAGTAGAAAGTTAATTCTTTGTTGCTGTGCATTCTGTGTTTTTCCTCCTAGTACTTATCAATATTCTCTTGTCTGATAAGGCATACCTCAGAGATATTGCAGGTTTTTTTCCAGTTCAGTTGCTCAGTCGTGTCTGACTCTTTGTGACCCCATAAATCACAGCACTCCAGGCCTCCCTGTCCATCACCAACTCCTGGAGTTCACTCAGACTCATGTCCATCGAGTCAGTGATGCCATCCAGACATTTCATCCTCTGTCATCCCTTTCTCCTCCTGCCCCCAACCCCTCCCAGCATCAGAGTCTTTTCCAATGAGTCAACTCTTCACATGAGGTGGCCAAAGTACTGGAGTTTCAGCTTTAGCATCATTCCTTCCAAAGAAATCCCAGGGCTGATCTCCTTCAGAATGGACTGGTTAGATCTCCTTGCAGTCCAAGGGACTCTCAAGAGTCTTCTCCAACACCACAGTTCAAAAGCATCAATTCTTCGGCGCTCAGCTTTCTTCACAGTCCAACTCTCACATCCATACATGGCCACAGGAAAAACCATAGCCTTGACTAGATGACCTTTGTTGGCAAAGTAATGTCTCTGCTTTTGAATATGCTGTCTAGGTTGGTCATAACTTTTGTTCCAAGGAGTAGGTGTCTTTTAATTCCAGACCACTAGAATAAAACAAATCACAATTGAGCAAGTCAAACAAAAATTTTTGGTTTCACAGTGCATATAAAATTTATGTTGACTATATAGTCTATCAATTGTATAATCACATTATGTCTTCAAAAAGAGTATACATAACTTAATTTAAAAACATTTTATTAAAAAATAAAAAAATCAAATAAAAACATTTCATTGCTGAAAAGTGCTAATCATTATCTGAGCCTTCAGCAAGTAAAAGTAGAAACACCAAAGATTTCAAATCACAGAACACAATAACATATAATAGTAATGAAAAAGTGTAAAATATGACAAGAATTACTAAAAGGTGACACAGAGACACAAAGTGAACAAATGCTGTTGGAAAAATGTGCTGGTGGACTTGTCTGATGTGAGGTTGCTACAGATTTTCAATTTTTCAAAAACATAGTGTCTTTGAACTACGATAAAGGAAGGCATGATGAAATGTGGTATGCCTGCATGCTAGTTGTTTCCCCTCTCATTAGACTATACCTTCTATAAGACTATTTCCACAGCACTTATCTCATGTTAGTATCTGAACTTAGTGATTAGATAAAAGGAATTAATTTGAATCTAATGACTATAGGGAAAACATGCAAATTAGAAATATCAATTCACCATGACATAACAAATCTAAGAATCTTAAAGGTTAGTTTTTTACAATTTAAATAATATTTATCTTAATGCAATGAGACACAGTGCTAAAATTCTGTTCACAAAATGTGAATAAGTTAAAATGAGTTTGATAAATATAATAAAATACAAGAAAATATGATGCTCTTATGATCTACGTAACATTTGAGAATGTGTTCTGAAAAGCAATCATTGTCCTTTTGATCTAACTTTGATCTTCAGTTTGAAGACCAACTTCAAACTGGGCTAGGGGATGGGGGGATAACTTTGTAACTGATGTGAATGTGAAAATCACTTTGCTAAATCAAAGCAGAAAGTAAATCATAATTTAACATTTAACATATTTTCAATTAAAATAGCATAAAGTGACTTTTAAAGAGGTACAGAACCTAAATCTTTTAATATGTTGCCAATTAGGACAATAGAATGAGGCTTAAAATGAATTTATTTGAGAATTATTATCTAGATTTAACAAAAACAATTCAGTATTGAAATCATTTGCTGTATAAGGGTTTAGTATTGCCAAAGCAAATGGACATATAATAAATTCACTATATCATTGATGTTATGATGTATACCTCCACTGTATAATCATAAGGGATTTAATTTAGGTCATATCTGAATGACCTAGTGGTTTTCCCTACTTTCTTCAATTTAAGCCTGAATTTTGCAATAAGAAGCTCATGATCTGAGTCATGGTCAGCTCCTGGTCTTGTGTTTTTGCTGACTCCATAGAGCTTCTCCCTCTTTGACTGGAAAGAGTGTAATCAGATTTTGGTATTGACCATCTGGTGATGTTCATGTGTAGAGTCATATCTTGTGTTATTGGAAGAGGGTGTTTGCTATGACCAGTGTGTTCTCTTGGCAAAACTCTGTTAGCCATTGCCCTGCTTCATTTTGTAATCCAAGGTCAAAGTTGGCTGTTACTCCAGATATCTCTTGACTTTCTGTTTTTTCATTCCAGTCTTCAAAGATGAAAAGGACATCGTTTTTGGTGTTAGTTCTAGAAGATCTTGTATGTCTTCATAGGAGTAGTTAGCTTCAGCTTCATCAGAATTAGTGAGTGGGACACAGATTTGGATTGCTGTGATACTGAATATTTTGCCTTGGAAATGAGATGAGATTTTTCTGTTGTTTTTGAGGTTGCACCCAAGTACTACATTGCAAACTCTTTTGTTAACTATGAGGCCCACTCCAAGTAGTAGCTATAATGGTCAACTGAGTTAAATTTACCCATTCCAGTCCATTTTACTTCACTGATTCCTAAGATATTGTTTCTCACACTTGCCATCTCCTGCTTGACCATTTCCAGTTTACTTTGATTCACGAACCTAAAACTCCAGGTTCCTATGCAATACTGTTTCTTACAGCATTGGACTTTACATTTACCACCAGATACATCCACAACTGAGCATAATTTCTGCTTTGGTCCAGCTGTTGTTTCTGGAGCTATTAATTATTGCCCTCCACTCTTCCTCGGTAAGATATTGAACACCTTCTGACAGGAAGATCCCCTGGAGAAGTGAATGACAACCTACACCAGTATTCTTGCTTGGAGAATTCCATAGACAGAGGAGTCTGGCAAGCTACAATCCATGGGTTCACAAAGAGTCAGACATGACTTCTAGTCAGAACACTATAAGTGGACCACATTATCAGAAGTCTTCACTATAACCTATCCATCTTGGGTGGTCCTGCACAGCATGATTCAGAGCTTCATTGAGTTACACAAGCCCCTTTGTCAGAAGAAGGCTATGATCCATGAAATGGATAGATTCAGTATGCAGATTATTCTTCTTAATATGGGTGGTCTTCATCCAATCAATCAATGCAGTTCAGTGGCTTATTCATGTCTGACTCTTTGCTACCCCATGGACTGCAGCACAACACTTCCCTGTCCATTACCAACTCCCGGAGCTTGCTCAAAGTGAAAGTGTTGCTCCTCCATTCATGGGATTCTCCAAGCAAGAGTACTGGAGTGGGTTGCCATTTCCTTCTCCAAAGGATCATCCCAACCCAGGGATTGAACCCAGGTCTCCTGAATTGTAGGCAGATGCTTTACCGTCTGAGACACCAGGGAAGTCCAAGGTTTTAGCTTGCTCAGACTCATGTCTATTGAGTCAGTGGTGCCATACAACCATCTCATCCTCTGTCATCCCCTTCTCCTCCTGCCTTCAATCTTTCCTAGCATCAGTGTCTTTTCCAATGAGTCAGTTCTTTGCATCAGGTGGCCAAAATATTGGAGTTTCAGGTTCAGTATCAGTCCTTCCAATGAATATTCAGAACTGATTTCCTTTACAATTAACTGGTTTGATCTCCTTTCAGTCCAAGTGACTCTCAAGAGTCTTCTCCAACACCATAGTTCAAAGGCATTAATTCTTTGGTGCTCAGATTTCTTTAGAGTCCAACTCTCACATCCATACATGACTACTGGAAAAACCATAGCTTTGACTAGATGGACCTTTGTCAGCAAGGTAATGTCTCTGCTTTTTAATATGCTGTCTAGCTTGGACATAGCTTTTCTTCCAAGGAGAAAACATTTTTTACATTCATGGCTGCAGTGATTTTGTAAGTAAGTGGTTTAGTAAGTTCACTATCTGCAGTGATTTTTGAGCCCCCCAAAATAAAGCCTGTCACTGTTTCCATCATTTCCCTTTCTATTTGCCATGAAGTGATGGAACCAGATGCCATGATCCTCATTTTTTGAATGTTAAGTTTTCAGCCAGCTTTTTCACTCACTTCTTTTACTTTCATCAGGAGGGTCTGTAGTTCCTCTTTGATCTCTGTCCATAATGATGGTGTCATCTGCATATCTGAGGTTGTTGATATTTCTCCCAGCAATTTTGATTCCAGCTTGTGATTATCCAGCCTGGCATTTCACATGATGTACATCCAATCAATGGAAAGTCCAAATAGAGCAAAATATGGAGTGTGGGAAACTCATTCTGTGGAACTTGTTGAACTGGTACATTAGGTGTCTCCTGCACTTGGACTGGAACTGCATCATTCACTCTTCTGTGTTTCCCATTTGCTGACTACAGATATCGGGACTTCTCAGCCTCCACAAACATAAGAGCTGATTCCTTAAAACACACACACATACACATACACACATATACATTCATATCTCCTGGATACTTGTGTGTCTCCTCAAAATTCATATAGTGAAACTCTAACCTTTAAAGTGGTGATGATAGAGCAATAATATTAGGAAGTGAGGTTTTTGAGAGTGAATCATATCATGAAGTTGGAGCCCTCATGAGTAGAATTACTGCTCTTATAAAAGAGGTTCTGGAGATATCCCTCACACTCTTCCATCATGCGAGGACACAATAGGAAGGTGTCATGTATGAGCCAGGAAGTGGCCCCTCACCAACTGTATTGCTGATCCTTTTCATGATGCCAATTATCTTGCTGTATCTCACTATGTGCACTGTTCACTGAAACCATGGTAGGGAAGATGCAAGCGTGAAAGCTGGAAGAAAACTCATGAAGCCATGGGAACTGCAGACATGTTTATTCTCTCCTGGCTGGCACAGCAGTGGTAGCAGCAGACATGTTGTATTCTTTCTTTCTGTGACACAACAGTGACACAGCTGCAATGCCCTCACTTTTCTGGGTTGAGCTTATCTATCCGTACAGCACAAAGTAGCCCAGGACCAAGCAAGTACTTCGTGATGCACGCGCACAGTGCTATAAATGATCTCAGCTGTTATATAGTCATTATTTAAAAAACATGGGCCAAGAGAGCCTGAACATCTTGCCTAACTCACTGTCTGCCCACATCAGCCATCACATCAATGCTGCTGGCACAATGATTTGGGCTCCCAAGTCTCTAGAACTGGGAGAAGTACATTCCTATTGTTTATAAGCTACCCAGTCTTTGGTACTTTGTTAAACTAGTACATGCTGACTAAGACTAAAAACCTAATCTTACATAAAGATGTGGCGGTTCTGCTTTAACAAGTACTAAAAATGTGGAAGCAGCTTTGAAACGAGGTAATCAGCAGAGGCTATAAGAGTTTGGATATGTGTGTTAGAAAAAGTCAACTCCCCATGACTGGACCTTTCAAGGCCATTCTGATTAAGACCCAAAACGAAAATAGGAGAGCTATAAAGAAAATCTCTATTTTATTTGATAGTAACTAAGTGGTTGTGAACAGACTGTTGGTAGAAATATGAACAGGAAAGGCTATTCTGATGAACTCTTAGACAAAAATAAGGCACATGTGGCTGGACAAAGGAGGAAAGGCCATGGTGTTATAAACTGGCAAAGAACTTGGCTGAACTGTGTATGTATACTTGTGTTTTGTGGAAGGTAGAACTTGAAAGCAATAAAACTGAATATTTGGCAGAGGAAATATCTAAGTAAGTATTGCTTGGCTTCTTTTACTTAAAGTAAAATGCAAGAACAGAGAAATGACTTAAAGGATGGCAGAACTTAAAAATGTGGAAAATTCTCAATATATCCATAGTGAGAGAAATTAGTAATTTGCATGTGGTGATAGCAATAAAGAACCCACCTGCCAATGCAGGAGACATGGGTTCGATCCCTGGGTTGGGAGGATCCCCTGGCAGAGGAAATGACAACCCACCCCTGTGTTCTTGCATGGACAATCCCATGAATAGAGGAGCCTGGAGGGCTACAGTCCATAGGGTTGCAAAGAGTCAGGTATAACTGAGCAGACTGAGCATGCATGCACATGCAGGAGAGAAGACAAAGCCTAGACAGAGGAGAGCAATTTCAGAAAAGGGACCAAAGCTGCTTAGCATTCACATAGTAGGTTCAGCACCCCGAATTTCAGTGCCATGCTCGTCAGCTGCCCCAGATGTCATTCCAGAAGCCCTGATATAGCTTATGTTTTACCCAACAAAGCACTGGGGATGCATGACTGCTTCCACCTAGTTCAAAGGATGGAACCTCCTGGAACCATATGTACACAACTCAGGCAGAAGACTGCTATTGGAATAATGTCACTGTGCAGAAATTCCTCACTAGGGTAATACCCAGTGGAGCCAGTGAAGTTGGACTGCCCCAAGTGAACCCAGACTGGCAGGCAAACTCACCCAGGGCAGCCACAGACATGTGATTCCAACCATGAGAATTGCAGCATGGGCTACACTTGGCATTGTCATGGGGATGAAGCTAGTTAAAGCTCTAGGGGCAGGAAAACCACCCCAATGAGTCTTAACGTTCTTGAGTTGCTTAGGACCTGTTACTCCATTTCTTTTTTCCTATTTCTCACTTTGGTGATTTCTATCTTGTATTGTATTTTGGAAGCACAAAGCTAGTTTGATTCATAGGTTCGTAGAGGAAGAATAATTTGCCTCAAAATGAATTGTTTCACTCACATGTTATTTAGGTGCTACTTTTTTAAAAAATAAATTTATTTATTTTAATTGGAGGCTAATTACTTAACAAAATTGATGGCATTGAAACATGTATAATATCATATTTGAAACGAATCGCCACTCTAGGTGCTATTTTTGGCTTAGAGTTTTAAGTAGATATTTAATTGATGGATGCTGGAACAGATACTGGAACAAGGTAAGACTTTTGGGACAATTGGGATGCAATTAATGTATTTTTCATGCAAGAAGGGCATGAATTTGGAGAGTTAGGATTTAATGCTATAGTCTCCCCCAAATCCTTACATTGAAACTTAACCTCCAATGTTTTGGTATTAGGAAGTGAGGCCTTTGCGAGGTGATTCAATCATAATGTCAGAGCCCTTCTTAATGGGATTGAAGCCCTTACAACAGAGACTGTGGAGAGATTCCCTCATACTCTTCTACCAAGTGAGGACGCAGTGAGCGCCACAGTCTATGAACCAGGGAGTGGGCCCTCACCAGCTATCACACTCAATCTGCCAGTGCCATGATCTTGTATTTCTCAACCTCTAGGACAGAGAAATAATTTTCTGTTGTTTATAAGCCATCTGGTGTGCAGCACATTTTTATAACAGCTCAGACTGAGACAAACTCACATATCTTATCAGTTTTGCTTTTCTGGAGAATTCTGACTAATACACGGCTCTTTGAATTTTTTCTACTTTTTTGGTGAACTTCTTGCATGTGTACATGAGTATTTTTCATCAATATTGGAGAGTGTTTTAGCATTATGTGCATATTGGTAAGCTTGATGGTATCCCACAGGACTCTGTTCATTTATCTTTATTTTCTTTGTGTTCCTCAGACTGGAAAATTTGCACTGAACTACTTTCAAGTTTACTGATCCTTTTGTCTTGTCAATTGTTGTCAAACCCCTCTAGTGACTTTTTATATAAGTTATGTTTCTTTACATGCTTTGTATTTTGTGGTTCTTGTTGCTGAAAATTGAACTTTTAAAACAATACAATGTAGCAAAATCTAACAGACCAGACGCCTCTTCCTCCTGAAGTCTTATTGCTTTTGTAGCTGCTGTTGTTTGTTTAGTGACTTTTCTGAACCAACTGTGTAAGGTCTATATTCTTTGTTGTGTGTGCCACTGAAATCACTGCCTGGTTAGCTTAGAGGTCAACCAAAGAATGGACAGAGATGCCCTTGAAAACACGTAATGATAAGTCTCCAAGTTGTGCTTGGGGACTCTGTATTTGTTGGGCCACACCTTCAAACTTGATCAGGTATTTGACAACTCTGCCTCGGTCTCTCCTTTCGGCTTGTGCAGGCTCAATATAGCCAGAGGTCAGAGTCCTAGTCCTTTTCTGAGCATGCACACAGTTCTGGGCAAGCACATAGACCTATCCACGTGCATAACCTTCTGGATACTCCATAAATATACTGGACAGTTCAAAATGAGTCAGTTTTCTCTAATTGTTTGTGACAAATTCATGGTGAAAAACTTTCACACTGAAATAGCTCCATTTCATGTCTTCATGAATCCAACCATGTAAGATCTTTCAGGGAAACACCAGTCAGGATAAATAATGATAATTTTCTGAGAATGAAGCTTTGAAAGAGCTCCATTGCCACTCTGCTCCCTCTGGTTGCTGCTGGGCTACTGGGTTTTTACCATGATAGCATTATTGATTTTCAAAATTATTACTTATTGCTGTTTTTGGTCAGTCACTAAGTTGTGTCCAACTCTTTGCGACCCCAAGGACTGCAGCATGTTAGGCTCTTCTATCCTTCACTATCTTCTGGAATTTGCTCAAATTCATATCCATTGAGTTAGTTGGTGCTACCTAGCCATCTCATCCTCTGTTACTCCCTTCTCTTTTTGCCTTCGATCTTTCCTAGCATCAGGGTCTTTTCCAATGAGTCAGCCCTTTGCATCAGGTGGTCAGTGTATTGGAGTTTCAGCTTCATCAAAATTATAGTGAGCTGGATAAGAGAAAGGGGAATAGAAAAAGGCATATAGAAATGGCAGACTGCTCACTGTTTTCAGTAAGTATCAGCAGGTTTCTTGGATTTTTTTTCCCTTATATTATTGTCTTTGATTTCCAGAATGCTGAAACATTTAATTCTGAAATTACCAGTTTTTTTCATTTCTGTGGAGGAAAGAATTTTTGGAGATCCCTAACTGGCCCTTTTCCCTGACCATACACTACTGTTTTTGTTTGTTTGTTTGTTTGTTTTGTAAATAAACCTCTGCCTTAAATTTAATATCAATAGACATCTTTCAAGTCTGGAATAACTGGCATTGTAGAAATGGTTTTCTTTCAAAACTTACCTGGGGAATTTGATAGTTTTATTTCCATATATTTAAAAAAAGTAGAAATCAGTACTTTCAAAAAATAACTATTTTCACATTTTCACCTCAGTTTCTGGTTGGCTATGTTGGAGATAATCATGATATGAAAATAACCAGGGGCTTCCCTGGTGGCTCAGATGGTAAAAAATCTACCTGCAATGCAGGAGACACAGGTTTGATCCCTGGATCAGGAAGACCCCCTGGAGAGGAAAATGGCAACCCACTTCAATATTCTTGCCTAAAAAATCCCAGGGACACAGGAGCTTAGTGGCTACACTCCATAGGGTTGCAAAGAGTTGGACATGACTGATGGCTAGGCACAACAAGGAAGCCTACAAGGACGTAGGTTTACAGGAGTTCTATTGTTTTCCCTTTTTAATAAATAAAGAAAATGGGATAACTGTGTTCATTAGTGGAAACTTTATAACTCTACTTTGATTAGGGGGGTTTCCTCTTTCTCTCACTCTCTCCTTTTTTTTTTTTTTTTGTTCAGAAAATATGAACTTAGAAAAAGCCAATTTCATGTGTTGTTAATTTAATTCTCAATGATAAAACCTTACTTTACTGATGGAAAATGAAATTACCCTTTTCATACCCTTTTTATCTGTCAATTAAATGCTGTTTTTTCCACCCCAAAATAAACCCTGCACAATATTTGGCCTATATCTTTATCTCTTGGAAAAATTAAAAATATTTATGAAGTAGTTCACTTCAATAAATCTACCAAATTCTGTCACTTAAAATTGTTGGCATAATGACACTGAGAACTGTCATATCAAGGTTCACATCTTCAAAGAAATGATGTCTTTTACGGAGATATGTGGTGTTACTTCCACATTTAATGGAGTATGTAGAAGCATGATATTTTCTTGACAGTTGTATATAGTAAAACACCTACAGAGTTTTAACCCACATTTAGGTGTGTTTATGTCAACTCTGCCCTGTCTTCTCCAGGATTCTCGGCATTAAAGAATCAAGAAGCTGAGTTTGTAAAATAGGAGTTTGTCTGAGATATTTAAAAGATTATAAGACATAGGAACTGTTTCTCTACTATTGACTTAAATGCTAGTCAAGTGATTTCAAAGTATTCTAACCAAGAAATTGCACTGTCTCTGTCTATATTAAATAAACTATCTCTGTTTATATTAAATAAACACTCATATAATATCTTGGTGCTTCTAATCATCCAGGCTTCTTATTCTCCTTATAGGCTATATATGTAGAGAAACATAGACATTCACTGTTCAAAACACAGATTAGGCTAAAGAAACTGATTTTTAGCAAACATACATACACACACACGTGTATGTGTATGTAAATTTAAAATGTATGGCTTTGAAAAGAACAATTCAACAAATAAACCCTTCCTAGCCTACTTTGGAGAAAAAAGAGAAAAACAAAAATGTCAGACCTAGTACAATTTGGAATATAAAAATCCCAAAAGCCACAGTTATAAAATAGGATACACTCAATTCTAGGAAATAACTTTGAAAACTAGAAAAGGTAAACAGTTTTCTAGAAATACAAAAAAAAAAAAAAAAAAAAGAAGCAAAATTAACTTTAGAAAAATAGATATCTTACACAATGATTTCCTTAGAAGAGACTCTGATATTGATTTAAAGCCTGCCATTAAAACAGTCAAAGGCCAGGTGGCTTCAGTGTAAATTCTAAGTTTTAATGAAAATACAATTCCAGCAACATTTAAAATCTTTATAGAATATTTTATCAAGTCATTTTATCAAGACTACAATTTTAATTCAAAAATACAACAAAAATAAAACCCATAAACAAATAAAAGCCTACAGAGCAATATTAATCACAAATATAGAGGAAATTATTCTTTATAAATTGTTAACAAAATATAATGCAGTTGTATATAAAAATACTATATCTCAGTGCTATTTATTTCAGAACCACAAGGATGATTCAATCAGTGTATGCAATATGTAAGTGAATGCAAGGAGTAAAAACATAATTAAATAGTAAATGCTAAAAAGTAATTCCATGATGTGTAACAGTCATTCTTCATTAAAACAACAACAAAACCCTAAGCAAAGAGGAAAAATAAAAGAATGTTAGTTTTTTTATGAACAGCTTTTATCATATAATTTATTTATTTATTTATTTGTTTATTTTTTATTTTACTTTACAATTCTGTATTGGTTTTTGCCATACATTGACATGAATCCACCACGGGTGTATATGTGTTCCCAAACATGAACCCCCCTCCCACCCCCCTCCCCACAACATCTCTCTGGGTCATCCCCGTGTACCAGCCCCAAGCATGCCATATCCTGCATCGGATATAGACTGGCAATTCGATTCTTACATGATATTATACATGTTTCAATGCCATTTTCCCAAATCATCTCACCCTCTTCCTCTCCCTCTGAGTCCAAAAGTCTGCTATACACATCTGTGTCTTTTTTGCTGTCCTGCATACAGAGTTATCGTTGCCATCTTTCTAAATTCCATATATATGTGTTAGTATACGGTATTGGTGTTTTTCTTTCTGGCTTACTTCACTCTGTATAATAGGCTCCAGTTTCATCCACCTCATTAGAACTGATTCAAATGTATTCTTTTTAATGGCTGAGTAATACTCCATTGTGTATATGTACCACTGCTTTCTTATCCATTCATCTGCTGATGGACATCTAGGTTGTTTCCATGTCCTGGCTATTATAAACAGTGCTGCGATGAACATTGGGGTACATGTAATTTAAACATTCTTTTAAATGGAAGAACTCTTTCATTTCCATTAAATCAGGAACACAAATGATTTAATATTTAATTATCAATAGCAACTCACTCCAGTGTTCTTGCCTGGGAAATCCCATGGACAGAGGAGCCTGGCAGGCTACAGTCCATGAGGTCTCAAAAGATTTGGACACAACTGAGTGACCAAACAAGCAATGGTATTAGCGATTCTGAAATAATTTATTAAACAAACATTAATTGCACACTTGATATGTGCCAATCTCTGAAAATATAGCAAATGAATGAAAGGTATATCCTTAGTTCTCATAGCATTATTTCTTCTAGTGAGAGAAACAGGAAATAAGGATAGAGGATATAAGATGATGATAACTGTTATGAAGAAAACCAAGATAGACAATACTATTTTGCAATTTTTCTTTAAATTAATTTATAGGTGCTCTTCAACTGAATATCTCCTGGAAATCTGTGCCCTAAAAAATAAAAAATAAAAAAAATCCATGTATGACAAAATATTGACAATAAAGTAAATGTCTGCAAAATAAAAGACTAAGAAAATTGTGGCAAATCTTTGCCATGAAATACTATACAGTATTTTAAATAAATGTATGAAAGTTGAAACTATTGTCTTGAGGGAAAATTTTACCTTTTGTTACTGAAAAAAAGAAATATGCAAGTAGGAGATTCCACTTTAACAGAAAAAACAATGACAAATTCTGTATATATATGCATGTTAATCTATCTTCATATTAAATGCACATATAAAATTATATGAATGTATGTTAGTAAAAAATAATTACTTTGCCAATGAAGATAATGACCATGAAGGTAAGCAAAACAAAACAAACAAATAAAAAAGTCAATTACTCCATATAATCATAATGTATATAATATTATTCCATTTGTGAGTGACTTCCTTGGTGGTCCAGTGGATACAAATCTGCCTTCCAGTGTCTGAGATGTGAGTTCAATCTCATGTTGAAGAAATAAGATCTAACATGCCACAGGGCAACTAAGTCAGTGCACCGTAACTATTGAGCCTATGCACTCTAGAGGCTGTATGCCACAAGTTGAGAGCACTCATGCTGCAGCTAGAGCAGTCCACAACTAGAGCAATGTTGCACACCTCAGTGAAGACCTAGCACAGCCAAAATTAAATATCTATCTACAGTCCATGGGGTGGCAAAGAGCCAGACATGACTTAGGGACTAAATAGCTATACATATACATATATGTATATATAAATATGTATGCATGTGTATGTGTGTGTGTGTCTGTGTGTGTGTGTGTGTGTATGTATGTATAGGCTTCCCTGGTGGCTCAGATGGTAAAGAATCTGCCTGCAATGTGGGAGACCTGGGTTTTATCCCTGGGTTGGGAAGATCCCCTGAAGAAGGTCATGGCAACCCACTCCAGTATTCTTGCCTGGAGAATTCCCATAAACAGAGGAGCCTGGCAGGCTATAGTCCATGGTGCTGCAGAGTCAGACAATATATATATATATATATATATATATATATATATGAGAAGGAAATGGCAACCCACTCCAGTGTTCTTGCCTGGAGAATCCCAGGGACAGGGAAGCTTGGTGGGCTGCCATCTATGGGGTCGCACAGAGTCAGACACAACTGAAGCGACTTAGCAGCAGCAGCATATATATATATATATATATATAATCACATTTATGGGGTTAGGAGGTTTTGTAAAAGGATGGTTATGGAAATGTTCATGGTGAATCTCAAGATTTTAGAATTTTAAGGTTCTTTTACTTGCATGTTGTTTACTGTGTTATTTTAATTATCATTATTATCATCATCACCTGTGAAGAAGGTACAAGTGTGATTCTGATTTTGGTGCAGTGTTTCCTAGAGTATAACTTGTTATGTAACAAGTGCTCACTGTATATAGTGAGCAAAAGAAAAAAGCTATGCCACCAAATAAGAATATTTGAAGAAACTTGCATGCCTTAAATATACAATAAGATTTGAGTCTGTAACTTCAAATAGAGAGATGAGTGTATTTTATCCATACCTGATTTCCTACCTTTCCTCCATCCACTTTCAAGACCAAATTAATCAGAATAGCTTTTTAAGATGAAAAATCAACTTGCCTTTGCATCCCTTTAAGGCATTCCAAGCATGAATTTCAGCTGGATTTGTTACTCCAAAAATGCCTATAGTAAATCATGCTATTTAAGATGAAAAATGTAGCATGCACACCACCACTGCTCTCCCTGCTTCACCCTCTGTTCTGTTTTTTTCTTTTTTTTTCTCATCATCAAAATGCAAAATAGAGTTTGAAAAATTAAACTAGACCCTGAGTGTTTATAATGAAGTTTATTTGTATTGTCAGTACTCAGATGCATTAGGAAGCTGGGCTCGTTGGGGTAACTCCTTGGTGTTTGTGTATTACCTAGCATCTTGAAAGTCGATGGGAATACGCCAACCTCTCTGTGCAGGCGAAGGGCTATGCACACCCATCACAATTTTCCACTTCTGACTAATAGACTGATAGTTTCAAATTTGAAACATAATAATGATTGCACTTAAAATCTTGCACATCAGATTGGCTGGCAGTTCTTTCAGTCCACCAATTCACTTAACATGTTCTAGAGGCAAGGGGCCATGAATATATTTCTATTTCTGGTTTAGTCTTAAGGCATGGTTTAGCTTGTAACTTTAGATACAAATCCTGAGTGAGCAAATCTAAGAGGATATGGTAAATACAACTATGATACAATACAGTACAATGTATTGCATGCAGTACATTGTATGCAATTCAATACAGCATAACACAGTACAACACAACACAATGCTTTCCTAGTTTTTTTTTTAAATAAAAGTAACAGGGAAACTTTTTTTTAAATACTTTATTCTGCAATGTGACCACTTATTAGGAGAGTGAATGTTGAAAAATGACTCTTAAAAGGTCTCTCAGAACAGTAACTGAACAATGATGATGACTTTGAGAAAAATTAAAATCAGGTTATTTTTCTGTTTCTTATAGTGGGGTTTTGCAAACTCATGGTGAGTCCTGCACACTACTGTGAAGCAAGCTGTATGGTTTCTAGTCTCATCGCATTTACTTCCCTTCTTTGTTTTATGTCAGTCTGGGTTTCAGTGTCCTCCTGGTGATAACGGTGTATTTTGTCTCACTATGATTATTCATCAGTTAATTATGAAAGATAATAATAGCTGGAAATCTATCTTAAATTTATCTTTAAAACATTTTGGAATGTTACTCCAACTTAAAAAATTTTTTTAATCTCAAAATTTGATCCAGTTATTCTAAAGATTCCAGGCTTCCCTGGTAGCTCAGTTGGTAAAGAATCTGCCTGCAATGCAGGAGACCCCGGTTCAATTCATGGGTCAGGAAGATTTGCTGAAAAAGGGATAGGCTACCTACTTTGGTATCCTTAGGCTTCCCTTGTGACTCAGCTGGTAAAGAATGTGCGTGCAACATGGGAGACCTGGGTTCGATCCCTGGCTTAGGAAGATCCCCTGAAGAAGGAAAGGCTATCCATTCCAGTATTCTGGCCTGGAGAATATAGTCCATGGTGTCGCAAAGAGTCAGACACGACTGAGGGACTTTCACTTTCTAAAGGTTCCAATTAGAGTTTTCTTTTTAAACATATAAGTAAATTAGTAAATTATGGATGACATTAACCCTTTTTTAGATCATCACAAAGTAATCTTTGTTAGTATAAAACTCAGCTTGTGGAATCAGAAATGCTGATAGTATGAGAAATAAACAAACTGGTCACAGCAGTTCTGTAGATGATGGTCAGTAGTTCACAGGTTTTATGGGAAATGAAAAGCATTGGCTAATCAGAAGATGAAGGCCACTTGTAAAAGCATCTGAGAAAATAAAAGGAAATAATAATAGTGGGTGAAGCTTGTTGAGCATATGCTGTGTACATGGCACAGTGCTAAGCTTGTACAGATACAAACTCCTTCTGTTTCTGGGCAGATAACTACCCTTCATGCCCAGTAGCTTCCCTTGGTCTCTGTGTCATTCACAACCATTGTCGTGAATAATTAAACCTATTTACAAACATGTTCTTCCTATTAGTACTGAAAAATTTGTTTTTGTCTGCTTAAAGTTTAAGTTAATTTTAGTGGACAAAGTGCAAAGAATTAGAAAAAGTACATCTCACTTCCAAACTGCGTAGTTGAAACAAGAGCAATCTAAATCAGAAAGTGGCTGAGAACAACTGGAAAAAGACAAGGCATCATAAATCTCTGGAGAATGTTTTTTGAGAAAGACTAGGTAGACTCAAGTTAGAATGAGGAATATTCTCATTTGAATTATATTAACTCCAAGCTTTTCTCTTCAGGTCAGTTCAATTCAGTTCAGTAGCTCAGTCATGTCCGACTCCTTGCCACCCCATGAATCACAGCATGCCAGGCCTCCTTGTCCATCACCAACACCCAGAGTTCACTCAGACTCATGTCTATCAAGTCAGTGATGCCATCCAGCCATCTCATCCTCTGTCATCCCCTTCTCCTTCTGCCCGCAATTCCTCCCAACATCAGAGTCTTTTCCAGTGAGTCAACTCTTCACACAAGGTGGCCAAAGTACTGGAGTTTCAGCTTTAGCATCATTCCTTCCAAAGAAATTCCAGGGCTGATCTTCAGAATGGAATGGTTGTATCTCCTTGCTGTCCAAAGGACTCTCAAGAGTCTTCTCCAACACTGTAGTTCAAAAGCATCAATTCTTCAGCGCTCAGCCTTCTTCACAGTCCAACTCTCACATCCATACATGGCCACAGGAAAAACCATAGCCTTGACTAGACGGACCTTAGTCGGCAAAGTAATGTCTCTGCTTTTGAATATGCTATTTAGGTTGGTCATAACTTTTCTTCCAAGGAGTAAGCGTCTTTTAATTTCATGGCTGCAGTCACCATCTACAGTGATTTTGGAGCTCCCCCAAAAAAGTCTGACACTGTTTCCACTGTTTCCCCATCTATTTCCCATGAAGTGATAGGACTGATGCCATGATCTTTGTTTTACGAATGTTGAGTTTAAGCCAACTTTTTCACTCTCCTCTTTCACTTTCATCAAGAGGCTTTTTACTTCCTCTTCACTTTCTGCCATAAGGCTGGTTTCTTCTGCACATCTGAGGTTATTGATATTTCTCCCGACAATCTTGATTCCAGCTTGTGTTTCTTCCAGTCCAGCGTTTCTCATGATGTACTCTGCACAAAAGTTAAATAAGCAGGGTGACAGTATACAGCCTTGACGTACACCTTTTCCTATTTGGAACCAGTCTGTTGTTCCATGTTCAGTTCTAACTGTTGTTTCCTGGCCTGCATACAGATTTCTCAAGAGGCAGGTCAGGTGGTCTGGTATTCCTGTCTCTTTCAGAATATTCCACAGTTGATTGTGATCCACATAGTCAAAGGCTTTGGCATAGTCAATAGCAGAAATAGATGTTTTTCTGGAACTCTCTTGCTTTTTTGATGATCCAGCGGGTGTTGGCAATTTGATCTCTGGCTCCTCTGCCTTTTCTAAAGCCAGCTTGAATATCTGGTAGTTCATGGTTCACATACTGTTGAATCCTGACTTGGAGAATTTTGAGCATTACTTTGTTAGCATGTGAGATGAGTGCAATTATGTGGTAGTTTGAGCATTCTTTGGCATTGCCTTTCTTTGGAACTGGAATGAAAACTGACCTTTTCCAGTCCTGTGGCCACTGCTGAGTTTTCCACATTTGCTGGCATATTGAGTGCAGCACTTTCACAGCATCATCTTTCAGGATTTGAAATAGCTCAACTGGAATTCCATCACCTCCACTAGCTTTGTTTGTAGTGATGCTTTCTAAGGCCCACTTGACTTCACATTCCAGGATGTCTGGCTCTAGATGAGTGATCACACCATCATGATTATCTTGGTCATGAAGATCTTTTTTGTACAGTTCTTCTGTGTATTCTTGCCACTTCTTAATATCTTCTGCTTCTGTTAAGCTTTTCTCTTATAGGATAGTATATTATCCTTAGTATAGTATCCTTAACTTTTCTCAAATAAATACAAAACACCAAAATAAAGGTTTTTTGTTTGTTTGTTTGTTTTGTTTTGTTTTTAATGGAGAATGCAACAAGAACTATACTTCTGGCAAACTAGATGCAATTTTGGCAAAAGGCAGAGAAGGAACTCCACCTGAGAATGTAAGTTATACTTGGAGATGTCTAGAGAGTAAGCTGGATGACAAACCTTCTTGACAATGTAGTGTCCATTTTCTGAACTTTCAGCAAAGAATATTTTTAATGACATCTGTAATGCTGGTACAAATAATGATACAAACATAATTTTAACCAAGTTAAGATTAATCAGTTATATTCTCTAAGGACCTATGCTGTAAGACAGAGAGGACTGGAAGGGCTTTAAGGGGAGGAGAAAAGTAATCCTTGAAATGGAAGATGATTAGGACTCCAAAGATGATGCTGTGAAAGTGCTGCACTCAATATGCCAACAAATTTGGAAAACTCAGCGGTGGCCACAGGACTGGAAAAGGACAGTTTTCATTCCAATCCCAAAGAAAGGCAATACCAAAGAATGCTCAAAATACCACACAGTTGCACTAATCTCACATGCCAGTAAAGTAATGCTCAAAATTCTCCAAGCCAGGCTTCAGCAATACGTGAACCGTGAACTTCCTGATGTTCAAGCGGGTTTTAGAAAAGGCAGAGGAACCAGAGATCAAATTGCCAACATCCAACGGATCATCAAAAAAGCAAGAGAGTTCCAGAAAAACATCTATTTCTGCTTTATTGACTATGCCAAAGCCTTTGACGGTGTGGATCACAATAAACTGTGGAAAATTCTGAAAGAGATGGGAATACTAAACCACCTGACCTGCCTGTTGAGAAATCTGTATGCAGGTCAGGAAGCAACAGTTAGAACTGGACATGGAACAACAGAATGGTTTCAAATAGGAAAAGGAGTACGTCAAGGCTGTATACTGTCACCCTGCTTATTTAACTTCTATGCAGAGTACATCATGAGAAATGCTGGACTGGAAGAAACACAAGCTGGAATCAAGATTACCAGAAGAAATATCCATAACCTCAGATATGCAGATGATACCACCCTTATGGCAGAAAGTGAAGAGGAACTAAAAAGCCTCTTGATGAAAGTGAAAGAGGAGAGTGAAAAAGTTGGCTTAAAGCTCAACATTCAGAAAATAAAGATCATGGCATCAGTCCCATCACTTCATGGGCAATAGATAGGGAAACAGTGGAAACAGTGTCAGACTTTATTTTTGGGGGCTCCAAAATCACTGCAGATGGTGACTGCAGCCATGAAATTAAAAGACGCTTTCTCCTTGGAAGAAAAGTTATGACCAACCTAAATAGCATATTCAAAAGCAGAGACATTACTTTGCCAACTAAGGTCCATCTAGTCAAGGCTATGGTTTTTCCTGTGGTCATGTATGGATGTGAGAGTTGGACTGTGAAGAAGGCTGAGCACAGAAGAATTGCTGCTTCTGAATTGTGGTGTTGGAGAAGACTCTTGAGAGTCCCTTGGACTGCAAGGAGATCCAAGCAGTCCATTCTGAAGGAGATCAGCTCTGGGATTTCTTTGGAAGGAATGATGCTAAAGCTGAAACTCCAGTACTTTGGCCTCCTCATGTGAAGAGCTGACTCATTGGAAAAGACTCTGATGCTGGGAGGGATTGGGGGCAGGAGGAGAATGGGACAACAGAGGATGAGATGGCTGGATGGCATCACTGACTCGACGGACGTGAGTCTGAGTGAACTCCGGGAGTTGGTGATTGTCAGGGAGGCCTGACATGCTGTGATTCATAGGGTCCCAAAGAATCATACAAGACTGAGTGTCTAAACTGAACTGAACTGAAGTGCCTTAGGTTTGGGCTGATACAGCTGTTTGTATGAAAATTGAGGGGATCAATCCTTTCACTGCAGAGCAATTGTCTTTTCCTTTTTCATATAGATGAGTCCTCTTATGATTAAGAAAAATAAGAAAACAAAATCTACTATTAAAAAAAGTAAGTGAACACCATTGTCCTGATGTCCCACAGCAGAACCATTTAGAAAGTGCAAGGACATCACTTCTGGAGTTTATACACAGTCCATAGTTGTAAGGTGGGAATCCAAGAATACAAATGGATTCTTGTAATCAATTGTAAATTGATTACAATTTTCAACTGTGAACTTACTTTAAATAAGTTCTTGGGTTGACATTAAAGGTAACCCAGATCACAGTTTGAGAAATACTTCTAAGGGCAATATTTTGTAATATTTCTCTGATACTTACCTCCAAACACTTCTAACTCAGCCTGTTCTGAACACCCTTCCTCTGATTCAGGTCTCCTTGCCTTTTCTGGACATATAGGAACTTCCTAAACTCAAAATTGACTACCACCTTTTTATTCTATCTCCTTGCAATTTGTCATTTTTGCCATTTGTGATGTAAAAGAGATTTTGCTTATGAATGTTTTAGAATTATGAATTCTGTTAATTGAGTTTGGATCTAGGCCATCTTAAAATTAATATATAATTTTTTATTGTGTTCATATCCACACATGATGATTTTGAAAAGATCATTTATTTTCTTGCTTTCAGTTATAATGTATCTAATGGATATCAGTGATTTTAAAACTTTTGTATAGTATGAAAATTTCAACCCAAAATTTAATGAAAGTCTTAATACTGGAACAACATACAGATTCTTTAGAGACTTTAATTTTTAGTTGTCAAAAGGAAAATAAGTTTCATAGGTGCATTTAAGCACCTCAATTGAGTCTTAAGTTTCCAGACTGAATAGATTCAAAACCATTACCATCAATTTTATAGCTCTGTATTACTATCCAAAAAATGGGCTTTCCCAGCACTTTTCTTTTACACATATTTTTCAAGGACATTCAATGGAACTGTGTAAATGCCAAGAATTTCTAGTAAGCCTAGAAGTAACAAATGAGCATTTCTCTTTTATTCAGTGTAAATCATAAGTTTAAATTCTCTCTTGGTCACTCTGCCCACCCTCTTTTGCTTTATTATGTCCACATGTGTGAGCTGGGAGAAGCACATAAAGTGGACTGTTCATTAAGAAAGGAAAACCACAGCTCTTAAATCATGAATTTATGCAATTTTTAACTGTTTTTAACAAGCACAAAATGGTTCATGGGAATTATGCAAGTATAGATCATTTTAATTTGAATTATTATGGAATCATAAAAAGCTCAGTTCTTTATTTTGTGCCTTCAAGTCAGCTACTTTGATTAAAAAATAATAAAGCATGAGAGCCGTAGGGTCCTCGTAGGTTCTTGGTGCTATTGTGGCTCCCTGATCTGCTGTGCTAATTCTCCTCATTAATATTAATAAAAGGCTGATAGGGCATTGAAACTCATGATATGAAAAGCAGGCAATTAATTGTTTGTAGTATTTTTATGCTTATTTTGCAGAATGAAAATAATGCTTTGGAACTTACGATCAGCTAATCAATAATATCAATGGTGTTGAAAACTAGTTCCTTCAGTTCCCTTTTCATAAATCTCCCTTAAATCTGAGAAACATGAAAATCCAGTGAATGTTCTTGAAGTAACAGTTGAAAAAAAAATGTTACATTTTACCTAGCACTCTTCTATTTGGAGAGAGAAATGCCATAGATCTAGGCATTTCCAATCATTCATTTCCAGATTGTGCAGCCATTTCAATTTTAATGCATTCTAGGTGGTTTGCCTTTTGGTAGGGGAAATTGAAATTTAGCAGATGAGAACATGTTGTAGGTTAGATAAGCCATCTGGGCAATTTCAGAGCAACACTTTTGATTGATTTGATTAATCAACCAGTTTTATTGATTTCTAAAATCTTATTAATCACCACCTGATATTTTAACATCAAGTTCACTACTTGTGAGTTGTTTTACACGTTTGACTTAAGTTAAAAATTCTAGATTGATGCTTCCCTTATTCTCTTTAGAGACTAGAGAAGAACGCTTCTGATTCCAGTGCTTCTGTCTCACTGTGGAAATGGTATAAGCTCAATTCTAACTTTGCCATTTAAAAAGCCATGTTAAATGTGTGAAATGTTGAGCTTAATCTGATCTTGTCTCTGGCATGGCCATGTTCTTTTCCTCTTAAGCCTCCTTTAGTGTTAGGACTTTGGCTCCTGTATCATATCTAATAAGACCGACTCTTAGGTGTTGAATAAATTCAATTGCCTATATATGTGTACACATATCATTTAGATGAAAATACATTTAATTAAAAATTTCATGGAAATAATATTTTATGAAAAAGCTACCTTTAAAGTAATCTATGCATTTAAAATGATGAAAATATTAAATGTTCACAAATATGATTCATATTCATGTCATCATATTAAAAATAACTTGACCTAAAATTCTGAATTGGAAATGGAAACAGTGAGAGACTTGATTTTCTTCAGCTCCACAATCACTACAGATTGTGACTGCAGCCATGAAATTAAAAGACGCTTGCTTCTTGGAAGAAAAGCTATGACCAAGTTAGACAGCATATTAAAAAGCAGAGACATTACTTTGTCAACAAAGGTCCATTTAGTCAAAGCTATGTTTTTTCTAGCAGTCATGTATGGATGTGAGAGTTGGTCTATAAAGAAAGCTGAGCACCAAAGAATTGATGCTTTTGAACTGTGGTGTTGGAGAAGACTCTTGAGAGTCCCTTGAACTGCAAGGAGATCAAACCAGTTAATCCTAAAGGAAATCATTCCTGAATATTCATTGGAAGGACTGATGCTAAAGCTGAAGTTCCATTACTTTGGCTACCTGATGAGAACTGACTCATTGGAAAAAACACTGATGCTGGGAAAGATTTAAGCTGGGAAAAGGGGATGACAGAGGATGAGATGGTTGGATGGCATCAACAATTCGATGGACATGAGTTTGAGTAAGCTCTGGGAGTTGGTGATGGAAAGGAAAGCCTGGTGTGCTGTAGTCCATGGGGTTACACAGAGTCGGATATGACTGAGTGACTGAAGTGACTGAAAATTCTAAAATTAGTTAGTAATTAAATAAAAATTTATCCCATCAAAATAATAGTCTTGGTATGGAATTTCTCCAACTCAGTCATATATGTCAATGACAGTAGCCACTTTCACTTCCATTTAGCTTTTGTGTGCATATGTGCATGCATGTGTGCTCTGCTGTGCTGCTGCTAAGTCACTTCAGTTGTGTCCGACTCTGTCCGACCCCATAGATGGCAGCCCACTAGGCTCCCCCGTCCCTGGGATTCTCCAGGCAAGAATACTGGAGTGGGTTGCCATTTCCTTCTCCAATGCATGAAAGTGAAAAGTGAACGTGAAGTTGCTCAGAAGTGCCGAACTCTTAGCGACCCCATGGACTGCAGCCTACCAGGCTCCTCCGTCCATGGGATTTTCCGGGCAAGAGTACTGGAATAGGTTGCCATTGCCTTCTCCGCATGTGTGCTCAGTGGTGTCCAACTCTTTGCGACCCCATGCACTGTAGCCTGCCAGGCTGCTCTATCCATGGGATTTTCCAGGTAAGAATACTGGAGTGGGTTACCATTTCCTACTCCAGGGGATCTTCCCAACCCAGGAACCAAATCCCCGTTTTTGCATCTCCTGCATTGGCAGGCAGATTCTTTATCATTGCGCCACCTGGGAAGCCCCCATTTAGCTTCTAAATGAGAAGTATTTCCACCTAAATAGGAAAATATTTTTATGAAGTTTGCAAGCCAAGTTTTCAAGAAACTAAGGAAGAAAATATAAACAAGTCGAACACAATAACTGGCAACAGAGAGTCTAGTAGTTCTTTTTGAACATGCTGATTTCAATCCTTAACAAAAACAATCTAATAAAGCTACAGAGTGGGGAGTGATGCACTATAAGGAAAAAGGCTGCTTGCCAGGACCAAGAGTTGTAGCAAACATTACATTTTCCCGTCATCAAAGTGGCTTAGATTTACAAAATACACATCCAAAAATTGTTTATCTTTTATTTTGAAGTGCTGTGCTTCTCAGAAGTTACCATCAAGTAATTCATAGCACTGGAGATTTAGAGCTTTGATTTTAAAGTTCACAGTGGATTAGAGTGGATTTAAGATCTTTTATAAAAACAGAACTTTTTTCATACATTAAAGAATTCATCTCAATGAAAAATAGTAAAATTTAAAAAAGTGTAGAAAACAATGTTAGTGATGTGACATTTTTAATTCATTCCTTTAATATAATAAACTATTAAACACTATTCATTTATTTATATTTATGCATTTTCCATAAACATTGAGGTACTGTAAAGCTAGACAATCTAGAGAATGAAAAGTATATACACTTCTAATGTAATAAGTTATCTTGAGAAGCAAAAAAAAAAAGCTGTTGAGAAGTCACTGTTACTGTCATTGGAAGCTTCATTTTGCTATAAAATTTCTAAGATCTAATCTAATTTGTTTCTTAGAAATTAAAGTAAAAAAGGGAAACACATTATGATACATAACTTTCATTTTCTTATAAAGTACAATTTGCAAATTAGTCCCCAGAAATATTTTTTTCTCCCAGAAATTGAACTCAACTAATTGACTAATGTTACTTAAATACTACAGTTTCTTAGAATGAATCTTAAAAACTATTGGCGTGTCTTGTCTTTGTTTTACACTAAAACAGTTTTAAAGCTGAAGGTTATTTTGGAGTTCATTTATATAAACTTGGCATTTTATGAACATTTGAACTGAATGTATGAAAAATAGTTTTTCTAGTAACACTCAACTGCTAGTAACAGAACTCATCTGCAAGCTACTGGCCTCATATCTCCATTAAATTGCACTTCATTCTCAGGCATTTGGTTTCAAATTTTGACATTGCAGCTCATTCTCTCCTTCTACCCAGACTATTCTTGTTAACAAATACCCACAGAGGATTTTATTGAATTATTATTAATTAGATTGTGATATTATTTCTTCATCTTTCTGTTCAGTTCAGTTCAGTCACTCACTTGTGTCTGACTCTTTGTGATCCCATGGATTTCAGCACACCAGGCTTCCCTGTCCATCACCAACTCATGGAGTGTGCTCAAACTCATGTCCATAGAGTGGGTGATACCATACAGCCATCTCATCCTCTGTCATCCCCTTCTCCTGCCTTCAATCTTACCCAGCATCAGTGTCTTTTCTAATGAATCAGCTCTTCACATCAGGTGGCTGAAGTATTGAAATTTCAGTTTCAATAACGTTCCTTCCAACAAATATTCATGACTGATTTCCTTTAGGATTAAATCCTTTTATCTCCTTGCAGTCCAAGGAACCCCAAGAGTTTTCTCTAACACCGCAGTTCAAAAGCATCAATTCTTCAGTGCTCAGTTTTCTTTATGGTCTAACTCTCACATCTTTACATGATTACCAGAAAGAACAAAGCTTTGACCAAACAGACATTTGTTGGCAAAGTAATGTCTCTGCTTTTTAATATGCTGTCTAGGACTGTCATAGCTTTTCTTCCAAGAAGTAAGTGTCTTAATTTCATGGCTTCAGTCACCATCTGCAGTGATTTTGTAGCTCAAGAAAATAGTTTGTCACTGTTTCCATTGTTTCCCCATCTGTTTGCCGTGAAGTGACGGGACCAGATGCCATGATCTTAGTTTTCTGAATGTTGAGTTTTAAGCCAGCTTTCCACTCTCCTCTTTCACTTTCATCCAAGAGTCTCTTTAGTTCCTCTTTTTTTTTTTTTTCCTGTCATAAGGGTGGTATCATCTGCATATCTGAGGTCATTGATATTTCTCCTAGCAATCTTGATTCCAGCTTGTCCTATATCCAGCATGGGATTTTGCATGATGTGCTCTGCATATAATTTTAATAAGCAGGGTGACAATATACAGCCTTGATGTACTTCTTTCCCAATTATGAACCAGTTTGTTGTTCCATGTCCCATTCTAACTGTTGCTTCTTGACCTGCATCCAGATTTCTCAGGATGCAAGTAAGGTGGTCTGGTATTCCCATCTCTTTGAGAATTTTCCAGTTTGTTGTGATTCACATAGTCAAAGGCTTTGGTGTAGTCAATGAAGCAGAGGAAGATTTTTTTTTTTTTTCTGGAATCCTCTTACTTTTTCAATGATCCAGCAGATGATGGCAATTTGATCTCTGGTTCCTCTGCCTTTTCTAAATTCAGCTTGAACATCTGGAAGTTCTCAGTACACATACTGTTGAAGCTTAGCTTGGAGAATTTTGAGCATTACTTTACTAACTTGTGAGTGCAACTGTTTGATAGTTTGAACATTATTTGAGATTGCCTTTCTTTGGGATTGGAATGAAAATTGACCTTTTCTGAAGCCTCATATAGTTTTCCACAGAATTACTTTTAAAATTTTTCTGGATTTGAAATCTTGCCCCTTTCTATCTTCTTTGGATTACAGTAACACCCACTGGCTAGACAGGTGCTAGATACATGCTAGATAGGACACATGTTGGAGATTCAGATTTACCACCGTTATCACCATTGTTGTTGTTGTTCAGTCACGACTGAATCCCCATGGACTGCAGCATGTCAGGGTTCCCTGTCCTTCACTGTCTTCCAGAGTGTGCTCAAACTCATGTCCATTGAGTTGATGATGCCATCTAGTCATCTCATCCTCTGCCATCCCCTTCTCTTCCTCTCCTGAATCCTTCCTAGCATAGCGGTCTTTTCTAGTGATTTAGCTCTTTGCTTCAGGTGGCCAAAGTATTGGAGCTTCAGCTTCAGCCTCAGTCCTTCCAATGAATATTGAGGATTATTCTCAAGGAAATCTTAAATTTCCTTTAGGATTTACTTTGTGGTCGCCTTGTAGTCCAAGGGACTCTCAAGAGTTTTTTTTTTTTTTTTTCCCCAGCGCTACAGTTCTAAAGCATCATTTCTTTAGTGTCAGTCATCTTTATGGTCTACTTTACATGTGTACATGACTACTGGAAAAAACACAGATTTGACTACAAAGACTTTTGTTGGCAAAGTGATGGCTCTGCCTTTTAATATACTGTCTAGGTTTGTCAGAGCTTCCCTTCCAAGGGGCAAATGTCTTTTAATTTCAAGGCTACAGTCACTTTTCACAGTGATTTCAGAGGCCAAGATAAGAAACTCTGTCACTACTTCCACTTTTTCCTCTTGTGTTGCTATGAACTGTTGGGACTGGAAGCCATGATCTTAATGTTTTGAATGTTGAGTTTTAAGCAGCTTTTTCACTTTCCTCTTTCACCCTCATCAAGAGGCTCTTTAGTTCTTCTTCACCTTCTGCCATTAGGGTGATATTATTTGCATATCTGAGGTTATATATTTCTCCCAGCAATCTTCATTCCAGCTTGTAAGCTATCCAGCCCAGCATTTCTCATGATGTACTTACTCTGCATAGATGTTAAATAAGCAGGGTGGCAATATACAGTCTTGATGTACTCCTCTCCCAATTTGGAGCTAGTCAGTTTTTCCATGTCTGGTTCTAACTGCTGCTTCTTGATCCACATACAGATTTTTCAGGAGACAGGTAAATTGGTCTGGTATCCCCATCTTTAAGAATTTTCCACAATTTGTTGTGATCCACATGACCCCAAATTAAACTCCTCTTTCTTCCCCACAAAATGTCCCCTCCTTTTATGTTTTGTATTTTAGTAAATATCATAATTATTCAGTAAATATATAGCTCCCCAATTCCATGCCCACCACTAGCTTATTGTCATTATTTTTTATATATAAATTTATTTATTTTAATTGGAGGTTAATTACTTTACAATATTGTATTGGTTTTGCCATACATCAACATGAATCCGCCATAGGTATAGATGTGTTCCCCATCCTGAACACCCCTCCCTCCTCCCTCCCCGTACCATCCCTCTGGGTCGTTCAGTGCACCAGCCCCAATCATTCTGTCATTCTTGTCTAACAGCTCCGAATTTTTTGTCCAGAATGTTTACTGGAAGAGACTCTCAACTTGTATCCATTCTTCCAGTCTTGACTCATTTCTATTCTATTATTTTCTCTACATAGATATGAGTGCACAATGTAATTGTGGTCCTATCCCTTCTGTGATTAAGAGCCTGCAATGGGCTCAGTGTTTAGACTAATCATGAAGTAAAAAACCATTCCTGACTGTTACCAGATAGGGAGATTCAAAGAGGAGCCTTTCTCGTGTGCCTTGGTTCTTGGTAAAGACACGAAGAAGGATCTGAGGTATTGCCATTGCAAAAACAAGTTTATTGGGAAAAAAAACCAGAAAGAATATCTCAAGGGAGAGGTAGACCAATCCAAGAGAGGCACTGGTTCTGTAATGATGAGGTATGGGGTTTTTCAAGATAGGAAGTTTACATATTCATCTAGGTGGACGTGTACTGACAGTTTTGATTGATATTTGTAAGTTCCATAACAACAGGCTCTATTGCACATGTCTTTCACATAATTTTGTATGTTATAATCAAACATATGTATGATTTGCCAACAAAGGTCCATCTAGTCAAGGCTATGGTTTTTCCAGTGGTCATGTATGGATGTGAGAGTTGGACTGTGAAGAAAGCTGAGCAACGAAGAATTGATGCTTTTGAACTGTGGTGTTGGAGAAGACTCTTGAGAGTCCCTTGGACTGCAAGGAGATCCAACCAGTCCATCCTAAAGGAGATCAGTCCTGGGTGTTCATTGGAAGGACTGAAGCTAAAAGCTAAAGCTGAAACTCCAATACTTTGGCCACCTCATGTGAAGAGTTGACTCATTGGTAAAAGCTCTGATGCTGGGAGGGATTGGGGGCAAGAAAAGTGGACGACAGAGGATGAGATGCCAGGAGGGCATCACCGACTCAATGGACATGAGTTTGAGTGGATTCCAGGAGCTGGTGATGGACAGGGAGGCCTGGCGTGGTGCAGTTCCTGGCGTCGCAAAGAGGGGGACATGACTGAGCGACTGATCTGAACTGAACTGAACTGATAGGATGTTTATGAACTTTTAATAGGCTCCCTGGCTGCCTAAAGTTACTTGAGGACACAGCTCTGCTTCAAGGGACATGTGTCAAAATTGGAGAAGTCCCTGTGGTTAGTTTGTATCCACTGGGGGCCTAAGGCTTATGTGCTGGAGTTGGAAAGGTCTCCATGGTTATTTTGTAGCATATTCATGAGCTCTGTTGGGCCACACTGGGGTTTGTCTGAGATGGGATTTAGAGATCAGCTTGAATCTTTTCAGCCAGGCCACCCCTCCCTTGTCTATACCTAACTTCTTACCTAACATGTTGTCATTGTTCCTTACCACTTCAGCCTCATCTCTTCATGCACTTTGAACCAGAGGACCTAACTATATCAATATTTTTTTTTTGGCGCAATATCTTTCTCTATCTGCTCCACACACTTAAAAGATTTTAACTCTTACTGGGCCATTACCTATGTTTCTTTTTTTGATTATATAGTTTCCTCTCATATTTTATATGGCAACTTCAATTTTATTTCTTCTGGGAAGCCTATTAGATACCCTGATCTATATATGTGTAACTGAGAGGCTATGCCACCACTATACCCAACTTCTTAGAATATGTCACTGTGCATAGCAACATCCTGTGTACTTCCCAACAACTCTCAACTGTCTAAACTGAATTTAAACAGCACCTGCTTTATTTTGTTTCTTTATTTATAGCCCCTAGTACAATGCCCAGAATATGTGTTCACTAAATATCATTTAAAGAATGAATGAATAGAATTGTGATTTTTTTTATTGTTCTTACAGTTGTTTCATGTATGATAGTGAACCTGATTATTTGCAAGTCCTCATTCTGACCTCTTAAGTGACATGAGATAGGAAGAAAATTCAGTTTTTAGGAATTGTTATGTTTTTATCATGCCTCCTCCTCCCCCCCCAAGTTGTACAATTCTTTTAGGTATTATAATATCACAAATATATTTAATCAAATACTTTCTGTGCAATATGTGGTAAACAAGTTTGCTTCAATATAAAGTGGAGATACTGTCTCTGAGAAAAGCATTGATCTCAAATGGCAGAGTTAGTCTTCTTTTGTGAGAAGCATCTTTCAAATAAACCTACTTGAGCGTTTGAAGGTGTCAACACTTTGATGTTTCAAAGCCTCAATTATTCAGGTACCACAGAGCTGAGCATTGTATGTCTGCCAAACTCACATTTAAAAAGCTCAGATGGCTAAGATACCATGTTCTGTTCAAGTCTTTTGATATTTGAAATTAAGAGAAAAGCCCCTTCATTTCAGCAACTCCTAAGGCTCTCCCAGTCTTCATGCTGCTGCTGCTGAAACTCAACATTCATTAAATACTTGCTTGCAATTTGAATACATTGTTAATAGGGTGGGCAGCTTCTGAGGTTAAAAGTTCAATTTATACTCTAGGGCTGGGGGATGGGGTGGGGGAACGTTTGATATCTCTGATTGAGATTGGATATTGTATCAAGGACTTGGTTTAGAGCCAGAAATGTATTAGACAAATTATCCAAGGGGAGTGAAAATAAATGCTTTTATCTTAAGCAGCACCTGAGGAAGCTACAATCATGTTTCAACATAAGGCATTCAATCCTGTGTTGCCCACATCCCAGATGTGTTTGAGAACTTTTTCTCAAGAAATCAGCTGCAAATACTGATTTTCTACCAATATTATACAACACTGCTTTATTTAATCCCTTGTAACATAAAGCTTCTGGCCTACTGACTCTAAAGTCACAACCTTCTACCTCAAGGCTACATCACCTTTTACTTGTCAAACAAATATTTATATTTAAATTTATAGTGCAATTTGCTTCTAAAGACAGACTTCTCCTAGCATCAAGGAATCTATAATTTGCATTGGTCTGAATTTGCCTGGAAATGGCATTTAGATTGAACACTACTTGTGGTAGGAAATTAATTTTAAATATTTGGGAGAAATAATGCATGAAGAGGTATCATCAATAATACCTATAAATAAAGTTACAATCTCCACATTCTGCATCCAGTTTCATGCATGATCCAGATTCTTATAAGTACTCAAGTGGTAATTGCTTAATTAAGAAGGGAAAAGAAGTATCCAACCTATACCTTACTCAAATGATTCCTTCTAAAGCATCATTTTTAAAAATGCCTAAATAAAACATCCAAACTGCTCAGCCACACTGTCAATCCTCTTTTGGTAGCATTTTGGTCTTTTTTTCTGTCTTGGAATATGCTTTTCTACTTGAACATTCTGCTCACTGTGACACCCAGCTCCTTGGATGACTGTGGTACACCTAATCTATCCTTTAAAAATCTGCTATACTGACTTCTCTATGAACAATTTTCTTACTGTTCCAACCTCGGAAGATTTCTTCCTGTCCCACATTTATATTACTTACCATTTGCCCCCATTTATTTGACATTACAGCACGCATCTGTTCTATTTTTGGCTGATATTGCTACTGACCTTTTTATGTACATATATTGTCTCCTTAAATGGGTGAAATGCTTTTTGAGGACAGGATCAGGAATTGAATCATCATAGATTTTTGCACCTATAAGAAACTTGAGAGATCAAATAGTCCAACACTTCATTTTATAATTGAGAAGAAAAGAGTCTGGTAGAAGTTAAGTTACTGATTTAAGGTCAAACAATAATTTAGTTGGAAGATCAGAAATGGAATTCCTGGCTTGAAATACACTGTTCTTTACAGTGTACTCCTTGGTAACTTTCCCAGCGTGTTAGAGTTGAAATGAGCATTAGTCATCCAACCTCCTCAATTTACAGAGTGAGAACTGAAACTAGAGAAGCTGAGAAAGTCTTGTCAATGTCATATATTGAGTTAGTTTCAGCAATCTTGGGACTGCAAAGCACAATGCTTTGCCCACTGATCTAAACTCTCTTCATCTTTCTGTATTCCATAAACTTCCATGTATCGAATAAATACCTGCTAAGCATCTGCTAAACTTTATACATAAGAATATAAATGTCTCTAGTGTAGAGTTCTAGAGTCTGTTTTTTAAGTGGAAATGGAGAAATAAATTTCAAAGTTTAACTTTGGCCCCATCCCATTAATCTTTCTCTATGCACCACTATATTTCATCTTTGAAGAAAAAGTTGTGTATATAAACAGGTAGATTTAAGTTTACTTCTATTTTTTGGGGGGGGGGATATATATATATATATATATATATCTTGTCTTTCAAAGTTAACTAGAGCCAAATCCTTACCTTTTTCTGCATGGCAGATTTCTTTTCCACAGAACTCTCAATCTGTCTCGAATTGAGGTAAAGCTTCAATTTATCGTCACTCAGTGGTTTCTCCTAAAGTGTGAGGAATACTTATTTTCTATATCTTATATGTAGAAAAATCCTTCACAAGAAATATTAGAATCCTTTGTCTAGTGAAGACCATGGAAGAGTCTTCAGCATGTCAATATACTCTGTAACTAGAAACACCTATGTTCTTTAAGATTATCTTTATAATCACCATACAGTGAAAACTCAATCACCATAACTCCCACAGTCCAGAGATTGTCTCACCTTCATTTAATTCATGAATTTTGCTTCAGTTCATCATTTTTGACTGATAAAACAAAATATTGGACTTAGAAATTTACTGTGATCATCAGAGGTAATGTGATCTTACAGGAGGTCGCACTGCCACTGATTCACTGTGTGGGTTTTAACCAAGTCATGAATGTCCCTGGGATTATGCCTTCATCTGTCAAAAATAAACAAACAAACAAAAATAGAAGTTTTTGACTAAACGATCTCTGCCTGTCTCTCTCTTGATAAATGGATCAAGATGTCTGAAGACATGGATCTGCCTTTCCAACTGCTGAAATATTTGAAAATTGTAGAAATGCTATTTTACAAATCTAAATTTCCTGGAAAGTTACAATCAGAGTGCCAGAAGATGATAGGAGTTTGTGGAAAATACCTAATATTTGTTCAAGGTTTATGTCATGAACTTCATCAGTATTAACTTATTTATTCTGCAAAATTCTGTTAAATAAATGCTATTATTATTCTCATTTTACAGATGAAAATCTGATGCACTGGGTTTATAGTAAAATGTCTTACAGTGTGTAGTGCGTTAGTCACAATTTGCAGTCAAATCTCAGGTTCTGGGACCTGTATTCTCAACTACTGCTTTCAACTCTCTCATGGACAATCACAGAAGACCCACATGTTCATGTTAGGAACAGGAGATCAGAGAGATCTACAAACATCCAAGCCCTAGGAAAAAACAGCTACAATATAATAATAGGTCCAGATATACAAATACAGAGAGTTCCACTGTACACTAGAGGATAAAAGGTTGTGACACAAAGTGATTGCTTAAAAATCAGAGATCTTTATCAACCTAGAGGGGTAGGATGGGGAGGGAGATGGAAGGAAGGTTCAAAAGGGAGGAGATATATGTATACCTATGGCTGATTTCTGTTGAGGTTTGACAGAAAACAATAAAATTCTGTAAAGCAATTTTTCTTCAAGAAAAAAATTTTAAAATGTAATTGATTTAAAATATCTATTTAGAACATCAAGACACTAGAACAGAGCCTCAAGTTTATTTTTAATGAGCACATTCATTTTTCTTTCTTCTTAATTGAAATTTTGTTTTCTGCTAAGTATATACCCATCTGACACTTCACCCATTGCTTAGGGTTCTCTATCTTCCTTTATATCAATCATCCACTTAAAGCTCAACATTCAGAAAATGAAGATCATAGCATCTGGTCCCATCACTTCATGGGAAATAGATGGGGAAACAGTGGAAACAGTGTCAGAGTTTATTTTTTTTGGGCTCCAAAATCACTGCAGATGTTGACTGCAGCCATGAAATTAAAAGACACTGACTCCTTGGAAGAAAAGTTATGACCAACTTAGATGGCATATTCAAAAGCAGAGATATTACTTTGCCAACAAAGGTCATCTAGTCAAGGCTATGATTTTTCCAGTGGTCATGTATGGATGTGAGAGTTGGACTGTGAAGAAAGCTGAGCACTGAAGAATTGATGCTTTTGAAAACTGTGGTGTTGGAGAAGACTCTTGAGAGTCCCTTGGATTGCAAGGAGATCCAACCAGTCCATTCTGAAGGAGATCAGCCCTGGGATTTCTTTGGAGGGAATGATGCTGAAGCTGAAACTCCAATACTTTGGCCACCTCATGCAAAGAGTTGACTTATTGGAAAAGACTCTGATGCTGGGAGGGATTGGGGGCAGGAGGAGAATGGGGCGACCGAGGATGAGATGGCTGGATGGCATCACTGACTCGATGGACACGAGTCTGAGTGAACTCCGGGAGTTGGTGATGGACAGGGAGGCCTGGCATGCTGCGATTCATGGGGTCACAAAGAGTCGGACACGACTGAGTGACTGAACTGAACTAAACTGAACTGAAGAAGATATTGAGAATTTCTCTGTATGCCCATCACTGTATTTGCTACTAGCTATGATGAGTACAAAACAGTTGATAAATGATTAGGAAATTGAAAATTTTATGATTTACATGGAGCAAGAAAGCCAGTATAAGAGAGCCAATTGCATTATTCTGTGAAAACTTGAGCGTGATCTTGTGTTCTAAATTCCGTGATTGCAAAAGCAACACAAGTGATATGTAGTCCTGTTTCTGATATTAAGAAGCAAATTGTTGGCTAAGGATCAATTACTTTATCTGTAAAATGGGAGACCCAGACTCGAAATGAATCTCTAAGATCTCTTGCTGGTAAGCAAACCCATGCCTTCCACTCTTGAGTGGATCATGGAGTCCCAGCTGTATTTCACACTGTCAGTTATATTATTCATATTTATGGTAAGTAATGTTTAATTTTTCTTGGTAAGGTATTTTTGCTTTTGCTGTTCAGTTGCTAAGTCACAGCCAACTCTTTGCACCCCCATGGACTGCAGCATGCCAGGCTTCTCTGTTCATCACCATCTCCTGGAGTTTTCTCACATTCATGTCCATTGAGTCTTTGTTACCATCCAACAATCTCATCCTCTGTCACCCCCTTTTCCTCTTGCCCTCAGACTTTCCCAGCATCAAGGTCTTTTCCAATGAGTCAGCTCTTCTCACCAAGTGACCAAAGGATTTAGCTGCAGCTTCAGTATCAGTCCTTCTAATGAATATTCAGGGTTGATTGCCTTTAGGATTGATTGGCTCGATATCCTTACTGTCCAAGGGACTCCTGAGAGTCTTCTCCAGCACCTCAGATTGAAAGTATCAATTGTTTGGCGCTCAGCCTTTTATATGGTCCAACACTGACATCTGTACATGACTACTGGGAACACCATAGCTGTGAATGTATGGACTTTTGTCAGCAATGTGATGTCTCTGCTTTTTAATATGGTGTCCAGGTTTGTCACAAAGCTTCCTTGGTGGCTTCCTTGGTGGTAAAGACTCTGCCTGTAATGCAGGAGACCTGGTTTCAATCCCCGGGTTGGGAAGATACTCTGGAGAATCAAATGGCAACCCACTCCAGTACTCTTGCATGGAGAATTCCATGAACAGAAGATTCTGTTGGTCTACAGTCCATGGGGTTGCAAACAGTCGGACATGACTGTGCAACTTTCACTTTCACCTGTTAGGTTTGTCAGAGCTTTTTTTCTAAGAGCAAGTGCCTTTTAATTTCATGGCTGCAGTCACTGTCTGCAGTGATTTTGGAGGCCAAGAAAATAAAGTCTGCTACAGTTTCCTTTTTTTTTTTCCCCATCTATTTGCCATGAAGTAATGGGACCAGATGCCATGATCATAGAGTTTTGAATATTGAGTTTTAAGCCGGCATTTTCACTCTTATCTTTCACCTTCATCAAGAGTTTCTTTAGTTCTTTTTTGCTCTCTACCATTAGGATGATATCATCTACATATCTGAAGTTCTTGATATTTCTCCCAGCCATCTTGATTCTAGTATCTGATTCACCTAAATCAGCATTTCATATGATGTGCTCAGCATATAAGTTAAATCAGTCGGGTGACAAGATACAGCCTTGATGTACTCCTTTTCCAATTCTGAGCCAGTCTATTGTTCCTTATCCAGTTCTAATTGTTGCTTCTTGTCTTCTATAAATGTTTCTCAGGATGCAGGTAAGGTGGTCTTGTATTCCCATCTCTTCAAGAATTTTCCACAGTTTGTTGTGATCCATACAGTCAAAGGGTTCGGCATAGTCAATGAAGCAGGAGTAGATATTCTCCTGAAATTCCCTTGCTTTTTCTATGATCCAACAGATGTTGACAATTTGATCTCTGGTTCCTCTGCCTTTTCTCAACACAGCTTGTATATATGGAAGTTCTTGGTTCACATACTGTTGAAGCTTGACTGGGAAGGATTTTGAGTATGACTTTGCTAGCACACAAAGAGAGCAAAATTGTGCACGAGTTTGAACATTGTTTGGTATTGCCCTTCTTTGGGATTGAATGATAACTGGCTGCTTTCAGTTTTGCGTTTGCTGCTGAGTTTTCCAAATTTGCTTACATATTGAGTGCAGCACTTTCACAGAATCATCTTTTAGGATATGTAATAGCTCAGCTGGAATTCCATCATCTCCACTAGCTTTGTTTGTAGCAATGTTTTCTAAGGCCCACTTGAGTTCTCACTTAGAATGTTTGGCTCTAGGTGAGTGACTACACCATTGTGGTTATCTGGGTCATTAAGATGTTTCTTGTGCAGTTCTTCTGTGTATTCTTGCTGGTACATTTCACTATCTTCTTGTTTTTTAGGTCCCTGCTGTTTCTGTTGTTTATCGTGCCCATCTTTGCATGAAGCATTTCCTTGGTATCTCTATTTTTTTTTTTTAAGAGATTGCAGATATTCCCATTATATTATTTAGCAATCCTCAAAAAGTTTAGAAGGGATGATCTACTATCCTGTGATTAAAATTAACCTTTTCTGATTAATTTACTTAGGTAAAGAGTCTGCTTCCTGCTTGACTCTTTCAAATGGTTTTTGCCCAGTCAATGCAACCTGTAATCCTTGGGATAAATTATTGGAAGTTGAGAGCTTATCTTTCTTGAAGAAAATGACAGCATCAATAACTGTCCTATCTGAAATTTTTGCTATATCTTGCTCATTTTTGTTCCCGTTATGTCCATATATTATCCATTTCAGTTTGGTTCCAAATGTCTTATTTCTTTATTCCTTTATCTTGATTCCTGCTGTCTTCCTCTTTAAAATCATATTTACCCAAGTGCCTTTGAGCTATTCTTAAGCTTTAATTACTGATTTGACACTACTCAAGCAAACAGAAACATGGTATTTCATATTTTAATTGTCCTTCTTTAAAGGACATTCTGCCTTACCCCCACATAGTTATTTTGTTTATATGTCTGTTATTTTTAAATGACTTCTTTGGATTCTTAGTTTTAAAATTATAGGTTTTAATTCTGAGGTTCAACTGTGTCAAGTGCTTGCCTTCTATTGCTTTGAATTTAAACATATGAATATGACTCTTTATTCACTATAACCTTCCATATCAGAAAGGGGTAAAGATCGGGTAAAGATAATTTTGTTTGATCAGATTTATATAGAATGAAAGTAAAGTGATATTTGAAGTAAAACTCTCAACTCAAAGCTATAAAATCACTGGGAATAGCAATTATTAAATATATTTCTGCACTATCAGTTAGATCAACCAGACAGTTAAATCAACATAGCCACTGAGAGATTCCCAAAAAGTCTGTGGCTAATGATAAAAAAATCATGACTTGCCGTTTATAAAGATAATATAACACTAAGGATTAAATTCCAAATGATAAAAGTATGGACAGAGGGAATTACAAATACTTTTTTAAACATTTTTATATTCAATTTATTGAACCCATGCTCCTGTGTACTATGAAAGTTAATTTGTCTAGACTAGGGACACTTTACAAATTTACTCTAAAAATAAATAGGAAATAGAGATATTTGTGATTTACTGCATTCTCTCCTGAAAAAAAAAAAAAACTTAATTAAAAAAGCTTCAGGTCACTATATGTTTTAATTAATTTTAGGCTGTAATTTTAGATTATTAAGAAGGCTAGGAGAAGTTGGGGAATAAATACAGCTAGCAAGCTAGCTAGAGCCACTTTAATTCTCCTGGTTTATGAAAACCTATTCAAGTCTTTGATGGTCTATGAAATCATGGTATTCTATCAATTATGATCTCAAAAGATTTCTGAAACATTTTTTTTAAGTAAGAAGTAAGTAAATTATGGGTTTGTCTTTTAAAATGTGTTTTATTATGTCATTACTTCAAATAATGTCAGTAACTCAGTACCAGTTTGAATGGTTATGGAACATTTGTAATTCAAGGGGGTGTGATTATCACTGTATATTCTGGTATAAAAAAGACTTTAGCCAGATTACTTTTTATCGGCTCATGAATTTAGATGCAGTTCTTTTAGTTCCATAATGCAGCTGTCTAGGGCTAGATATATGCAACTCTCCAGATTGGATGCCATTGAAAACTTGGTAGTTCAGGGTGGGGAGGAATTGCTGGCTCTCATGGGGGAAACATTTTGAAACAAATAGCTACAACAGTGACAAAAATGAGATTTGGGTTAGCTGTTTCCCAGGTGATATTTTTGTTTTCCATTATACAAAAAAAAAAAAAAAAAAAAAGAAAGAAAAACCCTGCTCTCTTTGGGTTCATTTCTAACTCCTGTCTTTGTAAGATAAATATCCGTTTCTCCAGTCATCCAAAAAAAAAAAAAAAAAAGGGGGCTCCTTGCCACCAAGAATCATTCACTTAACTGCCAAATTCATTCTCCCTATTTAATGTGGCTTTATTAACAACATTTGCTGTCAGCAATTTTCAACCCATCGGCAGATGAAGAATGATGCATTCTCCTTTCATTAATGTTCACTTAAGAAAATCATTCCTAATCCTCAAAGGCTGAGTATGCACACCATATATTCTTAAAAAAAAAAAAAAAAAAGATGTACATGAGTAAGAAAAAATGAAGTTATTTATGCAGACTTGGTCAAAGACTGAATGATAACTGGCAAGATGGGGGACAACTCAGATTCATACAGACACACCCACATCTGTTTATTACTAAAAGCATTTGTGCAGGATTTTCAATAATCAGTGATATAAACTGTATCAACTAGGAATCAGAAATATTGGAAATGTTGGTATTATAAAATCAATTTGTGTTAGCAAAACCATGAGGGTGATAAACGAGACTAAAGTTTAAAAAATATAATTTTTGATAAATGCTTTTAGGGCCCTAAAATTCTCTAGCTGAGGCTACTTTGGAATTATTTCAGTGGTAAAGAATCTGCCTACCAATGCAGGAGACAGAGGTTCAATCCCTGGACTGGGAAGATCCCCTGGAGAAGGAATGGCAACCGACTCCAGTATCCTTGCCTGGGAAATGCTATAGATAGAGGAGCTTGGCAGGCTATAGTCCATGGAGGTGCAAAGAGTCAGACATGACTTAGCAACCTAAGTCCAAACTGATGACAGAGATAACCCAGGCTGAAGAAGACCTGCCATTTATCCTGAAGGGCACAGAAATTTGTTGGATAATAGTATTTGAGATGATGAAATAAAACAGTCTATACAAATATCTATACAAAAAAGATTTTTATGAACCAGAAAACCACAATGGTGTGATCACTCACCTAGAGCCAGACATCCTAGAATGCGGAGTAAAGTGGACCTTAGGAAGCATCACTATGAACAAAGTTGGTAGAGGTGATGGAATTCTAGTTTCAAATCCTAAAAGATAATGCTGTTAAACTGCTGCACTCAATATGGCAGCAAATATATAAAATTCAGCAATGGCCACAGAACTGGAAAAGGTCAGTTTTCATTCCAATCCCAAAGAAAGGCAATGCCAAAGAATGGCAATGCCATAGAATGTTCAAACTATCACACAATTCCACTTATATCACACAAAATGCTTGAATTTTGACCATTAGCAAAGTAGTGCTCAAAATTCTCCAAGCCAGGCTTCAACTGTTTGTCAACCATGAACTTCCAGAAGTTCAAGCTGGATTTAGAAATGGCAGAGGAACCAGAGGTCAAATTGCCATCATCCATTGGATCATTGAAAAAGCAAGAGAGTTCCAGGAAAATATCTATTTCTGCTTTATTGAATATGCCAAAGTCTTTGACTGTGTGGATCATAATAAACTGTGAAAAATTCTTAGATGGGAATGCCAGACCTCCTTACCTGCATCCTGAGATATCTGTATGCAGGTCAAGAAGCAACAGTTAGAATCGGACATGGAACAACAGACTGGTTCCAAATTGGGAAAGGATTATGTCAAGGTTGTATATTGTCACCATGCTTATTTAACTTACATGCAGAGTACATCATGTGAAATGCTGGGCTGGATGCATCACAAGCTGGAATCAAGGTTGCTGGGAGAAATATCAATAACCTCAGGTATGCAGGTACCCTTATGGCATAAAGAGAAGAGAAACTAGAGAGTCTGTTGATGAAAGTGAAAAATGAGGGTGAAAAAGCTGGCTTAAAACTCAACATGCAAGAATTGATGGTCATGGCATCTGGTCCCATCACTTCATGGCAAATAGATGGGGAAAAAATGAAAACAGTGACAGACTTAGTTTTCTTGGTCTCCAAAATCACTCCAGATGGTGACTGCATTCATGAAATTAAAAGACACTTGCTTCTTGGAAGAAAAGCTGTGACTAACCTAGACAGTGTATTAAAAACCAGAGATATTGTTTTGCAAGCAAGCGCCATCTAGTTAAAGCTATGGTATTTCCAGTAGTCATGTATGGATGTGAGAGTAGGACCATAAAGAAAGCTGAGCACTGAAGAATTGATGTTTTTGAACTATGGTATTGGAGAAGACTCTTGAAAGTCCCTTGGACAATAAGATCAAAACAGTCAATCCTAAAGGATATCAGTCCTGAATATTCATTGAAAGGACTGATGCTGAAGCTGAAACTCCAATACTTTGGTCACCTATGCAAAGAACTGACTCATTAGAAAAGATCCTGATCCTGGGCAAGATCGAAGGTAGAAGGAGAAACATGACAGAGGATGAGATGGTTTGATAGCATCACCAACTCAATGGACACAAGTTTGTGCAAGCTCAGGAAGTTGGTGATGGACAGGGAAGCCTGTCTTGCTGCAGTCCATGTTGTTGCCAAGAGATGGCCATGAGTTGGTGACTGAACAACAACAAGGGTATTCTTACAAACATTTCTATAAACTCTATCAATCCTGGGAAACAGTAATATGACTATTATTTTCCATCTATATTGATTGACCTATAAAATATCTATTATACTGTCATTTAAGATGTGTCAAAAATTTGAGTTTAAAAACAAAAATTATCATCCAAAATCCATAGAATGAAATATATGTGAGAATTAAATGTGTGTATATACTTGTATGTTCTTGTAGATTCATACATTCCTTGTTCATCTATGTCTCAGAGATTGAAAATAGACACATAAGAGTGAGTTGAATTTACCTAAATTCAACTATCAACTAGGCATTTAGTTGATACCTATGTATAGCTTCAACTAAAGCATACTGCTCTCCAATTTCCTCAAGGGAGTGAGAACGTAGAATAGACACATTCAAATTAAGGCAAGAATGACATTGTGGAGTATTTTTTTCTTGTCTTTTGTATTTAAGGGAGATAGCAGAGAAAAGAAAATAATTAACTGATAGATATGCAATAGTAAATTTTTAGACTCTGATATATTGCTTAAAAAGTCCTTCAAAATGCCCCTGAAATGACCCTGAAGAGGTACCTAGTTCTTCTTATTTTATTTAAAATGGCCCTAATCGAAACAGAGGATGTATTTTGAATAATGAGGCTGAATTTTAATAAAAATCATGTCTTTACTAATATAAATGTTCATTCCATCAAAATGAAAAGAATGTTAATCCAAGTGCTATTCTCTTGACAATTAGAAGCCTCGATTCTTCCGTTAAGATTTGTCTCCACTCTTTCCATGCCTTAAGATAATAAGAAGCTCTGTTTATTTTTATTTAAACAAATAGGTAGTTTTTCTTCATTCAGTCTTCATAGGAAATGTTCCATTGTATTTATAACAGAAAAAAAGCTCCTAGCACAATAGAACATCACATAGTCTGTAGTTGTACAATTTAGGCTTTTACTAGTGAAATAATTTTGTGTTCTCAAATCAGTAAAAATAATTATTAAGAACTGTTTGCATAATATTTTGCTGGGATGGGAATAGATTAGTCTCTTCCTCAAAGGACATTAACTCTACCTAAGTAAAACAAACATTATAACAGAATTAGTTATCATATACAACAATATAAGAATATATATTATTAGTTGTGCATAGAATAATTAATATTCTATTTTCAGGTCCCAGGATAATCATATCAATGAAGACTCATTTATTATGTATTTAAAGTTATAAGCATTCATAACAAGCTGAAAGGTTGAATTTGGGATTCTGAAACTCCCTGTTGCTCTGCTAGAGCTTCGAGCTCAAAGAGAGCACTCTACAGTCCATTTTCTACCACAGCCTGCTCTGTTTTTAATATTATTGCCTCTGGACTATACTGTCAGTGACACTAAATTCTGCAGGTGTATATTTACTTCAGTCTACACATCCAAGTTCTATCCACACTTTCCATTTATATTACTTTTTGTTTAGTGTGCACTGGAGATGGGATCTGTATTCCTGGAGGAGGAATGTGGAGAAGATACCACTTTCTGGCTGAACTGAATGTTGAATCAGGTTCCATAGATGAGTAGGAATTGAAATTTGCTTGAGAAGAGAAGTTCCTTGCAAATACAGCAAAAATATATCAGAACCATGGTGGAAGGAATTTTATTAGATATTGGAGCTGTAGGGGTTATTTTAAAAAAACTGACAGAATTTCCAAGTGCAGAGTGATGATTAAGACAAAAATTCTTTTCAGTGATTTTCCCCATTAGTTGCAGAATTATTTTAGAAACTTCTTGGAATGGAGGTCAATATTTTTCACAATTTAATTCTAGACTTTTTTTTTTTTTTTTTTTACCTCACTCCCTATTATTTTCTTTTATCCCAACTTCATTTTTTTTTTTTTTTTCCCTGAACAAAAACCGTGACACTCAACAAAGAAATGTAGCCCTTTCAGTCTAGGAAGAGTGTATGTATAGATTTGGTTTGAGGGAAATCCCGCTGGAATTTATGGTGCTTTCTCTTGTTTAAGTCCCATTTATCATTAGATACTGCCTTATTTAAGGAAAATCACCAACAAACTGACAACCTGCCTGTCACTCTATTACAAACTTCACAGAGCTCAGTTCATGACAGCAAACATCAACAAGCCCCAAGAATTGATTGGCACTGTCCATCAGTCATAGCTTGGATGTGAAGTGAAGGAGAGGCTTTTTTTTTATAGTAGATACACTGGAGAGAAAGCATGGTCATCTCAGGTGTGTCTATCTGTAAATGTCATGTCTCAATACTGTGAACACAAATGCCTTCCACCTATAATTCACTTTTCTTCCTTTTGAATGTTGGTTTGCTCCATCAACGGTAGTGAAATATTTAGTGGAATAACCAGGTTATGGACCAAATTGTAATAATTCTATTAATGCTTTTGGAATGAATATGTTCAATATGGAAGGATTATGTTTTGAGGGTTAATTTCCCTTGTTGCTGAATTGCTTATGAAAATCAACATTTGTGTGAAACACCAAAATGTAGCAATTCTTATTTCCAATTATTTGTTCCCATTGAGTTTTCCCAAACTGTATTGCTGCTGCTATGTCGCTTCAGTCGTGTCTGACTCTGTGCAACCCCATAGATGGCAGCCCACGAGGCTCCCCCGTCTCTGGGATTCTCCAGGCAAGAACACTGGAGTGGGTTGCCATTTCCTTCTCCAATGCATGAAAGTGAAAAGTGAAAGTGAAGTCTCTCATGTCTGACTCTTAGCGACCCCATGGACTGCAGCCTACCAGGCTCCTCTGTCCATGGGATTTTCCAGGCAAGAGTACTGGAGTGGGTTGCCATTGCCTTCTCCACCCAAACTGTACTGTTATTTGATGATAGAGACATTGCTTTTTATTGAAACATATATATTACTTTTCTCTTTTTTACTTTGGCTGGGATTGAGATTTTTACAAGGTAGTTAAATTTCCTTTCTCAGTTGAAATGGGGTCTCTTGCATAGCAGGCAGATTCTTTACCAACTGAACTATGAGGAAAGCCCTTTCCCTTTCACTTTTTACATGAGTATCTAGAATTTTTAGGAAATAAATTGGGAATCTAGTCTGACAGCAAGTGCAAACCAGACCTCCTTAATTCATACCTTAAAGATTCACTGAGTACAAACTCGGCTCTACAAATTACTGAGTGTTTGTGTTTAAAGTATGTATATATTTCACATTTTACTCTTCACCCAGATTTCCAGCATTATGTAGATAAATTTTATGAAAAATAGAAGAAAGGATAAGCTTTTGTTTGTTTTTCAATTGATCAATTTTGAAGCAAATTTAATGAATGACTAGTTCAATTTTTGAGGTCATCAGCTGTTTTAAACCAATGATAAAATCAAGGTCTGGATAAGCTGATTTCAACTCTGGCCAGATTTCCATTTTGATTAAAAATTTTTTGTTTCAGCACCTATTTTTAAAATTTATTTTATTTGAAAGAAAATTGCCTTACAATACTGTGTTGGCTTCTGCCATACATTAACATGAATCAAACATAGGTATACATATGTCCTTTCCCTCTTAAACATCCCTCTCCTCTAGATTGTCACAGACAGAGCCCTGGGTTGAGCTCCCTGCATCATAGAGCAAATTTCCATGGGCTATCTGTTTCACATAGGCTAATGTATATTTTTCTCTGCTACTCTCTCAGTTTGTCCCACCCTCTCCTGTAGAATTCCATGGACTGTGTAGTCCAACTTTGTAGGTCACAAAGAGTTGGACACAACTGAGCGACTTTTACTCACTCACTCCTTCCCCTCTCTGTGTCCACAAGTCTGCTCTTTATGTCTGCATCTCCACTGCTGCCTTGCAAGTAAGTTCATCAGTACCATCTTTCTAGATTCCATATGTTAATATATGATATTTGTCTTTCTCTTTCTGACTTTCTTTCATTCAGTATAATAAGCTCTAGGTTCATCCACCTCATTAGAACTGACTCAAATGCATTCTTTTTATAGTTGAGTAATAATCCATTGTATGTATGTACTGCATCTTCTTATCCATCCATCTATCAATGGACATCTAGGTTGTTTCCATGTCCTAGCTATTGCAAATAGTGTTGCAATGAACATTGGAGCACATGTGACTTTTTAATTATATTTTTCTCAGGGTATGTGCCCAGTAGTGGGACTCTTGGGTCATATGGTAATTTTATTCCTAGTTTCTAAAGCAATCTCCATGCTGCTCTCCATAGTGGCTATGCCATTTTACATTCTCATCAGCCATGCAAGAGATTTCACTTTTCTCCACACCCTATCACCTCACACTGGTCAGAATGGCCATCATCAAAAAATCTTTAAGCAATACTAATTTTTGCAGAAGCTTACATGAGCCTAATGAAATAACAACTACTTCATTAGCTACAGTTCATTTCTTTTCATGATTTTAAACCATACTCCACCCCTACCACTAAGCTCACAAATGACAGAGGTCACACAGCAGACAAGTTGAGAAATTGTGGAAGAGATTGTTTGTCTTCACTACTGAACAAAGCTCTTAAAACCCACACATAGAAACTGCTACTGGCTCAGTGATTTCCCTTCCTATTCCAAAAAAGTGATATTATATAAGCCCTCAATGCTGCTATAGTACTTTGTTGTTCAAATCTGTAGTATCTTTTGAGTTCCTATTTGTGACTAATTAAGAATACTCTTAGTAAAAATTAATTTTTTGTTACTACAAAGTGCTTTTGACCTTGAGACCGTTTTCATTCTTTTACTCTGAAACTGGGTGTGTGGCACACACATGAGAGTCAGAGAAAATGACAAGGTCATCAGGTGATGACAGAAACCAAAACATTATCTGGGGGAAGAAAGATGCCAAAGCAAAAGCTGCTCTTCTATCCTTAGATAAAAAGTCCCTATCTGTCCTTCTCTTCCTCATTTCTGTGACTGACAGGTATCACTTGATTTCAGAGAGACTTGAGATAAGCAGCCACAGAACAGGGAAAAGCAAGTGCTTGGGGAAGATTTTAGTACCTGGCTGTGTGATTTCTAGATTGCTCAAATGTGAACATACAAAGGGTGGTGGGAAAAAGAAAAAAAAAAAAGAAAAGAAAAGTCTTTGTTACTAAGAACTCTTGAAAATAGACCTACAAATCATTTTTCTTATGCTCTAAATTGATGTTAAAAAGGTATTGACACCTGCTTCAGCATTTGATGTGGTATACATATACAATGGAATATTACTCAGCCACAAAAAGGAACAAAATTGGGTCATTTGTAGAGACACGGATGGACCTAGAGACTGTCATACAAAGTGAAGTACATCAGAAAGAGTAAAAAAAGATTGTATATTAATACATATGTGTGGAATCTAAGAAATGGTACAGATGAACCTATTTCCAGGGTAGGAATAGAGATGCAGACATAGAGAATGGACATGCAGACATGGGAGCAGTGAAACAAATTGGAAGATTAATGCATGTATACCCGTGGTGGATTCATGTCAATGTATGGCAAAACCAATACAGAATTGTAAAGTAAAATAAAAAATAAATTAATTAAAAAATAAATAAATAAATAAATAAATCTACTTACAAAAGAAAACATTCAATTTACACATATATTAAAGAAATGGACACTTTTAACAAAAAAAAAAAAGGAAGATTAGGATTGACATATATACACCACCATGTGTAAAATAGATAGTGGGGACATACTATTAAGCACAGGAACCTCAGTTTGGTGCTCTGTGATGCCCTAGAAGGGTGGGATAAAGGGGATGGGAGGGAGGTCAAAAAGGGAGGGGGTATATGTATAAATATAGCTGATTCACTTTGTTGTACAGCAGAAACTAACTCAACATTTTGAAGCAATTATACTCCAGTAGAAAAGTATCCAGTTTTGGCGTTTGTTTTTAGCTTGAAGATACAGACAGTCAGGAAGTGCATCACTCCAACCTTTACAACAAGAAATCTTGAATCCATTGGACAACTCAGGTTGCAAGGAAACTAACTCACCCAAAGTTTGAGGAGAGACACATGCCTCCAAGGGGAAACGGATCTTGATCATTTATTTACCTAGGACAGATGGCCAAATAGGCCAGGAAGAATTCAGCTAAAAAGTTTTAATGAATTACAAAAGATAGGGTAAGAGATATAGGGATGTTTGTATTCCTCTTGAAGACTTTTTCACACATTTTACCAGGAATTCAGAGGGAAGATTGGGGAGAATATTGAGTAAGCTCCTCTTGTGGTGTTGGGGAGATGATTGGGAAAGAGACACAGCAGTCATGAAATAAAAACTGCTGAATCATCATATCTTCTCTTATACAGAACAAAAGCCTTGGTGAAGAGGCACAGGGGAAACCTTTCCTAGAGGATAAACCAAGATATTGACCTCACTCCACCAGGAAGGAGGAGCAGGGGAAACTTGTGAAGGTTTTACATTCAGACTAAGGACAAGGAGGCTTAGAATAGCAAGGAACAATCCCCTCTTCAACTCTTCATTACCAGACTAACAAGCAAAGAATGAAAACAGTAGTGGGATAAAGCTGGGAGAATTTCAAGAAACATTATCTCAGGGACAAAACACAAAGACACAAAGCCAGGGGTAGGGGTCAGACAATGAAAAAATAAATCTTGGGATTTCAAGCAACACTCTAAACAAAAATAGTTACTAGAAGAATATAAAATTGTAGTACCCTGGTGATAACAGTAGCGCCAGTAAATTTCAAACATAGCCTTACTCCTCACTATATTAAAATAAGCCCACAAATGAAAAGTGTACTCATCTCTAAGCATTACAAAAAAGATTTACCTGAGTATCAACTATCTTAAATAAGATGTCATACTTTCAGTTAAAATCAATCAAACAAATCAACTATAAGCTGTAATATGAAGCATAATAAATGTAGTCTTAGAACAATCACTAAATCAGACATGTCACAGATATTAGATTAAACAAGCAGGTAATTTAAATTAAATAAAAATGTTAAAAAGTTCTAAATTAAAGGTAGATAACATGCAACATCAGGTGGATGACTTTAGTAGAGAGATGGAAACTATAAGAATAAATTACGTGAAAGCACAACAAATGAAAAACATTACAAAAGACAAAGAACGTCTTTGGTGGTCCCATAGGTTGAGTCAGCACAGCTAATGAAATAATTAACTTGAAAGTAAGTCAATATAAATTATGGAATGGAAATCACAGTGGGTAGGATAAATAATAAAAACATAGAAGAAATAATCCTAGAGTTGTGGGCCAATATCAAATGATTTAATATACATATAATTGAAATTCTATAAGAAGAGGTAGAAAACAGTAAAGACATATTTGAAAAAAACAAGGGCCAAGAACTTCATAAAACTAATGACTATATCAAACCACAGGTCAAGAACTGATACAACTATAAGCGGAGTAAAACCCTCCTTCTTTTCCACACGCATCTAGTCATGTTATGTTAAAATTATTGAGAACAAAACTTGAAAAGAAAATCTTGAGAGAAGACAGAGGGCATACTGGAGAGGAATAAGAGGAAGGATTATAGTTTATTTTTATCAGGAATATACAAAGAAGAATTTGATAAAGTGACATATTAAAATGCTGAAATGAAAATAGAAAACAGAGTGAGCAGAAACCCTGTAGACCCAGAATTCTCTGTTCAGCAAAAATACTGTCACATATAAAGGAGAAATAAAAATGTGCTCAAACAAAAACAGAGAATTTATTTCAAGTAGTGTTATTCTACACAAAATGTTAAAGAAAAAATTCAATATGAAGAATTATGATAGAAATCAAGCAAAATAAAGAGCACTGGGAAGAATAAATGTAAAGCAAAATTTATTTTCTTTTATAAATACCATTAAGTATAACATCCTAAAACAAAATTATTATTAGTTTTACAGTATATGTAAAAGAAAAATATGTGACAAAGACAGTAAAAAAAATGTAAGGGAACAATTTGGAATACATTATTGACAGATCCTTGTACTACACATGAAACAGCATATTGTTGTTCAGTTGCCAAGTTGTGTCTAACTCTTTGTGACCTCAAGGACTGTGGCTCACCAGTCTTCCCTGTCCTACTTTATCTCCTGGAGTTTGCTCTAAGTCATGTCCTTTGATTTGGTGTTATCTAACCAGCTTTTCCTCTGCCATCCTCTTCTCATTTTGTCCTCAGTCTTTCCCAACATCAGGGGCTTTTTCAATGAATCATCTCCTCCCATCAGGTGGCCAAAGTAACATATTATCTGAAGCTAATCTAAGATTAATTAAAAATGTCTAAGCCCTACAGCAACCACTAAGATAACAAATAAGTCAGTAAAAGAGCACTAAATAAGACAAATACAATTAAAAAAAAAAAAAGCTGGCTTAAAACTCAGCACTGAAAAAACTAAGATCATGGCAACTGATGCCATCACTTCATGCAGATAGTCGGGGAAAAATTGGAAACAGTGACAGACTACACTCTCTTTGGCTCCAAAATCACTGTGGATGGCAACTGCAGCCATGAAATTAAGAGATGCTTGCTCCTTGGAAGGAAAGCTATGACAAACCTAGACAGCATATTAAAAAGCATAGATATTGCCTTGCTGACAAAGGTCTGCATAGTCAAACCTATGTCTTTTTCCCAGTAGTCATGCATGGATGTGAGAGTTGGACTGTAAAGAAGGCTGAGCATGAAAAAATTTATGCTTTAGAAATGTGGTACTGGATAAGATTTTTGAAAGTCCTTTGGACAGCAAGGAGATCAAGGCAGTCAACCCTAAAGAAAATCAACCTTGAATACTCATTGGAAAAACTGATGCTGAAGCACCAATACTTTGGCCATTTCATGAGAAGAGCTGACTCCTTGGAAAAGACTGATGCTGGGAAAGATTGAGGGCAAATGGAGAAGAGGGCAACAGAACATGAGATGGTTGGATAGAATCACTGCCTCAATGGACATGAGTTTGAGCTAACTCAGAGATAGTGAAGGACAGGAAAGCCAGACTGCATGCATGCTGCAGTCCATAGTGTCCCAAAGAGTCAGATATGACTTAGTGACTGAATAACAACAGCAAACATCCTAGTTTTTTTTGTTTGTTTGTTTGGTTTTTTTTTTTGTTTTTTTTTTTAGCATCCTAGTTTTGTCTACCATCATTTTCTTTTAGGCAGGCAGATTCTTTACCACTGGGCCACCTGGGAAGACCCATAATTGCAATACCTGATATTTAAACTGTTTGTTTCAACTCATAATGTTTTTACTGTATATTTTTCCTCAATGCATCTTAAAAGTTTATTTCAGGTCACTTGATGTCCCTGCTTAGATTATTAAATGATTAACCCATGATGGGTATAATAAACTCCAGAATACAAACCACAGTCCCTGGATTCTTTGATTTTGTCCTACCACTTCATTCTTATGGGTTCTTCCACTGTAGACTGCAACTTCTAAACTTATCAGGGTAGGTTTACCTAACAGGAGGCACTGGCCAGGACTGGATAGCTGAGAGGAAGGAAGCTCTCAGAGTATCTCTGCTCTTCATAGCTCCAGCCCCTACTAGGCAGGATCTCTAAGGTTCTGGCTTCAACTGGGTAACAGCTTTAGTACCATCAATCCAATTGTTTCATTAGGTCTAGAGTTAGTAGCAATATTCCACTATTGCTGATTTATAAATTGCCTCACCATCCTCTAAATTGCATCTTAGGTCTTAAAACCTGTTTCTTTGTGTACATATTTCTTGTATTACTTTCCCTTCATTTGAAAGGAATTGGCTTTTTTTTGCCTTCAATTGTCAAATCCTATTGGAAAAAGATGAAAGAGCAACACCTCTTTAAATAAAGGCATAAAGCAAGAATGTTTTTGCTGGTGATCTGTTGTTAAAATACTTCTAAAGCAGTGTCACTACGAAGTCTTTCGGTGTTAGAAAGATGGCTTGAAATGCCTTAATCGAGGAGAACTGGTCTTGCTGAAGTCTTTTCTAAATTTTAAAGAGAGTTGCATTAGTTTCCTTGGGCTACCATAACAACATAACATAAAATAGATGGCTTGCTGCTGCCGCTGCTACTGCTGCTGCTAAGTCGCTTAAATCGTGTCCGACTCTGTGCAACCCGATAGATGGCAGCCCACTAGGCTCCCCCGTCCCTGGGATTCTCTAGGTAAGAACACTGGAGTGGGTTGTGATTCTTCTTCAGTGCATGAAAGTGAAAAGTGAAAGCTAAGTCGTTCAGTCATGTCCGACTCTTTGCAACCCCATGGACTGCAGCCTACCAGGTTCCTCCACCTATGGGATTTTCCAGGCAAGAGTACTGGAGTGGGGTGCCATCACCTTTTCCGTAAAATAGATGGCTTAAAGTAACATAAATGCATTGTCTTACAGTGCCAGAGACTAGAGGTAAGAAATCAAGGTGTTAGCAGAGAAAAACTCTCTGTAAAAGTTATAGGATGAAATTCTTCCTTGTTCTTCCAGCTTTTGATTGCCCCAAGCCTTTTTCTTGTGGCAGCATAACTCCAGTCTTTTTCTCCATCTTCACATAACCACCTTCCCTTTGAGTCTGTGTCCAAATTTCCCTCTTTTTGTAAGCCTATCTGTCAGATTGGATTAAGACCCACTTTTGTGACCTTGTCTTAATTTGATCACTTCTGAAAGACCCTGTTTCCAAATAAGGTCTTGTTTACTGACACTGGGCTTATGGTTTTCAACATATCTTTTTGGAGAACACAATTCAACCCATAACAGGAAGGATGGATGTTGTAAGATCTCACTTTCCTTCTGCTCCTTCCTTCTGATACTCATTGTTCCTCCAGTTTCCACTATATTTTTCAGTATGTGAAAGGAGGCAGATTTTTGCCTAAATTTCTTCTCTAGGTCTTTGTCATAACCAAAATTCCTCCATGAAAATCATAAGAATTTCTGTTTTGAATGGGAGGGGTATAATTGTACAGGATGCCCTGGTCTATAGCAGCTAGCCTGTCCAGGCCTCCTGTCAAACTTGACCACAATATTCATGCCCATTCCAAACTGTTTGCTGCCAGAGAGCTACATTTATTAAAACTTTCACAGGGACTGAAAAATAGCCACCTGATTGTGGTGTCTGACAGGCACAGCCTGCATTGTAAACTTTAGTAATTCACAGTTCACATTGTAAAATATCAGAGTCAATGCTGAGAAAGATAATATTCTATGGGCTTCCTGGGAATCCTGACCTCAAATCTTTTTCTCACATTTTCTAATCTAATGGGAATTCATTTACTGTCTCTAAACAGCCCCCTAATACATTATTTTAAGATCTATTATTTACTGTATTGGCTAGCAAGCTTTTATCTCTTATTTATGATCAGGTAAGTTTTAATTGGAAGTGGGTTGGAAGTTATCCAAGCTAGGTGGATAGGGTGGTCCCTGTTGTAAATTGATCTTACAAACACCTGCTTGTTGTGTGAAGTTATGCAAAAAATCATCCTTGAGCTCTTGCATTTTCTTTTATTTTCCTTTCATTTTTAAACTTTTGAAGCACCATGGAACTTGCCAATTAAATCAAGAAAACATAAATAAATCTCTCTGATTTTGAGAGGGGTAGAAGAATCTTTGTTTAAAGCATAGTTCTCTTGACTAAATTATAATTAATTATTTTCATGTGTTATGAGAGTTTTTATCCACAATGTTCTTGACTTGAAAGAGTGTTAACCTAGTTGTAATAAGTAAAAAGCAAGAAGTTGATGCTCCATAACCTGAAAGTAAGAGGGTAGATAGATGCATAGAATATTTGACCAAAAGGTTCATAAATAGTTAAAAATGTTTATGGACTAGGGTCATATTTTTAAACCTGAATAGAGTCAACTTGCTTTTCCCTTATATTATAATACTGCTATAGGCCAGCTACTTGCAGTTCCTTAATATGCTTTTGGAAGCAGTGAGTGCTTTGGATTGAGAGGTTTCTAGAAGGCCAAATTAAGTCATTAATCTAATTGTCTTTAGCTGTTCTTTATTATACATGTTTTGGTGACTATATGTAGCTATTGCATTCTATTCCCCAAACAGTATAACTTGAGAAAATTTGAATTTCAATGTTAAAATAGTCATTCTTTGCATATATATTCTGCCCTCAATTACATGCACTAATAGAGGGGAACAGTTGCATGATTGAGTCAAAGAAAAAAAAGATTATTCACCATTGTCTTCAAATTATATTATATCACTTTTGCTGCAGCAGAATTGTCTTCCTCATTCCATCTTGCTCCTGATATCCGATAAGTTTACACTGGTTCATTGTGAAAAAGTCACTGGGTCTTTCCTAGGTGGCCAACAGCTGGAAACTGAACATTTCCCACAAATATATTCAAAGTGAGACAAACAAAGCATTACAATATTTTACCTGTCCTCAAGTTAATAAGAGTCATGATGGACAGTTTCCATTCTTAGTTTTGCTAAATCCTCTATTAGTTGAATCTTCTCCTTTGGTCCCAAGATGAATACAATTCCTCCTAGAAAGTCAAGCAGGGAATTCCCAGGTAGTCTGGTAGTTAGAACTCCATGCTTTCACTGCTAAGGGCATGAATTTAATCCCTGGTCTGGGAACTAAGCAATGCTCCAAAAAAATGTCAAGAATAATGACAAGATAGAACAAACAATGAGTCTGTTTTAGGGGAATGGTTGCAATGATTATGACAGTCAGACCAGTGACGTTGATCTCTTTGTGTCTATTTCCTGATCTGTAAAATAGGAGTAAAATTCTTCCCTGTTAGCTTATCAGAGCTGTTTTAAATAAAAGTAATCATTGATTTTTTTCAAATACAATCCATAGTAAGGACTTAAGGGAAAACAATTACATGAGAAGTACTGATCACTAAAGGATTCAGGCCTAGAGTAAAGACCCTTAGGTTTTATGTTCCATGATGCCATATATGCATGCTAGCATACAGCTGGTGAATCAATTAGCACACCTCAATTTGACTCAGTATGATCTTAGTAGTTTAAATTTAGGAAAGTGTATTTTATTTCTTAGTAGTAAGAATTTCTGAGTGTTGGTGATTTTTACTTACTGAATTCGAGTGAAAGTTGCTCAGTCATTCCTGACTCTTTGTGACCTCATGGATATACAATAGACAGAATTATCCAGGCCAGAATACTGGAGCAGGTAGCTATTCCCTTCTCCAGGGGATCTTCCCAACCCAGAGACTGAACCCAGGTCTCCCACATTGCAGGTGGATTCTTTACCATTGAGCCACCAGGGAAGCCCAGGAATACTGAAATGGGTAGCCTATCCCTTCTCCAGGGTATCTTCTCAACCCAGGAATCAAACTGGGATCTCTGGCATTGGAGATGGGTTCTTAACCATCTGAGCTACAAGAGAAGCCCAGCTTAGGCCATTTCAGTAGTTTATTATTTTTTTTAATATAATTATTGCCCGACCATCATTTATAAATTTAAAAATATATGTATGACATTTTAAATTTTAATTCAGAGAGAGAAGTAGGTAATACTATATCAGAATATTTTAAATTTTAGTTAGAGAACATTTTGGAAAACAAATCCATTTATTCTCATTTATAAATTTACACATTCATTTTTTTCATCCAACAGATAAATGTGTAGCATGTACACATTAAAATAATCTATGACATTCAAATTATATTCTGGGAATGATAAGACATGTAAAGTGATATCCTAATATAGTTTACTTGGAAAGATGAGAAAAATATGTAACAATAAAAGATATTAAAACATGTGACAGCATAAAATGGAATAAAGGTGAACTATCATTGATTAGATTGTTGTGACAAGTGTTGTGAGTTCAAGTGAAAATATAGAATAAGTGTAATCTGAAACAGGATTTAGAAGGCAAGTTACAAGTCTGGACTTGAAAGACCTTGTGTAAACGGTAAGGAGTTTGGAACCTGTCCTATTTTACTCTAAATCATTACTGTTTTGTGAATAAGATATTATTGTCCCCACCTAGAAATAAAACTGAATGTACATACATTGTCCCTAAAGTGATGAATTTGGCAAACAAAAAGCAGAGATGAAGCAGTGAAATAACCTGATACAGGGAGATTTTACTGAACAAAATAATAGCAAATGAAACAGCTGACAAAGGATTAATCTCCAAAATATGCAAGCAGCTCACAGAGCTCAATATCAGAAAAAACAAACTATCCAATCAAAAAATGGGTAGAACACCTAAACAGACATTTCTCCAAAGCAGACACACAGATGGCTAATAAACACATGAAAAGGTGCTTAATATCGCTCATTATTAGAAAAATGCAAATCAAAACTATCATAAGATATCACCTCACATTGGTCAGAATGGCCATTATCAAAAAATCTACAAACAATAAATGCTGGAGAGGGTTGGAGAAAAGGGAACGCTCTTGCACTATTGGTGGAAAAATGTAAATTGATACAGCAACTATGGAGAGCAATATGGACATTCCTTAAAAAAACTAGGAATTACTATATGACCCAACAATCCTACTACTGAACATATACCCTGAGGAAACTTTAACTGAAAAATGTACCTGTACCCCAATGTTTATTGCAACACTATTTACAGTAACTAGGACATGGAATAGTCCATCAAAAGATGAAAGGATAAAAAGTTGTGATATACATATACAATTAGATATTACTTAACCATAAAAAGAAATGCATTTGAGTCCATTCTAATGAGGTGGATGAATCTAGAACCTAGTATACTGAGTGAAGTCAGAAAGAGAAAAGCAAATATCACATATTAATGGATATACATGGAATCTGGAAATATGGTACTGATGAACCTATTTGCAGGGATCAATGGAGATGCAGATATAAACAACAGACTTGTGGACACAGTGGGAGAAAGAGACGGTGGGACAAATTGAGATTGTAGCATGGAAATATTTATATTAACATGTGTAAAATAGCTGCGGGGAATTTGCTGTGTGGTGCAGGGACCTCAGTCTGGTGCCCTGTGACAACCTAAAGAGGTGAAATGTGGTGGGAGGTTGGAAGGAGAGTCGAGAGAGGGTACATATGTATTACTATGGCTGATTTATGTTGATGTATGGCAGAAACCAACACAATATTGTAAGGAAATTATCTTCCAATAAAAGTAAATTAAGGAAAAAGAAAAAAGGATAGAGTTTGATGTAAATAACTGTTGAACAATTGGTCAATAATTAAGTGATATAATTTAAAAGAAAAGAAGTGGGTCAAGCCCCTGAAACCATTTTGATATCAAGGAAATTCAAGTCAGGAAGCCCCAGATTTTAAATTCTCCTTTTGTTATTACTTTCTATTCACAAACTTTCCTTTTCAATGTGCTCTCTCCTTCCAAAACCTTCCTTATTTTTAATGTTATGCTTTCTTTTAAACCATTACTTCTTCAAGTAGCCTTTGTATTTTATTATTTTTATTTTTTTAATTTATTTAATTGAAGACTAATTATGTTACAACATTGTAGTGGTTTTTGCCATACATTGACATGAATCAGCCATGGGTGTACATCTGTTCCCCATCCTGAACCCCTCTCCAACCTCCCTACCCATCCCATCCCTCAGGGTCATCCCATTGCACCAGCCCTGAGCACCCTCTCTCATGCACTGAACCTGGACTGGCAATCTGTTTCACATATGATAATATACATGTTTCTGTGCTGTTCTCTCAAATCATCCCACCCTCGCCTTCTCTGACAGAGTCCAAAAGTCTGTTCTTTAAGTCTGTGTCTCTTTTGCTGTCTTGCATATAGGGTTATCATTACCATCTTTCTAAATTCCATATATATGCTGCATTAGTATACTGTATTGGTGTTTTTCTTTCTGGCTTACTTCACTCTGTATAATAGGCTCCAGTTTCATCCACTTCATCAGAACTGATTCCAGAAAAATAAATGCCCCAATCCAAAAATGGGCCAAAGAACTAAACAGACATTTCTCCAAAGACATACAGATGGCTAACAAACACATGAAAAGATGCTCAACATCACTTATTATCAGAGAAATGCAAATCAAAACCACAATGAGGTACCATCTCATGCCAGTCAGAATGGCTGCAATCCAAAAGTCTACAAGCAATAAAGACTGGAGAGGGTGTGGAGAAAAGGGAACCCTATTACACTGTTGGTGGGAATACAAAAATGCAAACTAGTACAGCCACTATGGAGAAGAGTGTGGAGATTCCTTAAAAAAACTGGAAATAGAACTGCCATATGACCCAGCAATCCCACTACTGGGCATACACACTGAGAAAACCAAAATTGAAGGAGACACATGTACCTCAATGTTCATCGCAGCACTGTTTATAATAGCCAGGACATGGAAGCAACCTAGATGTCCATCAGCAGATGAATGGATAAGAAAGCTGTGGTACATATACACAATGGAATATTACTCAGCCTTTGTATTTTAAAGGGAAACAAAATATTAAGCTTACAGAATAGCAAGTAAAAATTTGGAATTTTCCATGAGAAAAATATGTCTATTTCACTTTTTCACTTTTGTGAAACCCCATCAATGTTAGTTTCTGCTTCAACTTTGGTTGTAGAAATCTAGTTTCCAAAGAGACACAATAAAGATACAGAATTCAACTGTGGAGATGAAAAAAAAAGAATACTGTAGGTGAATATTGTAAAGAAAAAAAATATTAAAGATAGTCACTGGTTTTATCAGGTTGAATAAGGGGAAGAAGCCAATTATCTAAAGTTAGTATGGGAGAAAAAGTAACAAAAAATTTCAAAAAACTATTTTTACCCCATGTATGGTTCTTTGCCAAGTATAGATGGCATTACGTTAAATATTGTGAGAGGAAGTGGCTTAAGCAAGTTTCAGTTTATTTAGGAAAAAAAAAAAACAAAATAAAAGATTTTTTATTGTAGATAATAAATGTATTATGATAATAAAATAGTACTATGAATAAATCATGTATGACACTATACTTGGGGGCTTCATCATTCAGTAAAGGCATATGCCGTCCAAGAAATATAGCCTCCAGAGTACATCATTTTAAGATGGAGCATTTAGTGAACACATTAGCAAACCTTAGTCTCTTATTTATGATCAGGTTGGTTTTAATTGGAAGTGGGCTGGAAGCCATCCAGGCAAGTAGCTGTGGCCATTGGATCTCTCAGTACTCAGTAATATTGCTCTTTGAAAAATCTGATCAAATTCCTAGGATACAGGCAAGTTCTCATCAGATATCCTAAGAGAGTATCATCATCTTCTTCTCAGATGAAAGCTAAAACAAAGGAAGACATTAATTTAGAGAGGATATGACAAATTCATCATATGGAGAAAGCATATAGCCAAAATAAGGAGAAATCTGTTCTAATTCTCATCAGTTAAAGAGCTAAAATTCTGGATGTACATTTCTCCTCTAAAACTGCATATAATATTGCAGTAATAGGATAGAAAGAAACTGCCAAACACCAACATCACAGATACTACCACAGTAAAGACTATTATGACAGTGCAAAAAACACCAGCAACCCCTGCTTGTTCCAGGAAATGTTTAACCACAGAAAACCCTCTGCCCTAACACTGAACAATCTTTCCTCTTTTTAAATGTGCCCAAAGAGCTTGTTCTCTTGGATCCTAAGGACAATCACATGTTCCTAAGAACAATAAAAAAAATTTCCAGTGTAACAGAACATTTGACAATCAGAGACTATCTCAGTAGTTCTTCTTTCCTGGTCTGTAGAATGTATCCCCTCTTCTAACAGCTTTGAATCACTGCTGAAACAAAATTGAAGGAAGACAGGGACCCCAGCAGTAAGTTTACAAATACATAGCCTTCATTAATTTTGTTGCTGACTAAGCTTCTTTTTTTGGCCAGTTATCTCAGTGCCACACTTGGACACACCGGATATACCTATGATGTGGACTTTGGCTCTTGAGCAAGAACAAATCCTACCCAGGCCTCTTGAGCTGCAGCTGCTCCTCCCAATGCACAGAGGAGTAAGCCTTCTTCAGTGGGTCCACCTTCTTTGTCTAAGAATTCTTCTGGTATTTTGTTCATTTGTTCATTTCTGGCTTTTTGCACTTATTGGAAGTCCCCTTTTTGGTTCAAATCCTTGGTGATCTGACTCTGCTTGTATTAGTTTTAAATGTTGTTTAGTTATAAGGAGGGAAGCCTCAAGGTACAAGTCTGTTTTTCCAACCAGCTTCCCAGGCTGAGAAGTTTGTGATATTCTCCAGACCTGTGTAATCTGAGGGCAACACACTTTGCTCTTAGTTGCCAACAAAATTGGATGAGATTCCCCTATATCTTGATTATTCATCCTGAGAGCTTGGTCTCACACAGAGGGATTATCCTTGTTTTTCCATTGGTGGGAATGTGGTACAACTTTTCAAATTTGTGTTTACATGTAACTAACCTTAAAGTTAGAGGTTTGAGGCACAAAATGCACAAACAACTACTTTCTACTGACTGTGACCACAGCTCATGGAGTCTCCTTAATCTAAAGCTTCTCCGCCTCTGAAGAAACTCCTATCTTCCCATATGTACTTTTACAATATGAGCTCTTGTGCCTATTTCTCCAAATGGCAGAATTTCACCAATGTCATTTAGCAAATGTTAGTAAAGTGGGTCTCTAATACCACTTTGGGGAGCATTTGATTTAACAAAAGTTACTCATTTGAGAGATGTCTTAGAAAAAGGGGGAGTACAATACTCAGTCCAGTGGGAAAAATTTTAATTGGTACATTGAAGTTTCTAAGTGAAATTCTGACTCAAATTAGCTTCTCTAAAAGATTCTTTGGCCAAAGTCAGATACGATTTTGATATCACTAAAGAAAGGACAGCCTTCCCCATTAGAACCCTACCTTCCTGTACACTTCATACTCCACTGCACTTCTAACACTTCAGGTCCACCTCTCCTTCTCTATTCCCTGAACCATTTCCGCACAAATTTCCTGCCACTTTCATCTGCCAATTCCTTCTAAGGTCCACTCAGTTCATAAGTGTCAAACATCCTCCATAAGTGAATTTAAACCTTGGTTCTAGGATAGTATTAGGGATTTTCCTAAGCATGTGAAAGTCAGACAGCTAGTCGGTGAAAATCTTACAATCCTCCTTAGGATCTACAACACTGGCTTACCTGACTTTTTAATCATTTAATCCATGTCTTAGTAAGCTCTTCAAATGCAAGCTATGCAGGAGTTATAGTGAAGTTATAGCCCTCACCTTTGCTAAAAAGCTGCTTTTTGATTCCATCTTGGAGCAGATAGACTTTTATACCAACTAATAAAATTACACAGTATTCAGTAACTATGGTAGGAAAAATCCGCTAAGTGTTTCTTCTTATTCAAAAACTATACTGTGCTGACCACAATGACCACCACCATGTACCACCTCACAACCATCTTGTAGAAAGGTTGAAAGAGTCAAAGGCATTCTTAAACAGAGAATAACTAGCAAAACTCTCAGCAATTCTTGAACTCCTCTGGCTAAATGCACAGTCTGTGGCTGTTGTGGCCATCCTAGCTATCCCTTTGGGGCCATGTGAGTTATGTACCTATGAATTTGTGACTGGAAAACACACCAGGTAATTTATCTCACACCCTAGAGTCTGCACTGCCACATGCAGACATGGCAAAATAATTTAAAGAATTCATGTACACCAGTGTTATCATTAGTAGGTCAAAGCTACCCTTCAACAACATTTTTTTTCTAAACAGCCTCTTCATAATCTTCAAATGAGAGATTTTGTTTACTGGGATAGACATCAAAGAAAGACTGCTGTCTAAAACTGCTGGAAAGGTACGTATCATTCAACAAGTGTGTCATTTCCAGGATGTTAAATGCTGTAGGGCAGCTGCTGTCATTTTGGACTGTACAACAGAGGATCAGGTAACCCTCAACCAGACAAGATAAACTATGAGGATAAAACCTTTAAGGAGGCACCCAACATGGTCAGTGATGACCTAGGGATGTTGGCCACAGTAGCCTGACTCAAGGTTAATCTCTTGATTCCAGTAGTGAAAATGACTAAAATGGGGACTAAGACACTACATGTAGCCACATCCATAAAGACTGCTATGACAGCTTGACCACATAAAAGTGGGGGTGGACCCCATTCACTCACTAATTTTTCTAGAAACTGGACACAGAAGCGTATTCATCCAAATGTTGAGCACTCTTCCTTTTTGATACATCCCCATATGAAGACTTCCCTTGTAGCTCAGTCAGTAAAGATTCTGGCAACAATGAAGGAGACTTGGGTTCGATTCTGGGGTCAGGAAGATCCCCTGGAGAAGGAAATGGCAGCCCACTCTGGTATTCTGGTATTCGTGCCTGGAAAATCCCATGGACAGAGGAGCCTTGGACAGAGGAGTCCAAGGTGTCACAAGATCGGACAAGACTTAGCAACTCACCCACTACCACCGTACTGTTTGCTTGTCCTCTTACAGTCAGCCAAGTATTGCCAAATGCACCTGAAGACTGATTAGAAAGTGGTCCTAGCCTTATTAATTTTATTCTGAGTTAGTTTTTTTTTTTTTTTGAGAATATTAAATGGAGATGTTGACAACTGTTACTTATCACTCACCACTGCCAAGCACTGTGATTTTCCCCTCATCTCTCATGTTGTACTCACAATAATGTTGCAAGTTAAATGCTGCTCCTGCTTAACAGACAGGAAACTAGAGCTTTGCAGAATTACAAGATGCTGGCAGTTGCATGCTGCTGCTGCTGCTAAGTCACTTCAGTCGTGTCCAACTCTGCGACCCCATAGACGGCAGCCCACCAGGCTCCCCCGTCCCTGGGATTCTCCAGGCAACAACATTGGAGTGGGTTGCCATTTCCTTCTCCAATGCATGAAAGTGATAAAGTAGAAAAGCCTAAGAGACTTTCTCGAATGGAAAATAGAGATAGAGCCAACACTGTAATCTAGGTTGGATTACCAGTTGAGTTTTCTTGCTTCATGACACTAAAAATATTTCTTTTGAATACATGTGGTCTTCTCTCAAGGCTTTTTTTTTTTTCCTTTAGACTTATATTCACAGAAATCTAAAAAATTAAAACCAAATTGACCTATAGTATAGTTTGTACCTTGGGCTAGGTTCAGTAATTCAAAAGATGAGGCAGAGGAGATTACTTGAGAAAAGGTTAAGGGCTGAGGAAAAGATGAGGAGGCGTTGGAGGATGTAAATCGTTGTTTTATAAAACCAAACAAGGAACTGATTATCTTAATTTCTTAGAGAAGTGATTTTTAAAAATTTCAGGATCAAGTATACAAATCTTAATGTTAAAAGATAAGAATATTTCCCTAGTAAAATAGAAACAGATGTAAATTGTCTGTTGGTAGATGGTTTATAGTACACACATGCAGATGGACATACACAATTATAAACTTTTTTCTCTAACAGTTTAAGTCAAATGAACATTTTTGGCTACCTTATACTGAAGATTTTAAAAAAAGTTGCAAAATATTACAGAGAGTTCCAATTTATCCCTTCTCAGGTTCTTCTAATATGAATATCTTATATAATCAGTGCACAGTTTTCAAATTTGGGAAATAAGAATTGCTACAATGTGATTAACTATACTACATACATTATTGAATTTTACCTGTTTTTCTTCTACTGCCCTTTTTCTAATTCAAGAGTCTATTCAGGATCCCACATCACATTTACCAATATTTTCCCTTAATGTCCTCAATCTTTAAGGTTCAACAGCCTTTCTTTGTCTTATTTTGTTAGTGTTTCTCAAATTGAATTTATTTGATATTTTATCCTAATTGGGATAAGATCATGCGTTTTCAGCAGCAATATCTTAGGAATTATGTTGTGTCCTTCTCAATATATCATATAAGGGAGATCATGATTTATGCCTTATTCCTTGGGATGTTGACTATGATCATATGATTAAGGTGATGTCTTGTGGTTTCAAAGTTACCATCTTTGTCACTATAGTTTATAAATACATTGGGAAAGTTACTTTGATAATGTGTATACTTTTTCATTTTAAATGTTAACCCACTAATTTTAAAATAATTTATTGGAAATTATCTGTGACAAATTTTACTACGATGCTTGTCTTATGGTGATTCTCTATTTGTTTCTTAATGAAATTCTGCTGCAGAGAAAAGCTGCCTTTTCTTTCTCATTTATTAATTTTTTCAAAAATATGAATGCATACCAGCATTTATAATATATGAATATAAACTCAAATATTTATTTTACTTTCTGCCAAAAATACTGTCATTTTTAAGCTTTAATTTGTACATATATCCTCTTATCTTATTAAGACATAGAGATTTTTGAAAAAAAGAAATGTAAAAATTATGAAAATAAAAGACTAGATGCAATTACATTAATTGATAAGTGAACTTCAATTACTTTTAAACTTGTCTGAGTAAAAAACATTAAAATTTTCACATGACCTTTGACATACAAACCGATACATCACCTCAGACAATTAACTGATGCCAACTTTACCCTTGATGAAAACAAATTTTGATGAATCTGGTTTTGGTAAATCCAAGATGTACAAAACTAAGGTAACTATTAGCAAAAGAAGTAAAGGTTCTCAAATCTCACTTTGCAAAAGGAGGGACAATCTGTATCAAGGAGCACCAGTAAGATCCTTTAAAGAGTAATTCCTAAACTGTTCCTCAATGTTTACAGCTATCTGCAAAACTCCTGCCTGCAAAGAAATCAATAAAAAGAAATACTTTTCTTAGACAGTTCCAGTAGAATTCTATCGCCACTATAACCTTCCCCAAAGCATCTTTTTCAAAAGGAAATGGATATTTTCTGGTAGGACATCCATGGTGGTGACTAAGGCATGTGAATAGAAGCCATCTGAGCTCACAATCGTCTAATACTATTACAAGATGAAGGCAAATGGCATACTTGACAATTTCTCCATGATTTGCTTCAAAAATTGAACTAAATAACATGTTCTATGGAGTGGAAGATATCATCTGACAAAAGCCCTGCTTACATTGTCTTGCTCTGCTTCAAGCCACAGAGCAGTCTGATAATTTTCAAGCTCCATATTTTCCCCAGGATTGTTCCAATTTTGCATTGCTCCTTTTCTTGTCAGTAAGATTAACAATACAAAATAATGCTCAATAAAGTTTCCTTTGTTTGGCTTAGGGTAAATTCAAGTTTGTGTAAATAAAGATTTTAAAATCCTGTTTGATCCCTTGCGCCATGCACACACACACAATCACACTCGTAGTTCAGTGCATGGTGAAAATGGGCAGAAGCACATTTGCTAGCTTCATGTTCCCCATGTTATGTATATTATGACACAAGAAGCACTGTTGATCTAGGAGCCCATGTGATGCAATGATGAAAAAATTATATCAACTAGATGACTTATGAATATCAGCACGCACACCTTTTCTGACATTTTATAACTTTAGTTGGGCTAGATGTAAACTGAGGCTCACATCTAAAATCACATTGTTTTCCCCTTCTCAGTAACTCTTCCTGCCATTGTGCTTTGGTGGGGATGACCAACATACCTAAGATTCTAGCCTTTGAATATTAGAAACTATACATTAATAACACAATTTAAACACAATTTGCTTGAGTACTTTTTCCCATTTCCATTTTCTAAAAACATATACCAGAAAAATGTGGTTCGCTTGTGTGTATGTCAGTATGTGTTTGTTAGATTTTATTTCATTTTCTGCATCATCTAAGTATATTAATGTCCCTGATCCTTGGTTCCTTGCCTTGGAAACAGAGTCCTTGATTGTATAGCATGATACTGCTCAGACTTATTGCTATGAAGAACATAAATGACAAAACTTTCTCTTCTTTTTCTCCTAATCTTTCTGTATTATATATGTGTGTATATATATTAATATATGTACGTATGCATACATGCTCTGTCGCTTTAGTTATGTCTGACTCTTTGGGACCCCATGGACTGCAGCAGGCCAGATCTCTCTGTCTCTCACCATCTCCCAAAGTTTGTCCAAGTTCATGTCTATTGCATCAGCGATGCCATCGAGCCATCTTATTTTCTGACACCCTCTTCTCCTTTGCCCTCAATCTTTCCCAGCATCAGGGACTTTTCCAGTAATTCAAGTATTCACATCAGATGACCCAAACACTGGAGTTTCAGCTTCATTCCTTCCAATGAGTATTCAGGGTTGATTTCCTTTAAGATTGACTGGTTTGATCTCCTTGCTGTTTAAAGGATGTTCAGAAGTCTTCTCCAGCACCATATCTCTAAGGATATATGTACATGTATACAATTATCTAGTTATATAATCATATAGAGTATATAATAATAATAATTTATATAACATATGTAATGTATATACATAGTGAAGGCGCTCAGTCATGTCTGACTTTTTGCGACCCCATGGACAGTAGCCTATCAGGCTCCTCAGTTCATAGAATTTTCCAGGCAAGAGTACTGGAGTGGGTTGCCATTTCCTACTCCACAGGATCTTCCCGACCCAGGGATCGAACCCAGGTCTCCCGCATTGCGGGCAGACACTTTACCATCTGAGCCACCAGGGAAGTCCACATATACATAATATATACATAATTCATATATAATTTGAGATCTTGTGTGGTAATAGCTACATTGCAAATAGACACTCATGGTATAAATATAGAAGGTAGCCAGTAGATATTGGATGTGTGTATTTTTGATTACTATTAAGAAAATCTCAATGGACATGAACTTGTGCAAACCTCTGAATATGGCAAGGGACAAGGAGGCCAGGCGTGCTGCAGTCTGTGGGGTCGCAAAGAGTCAGACACGACTGGCCAACTGAACAACAACAACAAGAAAACCTCAGACAGAGGCGAAGTTTGAGTTGAATTTCAGGGGGAAGGGAACTCTGTGGAGGGGAACCGATATGAAGAAAGGTGTGGGAACTGGGGTGTGACATGTGTTCATGTGTTCAGCAAGTATTTCACAGGAGGACAAGGAAAGAGAAGAGTAGGCACATCTAAATGGACAGGTGGGCAGTTTGTCAGAAGGGCAAACAGAAAGCAGACCAGCCTCTCTCCAACAAAATCCTCTGTTTCAGAGATGTTGGAAATATTTCCCAACTAAAAGGAAAAGTCTATATTTCACCATTCCATTAAGCATATCTCCACTGGTGTGAAGTAACAGAGTGTAAACAATGTGGTTTAAACAGAAGAAAGTGTTTCAGAAAGTTTGTTTTGAAATTAATCTATAAATAACACCAAGATATTCTTTTCCCCATGAGTTACATCTGTACTTTATTTCCATGTCAGAGGGACATCCCAAATCAGGGATTTAAATGCCAGTCATGAATTTTCTCACCTTGGTTCATATCTTTACCTTTCTTACCAAGTCGATAAAATTATAAAGTTATTAATTCATGTACATTTCTAGCCTTATAAAGCTCTGCATTCAAGTTCGTTGTCCAAACACATAAAATGTCTTAAATTCTCTAGTTATACACTGCAGTAGGTTTTAAAACAGTCAGTGAGAAGGTTTGTGGAGGAGGAGGTACACTTTTATGACTGTACTGATTTAGTTTAAACTAGAGACACCAAAGGCTTTGAAATGCTACAAACTTTCCTGAAAGGAAAAGTATTAAACACCATTCTGCCCTAACTCCCCTCTCATGATGTAGATAAAAAATAATTTCCAGGGTTTAATGGTGATCCCCTTAGGAACTTTGAGAAGCATAAAGCATTTTGCTTTTTCTGCAACAATAGAGCACTATATCCTTTTCCTTCTAGCAGAATAAGCTCTTTGTACCTACCCACCCTTCACAACTTCAGAAATCTAATATATCACTCAGTACTTCTCAATAGGCCTTAAAGAATACAGTAGGATGATTCTTTGCTTGGTGCACCAAAGATTTTAAAAATATATCTCTTGTACATGATAAGATGTGTCTGTGTGCCATGCAAGATTAATATGCATGTGATTTTGCCAACTGACTACTCTATTCAGAGAAAATATATAAATCACTTTAGCTGCTGGTGTAAGGTGTTGAACCACATCTGTCATGGAGCAAGATCATTGCCTTAAATTGTTCAGCTTTGTCCCTGTCTCAGGATATCTGGATTGTGGCCAAAGTGGGATAGACAAGACAATTGGATGACAGAATGAAACCTGTGGAGGGATAGATTCAGGCCCTTAAATCTTTGGCAGCTCATGAAAATGAAGGCCCTCCTCAACTCTGTATCTCTATAAAAGTTAAACAAATACCTTTTCAAAGCAGTTATTAAAATGAAAGTGTTTAGGCTTCTATCACCCAAATCTGAAAATGAATGTTTCAAAGGAAAATGAGTAAATCTCTGTCTTCTAGGCTATGTACATCATAGTTATATTTGCTGTAGCATCTTTCCTAGAAAATACATTCTGAGAAGCCAGACTAACCTTGCATCATAAATAATATTAGATTACAAGAAATACAAAAACATTAAAGTTGAATAATATCTCTTTTACTTTCACCCAGAGATGACACTGGATGAGGACACAATAGCTCGGGGCTAGGGGATGGATATTTCAGAAAGCAAAAGGCTTAAGAAAGATGCTGATTATTTGGTATGAAAATCACAAGAAATAATTGTTACCCTGTGGTACATAATAACAGGAAAAATGACAAAAAACTTCAAATCCAATCCCCATTCAGAGAAGAATTTTATATATTGAAAGGCCTGATATTAAACTTTATTTGAAATTATTCTCACATCTTAGGAACAAATCCAAGACACTTGGTACATGTTTTCACTTTTTATTTATAATATTGGTTGAATCAACTAATTTATCTAAACTATTTCTATATGTACTTATTTTCAACATTTTTAAATTAAGTTCATGTTACTTATTATATGAATAGGTTCACTTTGCATTTTCAAAATTCTTTCTATTAACGGTGCTAAGAATTTTTTCCTCCATAAAACTACAAAAGGAAGATCATAGGGAGAATAGCCAAGGTGGTTGAATAGGAAGACCCTGAATTTACCTCCTGCCACAGGCATACATAAGTCACAACTATTTATACAGACACTAGGCTTCCCTGGTAGTTCAGATGGTAAAGAATCTGCTTGCAATATGGGAGACCCAAACCCGGTTCAATCCCTGGGTCAGGAAGAACCCCTGGAGAAGGAAATGGCAACCCACTCCAGTATTCTTGCCTGGAGAATCCCATGGACAAAGAAGCCTGGTGGGCTACAGTCCATGGGGTTGCAGAGTCTCACAAAACTGAGCAACTAACACTTTGACTTTGACTTTTACAGAGCAACTGTTGATGAGAAATAGCAGAAGACTAACAGAAAGATCTTCATAATGAAACATATAAAGAAGAAATCACAAATGGGAAGAGCTGGAAAAGAGATAGGGTATAGCCAAGACCCATATCCTTGAGTTCAGTTCAGTTCAGTTCAGTTGCTCAGTCGTGTCCAACTCTTTGGGACCCCATGAATCGCAGCACGCCAGGCCTCCCTGTCCATCACCATCTCCTGGAGTTCACTCAAACTCATGTCCAACGACTCAGTGATGCCATCCAGCCATCACATCCTCTGTCATCCCCTTCTCCTCCTGCCCCCAATCCCTCCCAGCATCAGTTTTTTCCAATGAGTCAACTCTTTGCATGAGGTGGCCAAAGTACTGGAGTTTCAGCTTTAGCATCATTCCTTCCAAAGAACACTCAGGGCTAATCTCCTTTAGAATGGACTGGTTGGATCTCCTTGCAGTCCAAGGGACTCTCAAGAGTCTTCTCCAACACCACAGTTCAAAAGCATCAATTCTTCGGTGCTCAGCTTTCTTCACAGTCCAACTCTCACAGCCATACATGACCAGTGGAAAAACCATAGCCTTGACTAGACGGACCTTTGTTGAAAAAGTAATGTCTCTGCTTTTGAATATACTATCTAGGTTGGTCATAACTTTTCCTCCAAGGAGTAAGTGTCTTTTAATTTCATCCGTGAGTGGGCAACCCAAAAAATGTCTGGGTAACTAGAGTTGTAGAAGTTCTCTAGAAGAAACAAGCAGTCTGAGCCCCCCCAGCCCAGTAGTCCTGATTCAGAAAGACAAGCCTCCAGACTTGTCTTTGAATGCCAGTGAGTATTACTTTTAGGAGAGCCAGAAGGCTCTGGAAAAATAGACTCCACTCTTAAAGGGCACACAGAAATCTCACACACTTCAGAATCTAGAACAGAAACACTCATTTGAAAGGAGCCTTGTTCAGAACTTTCTGTTGAGAGTCTCCCAGAGAGGCAAGAGTCAATTGGAGCTCACCTTAGGGACAGAGACACTAACAGCACACTTTTGGGAGCTCGTTTCACCATATGGACACTGGTGCTGGCAAGCATCGGTGTCAGATCCTCCCTCTGGCTTATTAGTACTGAGACCCAGCCCCACCCACCAGCCTATAGGTACAGGTATTACGCCTCTTAAGACCAAGAAAGGATAACAGGCCCTACCACCAGCAGTCTTAAGATCACTGGCCACCTTAAGACCCCTTGAACCCAAAGGCATCCTCAGACCCAGCCCTGTATACAAGAAGGCCCAAGACATGGTTCCACATTCATTGCTGGCACTAGCCCTGGGATCCTTTCAGGGGACTAGGCTTCCAAGATGGCTCAGAGGGTAAAGAATCTGCCTGAAACATAGGAGACACAAGTTTGATCCCTGGGTCAAGAAGATCCCCTGGAAGAGGAAATGGCAACCCACTCCAGTATTCTCACTTGAAAAATCCCTTGGACAGCGGAGCCTGGTAGGCTAAGGTCCCAGGGAGTTGAAAAGAGTTGTACATGACTGAGCGACTAAACACCATCACCCACCAGAGAGCTGACATCAACAGTGGGGCCCTTGGGGCTTTGCATCCAGACCTTCTGGGACACAGCTCTGTCCACACTGGGCCAGTAAGAGACCTGGAGCACTCTAGGCCTTAACCTTGCCCTCCAGTGGGTAGGCAGCAGCTCTAGGAACACTGGATCCTGCAGCCAAATACATTAGGACCCAGTATCACTCATGGGTGGGCCAACACCAGCTCTAGGACCCCAAGGGCTCTGCACCCCACTGCCTCATGACCTAACGTTGCTCTCCAGCAGCCAGCAACCTCCATCCAAATTGGTCCCTAAGAACCAACCAGAATGGGAGTCAGTCACACCTACCAGATTGCTCACCTTAAGCAGTTTGCCACAACAGAAACAGTCCACATAAGAGGCACTGCTGGAGCATTTAGGAGGACTGGGCTGCTAGGACACCTAGGAAATATTCTAAAATAAGACCATTTCTCCAAAGCTGGAAAGCATACCCAAACTACCAAATACATAAAAATAAAACAGAAATTTAGGCAGAAGAAGGTGACAGGGGAATATGTTCCAAATGAAGGAACAGGATAAAACCCCAGAAGAAATAAGTGGAAGTAAAAAAATTTATCTGAGAATGGGAGGTGGGAATTAAGTGACATTGAAAGACCTGTGATGTCACAGCAAATAGATGATCATGTCCACAGAATTTGTCATCAGTCTAATCAGCCACAATGTACTTGTGCAACTTGAAAGTCTATGAAACATTTTTTTTTCTAGTTCCACTGACATTTGTGGTATTATGTATAACATTGTGTTTTACATACTTTTATAATGACAGTCTCCTGGGAATTGTGTACAGAGGTTACAGCACATTATTGAACATGTTTCTTTCCATCTTTCTTGGTTCTACCTTCCAAAACAGAAAGGAAGAAAGAAGATAAAACACTCTAGTTTACTACAGATATAGAGAATTCTATTTAGTGAAGTAACTAGAGTAGTCTGTTAAAAAATATTTTGTATGGATTGTCTTTATTTGAATTTATTATTCTGCCAATAACATGAAATATTACTGAAATATCTATTATTATCCATGTATGAGAATCAGCTCTTTCATACATGGGCAAGTCATCTACTTAGATGTCTCCAGAAATCAGAAGCATAGCATATGTAAGATAAAATCTATATTCTTTAGATTCTTTATGTTTATCTTTATCTTAATAAGTGGTATTACCATTCATGTAGCTTAGGTGTTTTCACCATTTATATCACCTCCCACCTCGATGTGGTAAACAACGCAGGCTCATTTTTCCCATTACACCTCCTGAATCTAGTCATTTCTCATCAGTTACATAGCTGCTTCTAATGTAAGTTACCATCATCTCTTTCTCTTTCTACTGCACAACTAAACTACCTTTCTAACAGGTCTCCTCACTTCTATTCTTTGCCTCCTGACACTCAAGTTAGGAGAAGCTCAAGTAATTCTTTTAAAGCCTTTATCAGATCATTATAATGCCCTGCCCTGACCCTAACTTGCCATGGTTTTCTATAACTCTTTCTATAAAGTTCAAATACTGAATAGTTGCCTTCAAGGCTCATCAAGCTCTGGCCCTGTGCTTTCTCCAACTTTCTCTCCTTACCCTCTGCATGATGTCTCAGCAGAACCATACCAGTTTCCAAGCCAACTGAGTCTCAGGTAAATTCAGCTCCATTCTGTTTCACTATGGTGCTCTTCCCTCTGGGTAGCAGACTTGTCTCCAAAAAATTGCTGGTTTTATGCTCTCACTGTTTTCATGTCTCTGGTGAATTTTTACCCCACAATAAAAGATTCTCCAATTAAATAATATAAAAATAGTCCTCCTATAATACTCAAGCTCCTTTCTTGCTTTAATTTTGAAGTATTGTATTTTTCAATTCTTAACATATTATTTAACTATATGTTGTTTTGCTGTTGATTACACCATAAATTATATGATGCCAACATTGTTTTCCCAGAGTCCATAATAGAATCTAAATAAATAAGTAAATACATATTTATTCAATGACTGAATGAGTTAATATATTCTAATGTCCTTATATATTAACTAGAGTGTGATGACTGTACTGAAAGACTTTGGTCAAGTCAGAAGAACTGAAATTCAGAGCTGTCTCTGTCTAAATAGTGGTGGTTTTAGAAGTTATATTATCCCTCCAGGCCCCATTCCCTGCATCAGTATGCAGTACAGGTGTCTTGAACTACAGCACAATGGAAATCAATGTAGGTTCCACAATAATTTCAAGACTTTGCTCCAGAAAGTCCTCACAGAACCCGCCTGTGCTCATCTTGCCATATTTACTTCTTCCACTCCAAGTGTATGATATATCCTTTCTGATGCACAGTGATTTCTAATAAAGGGACACCCATCAAAGGGGATGTCATTTCTCCAGTTCCCTGGTAAGAAGACAACCCCTCAGGACTGTAGCCATCAATGTTACTGTGCTGACAATGCTCAAAGGAAACAGTGAAATATGTTCTTCCAATTATCTCTTTCTCCTACCATAGCTCATTTACCTCAGAATCTGAGAAACAAGCACATATTTTGTGCTCCCTTACATCCCATACAAATATCATTCTCTGTTTTTCCTCCATGTGGGATGGTGAGTCCAGAATTGCTCACTATAGCATGTATTTGATAAAAACTAGAATCTAGGATGTACATGATTGAGGCTCCAGCTGAGAATGGTTTCCAAAATAGTTGGATGGGATCTTTGTCTCTCAAAATGTTTAAAATTTTTAATCTAAAACCATTGAGTATGCTGTATTTCTCTCAGCCTAATTTATTAATGCAAGATAAGGTAGTTTCATATTTGCATTGCTAATAACCTTCCCTCAAAGTGTGGCAACATCGTATGCTTACAGTGTTCCTTTTTCCCCTAGCTAACCCTGGTAATCTTTTGCAAGGGGACTAACTTTTTAATATAGGTCTCATCACCACATTGTTGCTTTCTTTCTCAGAATTCCTTTAAAGTTTCAGGGATTTGATATCATTTCTATTTATTTATTTAGTTATAGAAGAATATTCTTTGGCAGATGTAATGATAAACATACTGGAAGCCACTGGAGGCAAGCACCTGCTTCTTTCTGTTTGCTTCTCTTTCACCCTGCCTGGAGAAAAAACATTCTTCCAGAGGAAAACTGGAGGTTTCTGTCAATCAAGATGTGGAAAGCATCTTTGTCAGCCTGGGGCCTCCCTCCCCCTCCCTTTGCCAGCTGGCCAGGGCCTTCTTCTGAACTTGCTCCAAGGCCTTGAAAGTTCAAGAGTACATGTTAGTCGCCATTTTCCCTCCCAAAAAGTACAAAGAAAAATGCATAATATATGATAATGGTCAAACTAGTAAGAATTAAAGTAAATGGTGTGATATAAAAAGGATTTCAAACAGGATTAATAATTCTGCAATTTGTTATACAAAGTCAATTTTTTCCACTTGCAGAGCAAAGTTGCCCGGTGGGTTTATTGGTTCACTCATTATTAGGTGTATATCACTTTTATTGTTTCACATTTTTATAGTTTATTAAAAAAAAAAAAAGACATCATTCATGAATAAAACATTCTGGCTCCAGGCTGCTGTGCACTGAGATTGGTCAGAGAGATTATACTGTCCCTGATTTAAAATAATAACCAAACATACAAAGTAAAAATAGCATACTGTTAGATAATCTAGAAGCATATAGAGGGAGTATTCCAAGCTACAAAGATAGTTTGTATTTCGAGGAGATTCCTCAGCATCAATCCCTTTGTCTTCCTTGTCCACTGTCTAGATAGGACCTCTTTAGAACCAGGCCTTTTCATTTCTCCTGGGTCCTTCAGTGACCATGCTTACCTTGATCTGCACTGGTTTACTGTGGCATCTCTCCTCTTTGCTCTTCATCATACAGGATGATGGTGAATCTGATGTGCTATTCATGTGCTGCTGTGAATGGAGACATAAAGCCTGATGGATATATTTCATTTGGCTCTTTTCAATGACTGCACATTTGAGAGTTCAGAGTTAAGTGTCATAAAGTCAATTAGAACTCTATGAGCAATATTTCTGTGCATTTACCCATTGATTTGGTTGGCATGCATGTTATGCTTATCTTGTTCCTGAGAGCTCCAGTGATGTCACTGGGAGGAAGGCCTAGAGATGTGTAAGGGCCCTGTGGCTATACCAGGAGAAATAGACAAGTATGTGGTTTGCCCAATTTGCCAGGAGTTGTTTGTTAGTTTTGTGTGTCTAGATCAGGAGTTAGCCTAATCATGTTGTTCTAACCCAGCACTGCTCATTATGTTTGCAGAGACGTGATCTAGTCATGGCAAAAAGAGATGCTAGAAAAGAATAGAGGAAAAATGGTGAGACTAAAGATATTTTACCCAAGCTTTCTGCATTCCAAGTTTAACAACCATGTTTTCCATTCAGAGTAAATTTTCTATCACTGTTATGATAAAATTTATTTCTGAAAAAAAATCAACAAAGTTTGAAAATTTACCATTTCTCCATGATTTGATGAAGTTGAATTAATGCATTGTTGTTACATGGCAAAAATAACAGGTAAAACAAGAAGGGGACACACCTGTGACTGCAGTTGTTGCCTTTCAAACTGATGGCTTTGCTTAGAATACATCCTTTACTTACATATATCTAAATCTGCAGTCATTTTAGCTTTGCAACATTGTTAATTACCATGATTATTTAATTTCTTTCTAAAAATTGGAAAATTAAAAAAATGAACTCATTTAAAATTGACACTTTCAGTACCGTAAGTTAGCTCACTGTTTCAACTTATTTTACCAAATTGTTAAGTAACTAGATTTTGAAGAAAAAATCGGTTAGTTTTTTGAAATTATTTGTGCTTGACCATGTTTTTTTTTTTTTTTTCCTCTTTTTTTTTTTTCTTTTGTTGGTTATTGGAAATAAGGTAACATATGTGAAAACCTTTGGTATACTGGTAAATCAAAAGACTCCAGGACTGTGGAAACATTACTGTTAAGAGGTAAGGATTATTATAACAGATAATAATGATTTCTCATAAATTACTAATTATGAGTTTCTTATTTCAAAATTCAGACTTAAATTGAAGAAAGTTGGGAAAACCACTAGGCCATTCAGGTATGACCTAAATCAAATCCCTTATGATTATACAGTGGAAGTGACAAATATATTTAAAAAATTAGCTTTAATAGATAGAGTGCCTGAAGAACTATGGATGAAGATTTATGACATTCTATAGGAGGCGGTGACCAAAACCATCTCTAAGAAAAAGAAATGCAACAAGGCAAAATGTTTGCTATTTCATCCATTACAAATAGGAGGCATTATAAGTAGCTGAGCAAAGAGAAGCAAAGGGAAAGAGGAAAAGGAAAGATATAATCAACTGACTGAAGAGTCGCAAAGAATACCAAAGAGAGACAAGAATGGCTTCTTAAGTGAACAATGTAAAGAAAAAAAGGAAAACTATAGAATGGGAAAGACTAGAGATTTATTTTAGATGATTAGGGATGCCTAGGGAATGTTTCATTCAAAGAAAGGCACAATAAAGGACGTAAGTGTTAGGGACCTAACAGAAGCAGAAGAGATTAAGAAGTGGCAGGAAAACACAGAAGAACTATACAAATAAAGTATTAATGACCTGGATAACCATGATGGTGTTATCAGTCACCTAGAGGAAGACATCCTGGGGTGCAAAGTCAAGTGGGCCTTAGCAAGCATCACAATGAACAGTTAATGGAAGTAATCGAATTCCAGCTGGACTATTGAGAGCTTATGGTGAACAATGTCAGATTCATGATCTCCAAAGAAGATTTAGCTTTGGAACCATAGACCCGGCTTGATTGCTCAAACGCTTTTGTGTAGCAGAATTTTATTAAAGTATAAAACGGGACAGAGAAACCTTCTGACATAGTCATAAGTAGGGGGACAGAGAATGCCCCTTTTGCTAGTCTTAGCAAGGAAGCTCTATACTTTTTTAATTGGTTATTATAGTAAATCATGGAGAAGGCAATGGCACCCCACTCCAGTACTCTTGTCTGGAAAATCCCATGGATGGAGGAGCCTGGTGGGCTGCAGTCCATGGGGTTGCTAAGAGTCAGACATGACTGAGCAACTTCACTTTCACTTTTCACTTTCCTGCATTGGAAAAGGAAATGGCAAGAACCCACTCTAGTGTCCTTGCCTGGAGAATCCAGGGATGGGGGAGCCTGGTGGGCTGGCATGTATGGGGTCGTACAGAGTCGGACATGACTGAAGCGACTTAGCAGCAGCAGGAGCAGTAAATCAAAAGAATATATCAAGATTGTAAAGGTCTTAACAGATCCACTCCCACAATTTATATTTTAAATTAAATTAGGACTAACAATAGAAAGATCTTACCAGACCCACTCCCATAATACACATTTTAAGATGACAGGATTAGTCAGAAGGTTCTCAGGAAGGAGAAATATGTCCTGAAGCAAGATACATAGTTGTCATATAATCTTTGGTACAGAGTTTAAGGAAAAACATATCCTTGAGCAAGATGAGTTATTTTGCTGTGCAATCATCAGCTTTGGGCTTAAAGGAAAAAAAAAAAAACAAAAAACAAACAAAAAAAAAAAACCTTGTTGTCCCTTTCTCTTCCTTGAGAACCCCAGACCCCACTTCTCTCCTCTGGTACCCTGGACTTCTTATCATCATATCTAGAAATTAACTCTCTCAGCATCACAATGAACAAAGTTAGTAGAGGTGATGGAATTCCAGCTGAGCTATTTCAAATCCTAAAAGATGATGCTGTTAAAGTGCTGCACTCAATATACCACCAAATTTAGAAATACTCAGTAGTGTCCACAAGACTGGAAAAGGTTAGTTTTCATTCCAGTCTCAAAGAAGGACGATGCTGAAGAATCTTCAAACTACTGTATAACTGTATTCATCTCACACCCTATCAAGATAATGCTCAAAATCCATCATTAGGCTTCAGCACTACATGAGCCAATAACTTCCAGATGTACAAGCTGGATTTAGAAAAAGCAGAAGAATCACATGTCAAATTTCCAACACCCATTGGATCTTAGAAAAAGCAAGGGAATTTCAGAAAAACATCTACTGCTTCATTGACTATGCTAAAGCTCTGATTGTGTGGATCACAACAAGCTATGTAAAATTAATAAAGGTATGGGAATACCAGATCACCTTACCTGCCTTCTGAGAAACCTGTATGCACATCAAGAAGCAACAGTCATAACCTAACATGGAAAGATGTGTACTGTCTGCTGTGTGCTGAGTTTAGTTGCTCGGTCATGTCTGACTCTTTGGGACCCCATGGACTGTCCTCTGTCGATGGAGATTCTCAAGCCAAGAATACTTGTGTGGGTGGAGATTATCAAGGCAAGAGTACTTGTGTGGGTTGCCATGCCTTTCTCCAAGGGATCTTCCTAACCCAGGGATCGAACCCAGGGTTCCTGCATTGCAGGTCAATTCTCTACCATCTGATCCACCAGGAAAGCCCAACACTGAAAAATGGACTGATTCAAAATTGGGAAAGGAATAAATCAATGCTCTATATTGTCACCTTTTTATTTAATTTATATGCAGAATACATCATGAGAAATGCCAGACTGGATGCAGCACAAGCTGGAATCAAGATTGCTGGGAGAAATATCAAGAACCACAGATATGCAGATGACACCACCATAATGGCAAATAGCAAAGAGGAACTGACAAGCTTCTTGATGAAGGTGAAAGTGAAAGACTGGCTTAAAATTCAGAATTCAAAAAAAAATGAAGATCATGGCATCTGGTCCCATCAGTTCAGTTCAGTTCAGTTCAGTTCAGTCAGTCAATTGTGTCAGAATCTTTGCAACCCCATGAACTGCATCATGCCCAGGAATCCCTGTCAATCAACAACTCCCAGAGTTTAGTCAAACTCATTTCCATTTATTAAAACAAAAACAAAAACAAAAACGGGGCTCCGAAATCACTACAGATGGTGACTGCAGCCATGAAATAAAAAGATGCTTATTCCTTGGAAGAAAAGTTATGACCAACCTATATAGCATATTAAAAAGCATAGATATTACTTTGCCAACAAAAGTCCATCTGATAAAGGTTATAGTTTTTCCAGTAGTCATGTATGGAAGTGAGAAAGCTGAGCACTGAAAAATTGTTGCTTTTGAACTGTGGTATTGGATAAGACTCTTGAGAGCCCCTTGGACAGCAAGGAGATCCAACCAGTCCATCCTAAAGGAAATCAGTCCTGAATGTTCATTGGAAGGACTGATGTTGAAGCTGAAACATGAATACTTTAGCCACCTGATGCTAAGAGCTGACTCATTTGAAAGACCCTGATGCTGGGAAAGATTGAAAGCAGGAGGAGAAGGGGACAACAGAGGATGAGATGGCATCACTGACTCAATGGACATAAGTTTGAGTAAACTCAGGGAATTGGTGATGGACAGGGAGGCCTGGTGTGCTGCAGTCCATGGGGTAACAAATAGCTGGACAGACTGAGCAACTGGACTGAACTGACTGATGTACATCCAGTCAGGGATGCCATCCAATGATCTCATCCTCTATCATCCCTTTCTTCTCCTGCCTTCAATCTTTCTCAGCATCAGGGTCTTTTCCAATGAGTCAGTTCTTCACATCAGGTGGACAAAATATCAGCGTTTCAGTGTCCACATCAGTTCTTCTAATGAATATTCAGGACTGATTTCCTTTAGGATGGACTGATTGGATCTCCCTGAAGTCCAAGAGACTCTCAAGAGTCTTCTGCAACACCATAGTTCAAAAGCATCAATTCTTTGGTGCTCAGCTTTCTTTATAGTCCAACTCTCACATCCATACATCACCACTGGAAAAACAATAGCTTTTACTAGACAAACCTTTGTTGGCAAACTAATGTCTCTGCTGTTTAATACACTGTCTAGGTTGGTCACAGCTTTTCTTCCAAGGAGCAAGCATCTTTTAATTTAATGGCTGCAGCCACCATCTGCAGGGATTTTGGAGCCCAAAAAATAAATGTCACTGTTTGCATTGTTTCCCCATCTATTTGCCAAGAAGTGATGGGGCCAGATGCCATGATCTTTGCAGAATGCTGAGTTTTAGCCAACTTTTTCACTCTCCTCTTTCACTTTCACCAAGAGACTCTTTAGTTCTTCACTTTCTGCCTTAAAGGTGGTGTTATTTGCATATCTGAAGTTACTGATATTTCTGCCAGCAGTCTTGATTCCAGCTTGTGCTTCATCAAGCGCAGCATTCCTCATGATGTACCCTGCATATAAATTAAATAAGCAGGGTGACAGTATACAGCCTTGATGCACTCCTTTTCCTATTTGAAATCAGTCTGTTGTTCCATGTCCACTTCTAACTGTTGCTTCTTGACCTGCATACAGATTTCTCAGGAAATCACTTCATGGCATCCCATCACTTCATGGCAAATAGATGCGGTAAAATGGAAACAATAACAGATTGTTTCTGTGGGCTCCAAAATCACTGTGGACAGTGACTGCAGCCATGAAATTAAAAGACATTTGATCCTTGGAAGAAAAGCTATGACAAACCTAGATAATGTATTAAAAAGAAGAGACATCACTTTGCCAACAAGGGCCATATAGTCAAACTATAGGTTTTCCAGTAGTCATGTATGGATGTGAGAGTTGGACCATAAAAAAGGCTGAGCACCAGTGAATTGATGCTTTTGAACTGTGGTGCTGAAGAAGACTCTTGAGAGTCCCTTGGACTGCATAAGATCAAGCCAGTCAATCCTAAATGAAATTAACCCTGCCTATTCACTGGAAGGATTGATGCTGAAACTGAAGCTCCAATACTTTGGCCACCTGATGGTGTTATGCCCAGAGTCCGAGTCCCCAAAACTGAGAGAATAAGACGTCCACAGCAATGCAAAAGCATGAAGGGGTTTTATTTCTAGCTCGAGCTAGGGCTCCTGCCACATCCAACGCAGTGGAGTGGAGCAAGGAGCCCCGAGCCCAGATTTACAGCAGTATTTATAGGTTTTAGAACAGAGAGTTGGCAAGGGCTAACTGGCTGCAGGAGTTTCCTAGTATTTACTAATTGGCTAATCTTTACTGGCTGCAAGGATTTCCTAGTATTTACTAATTGGCTATTGGCTGCAGGGGGATGTCTTTTACGTCCTGATAAACTCAAACCAGGTTATGAGGAGTATGCTGATTAGACAAGTCCTGGCATCTGCGGGGATGACCTCACTGGGCAATGACTCAGCTTTTCCCGTGAGTCCTATCTTAGTCCCTGAAGCCTATCATGGCGTTTGTTAGGTCCCAACAATGGTAAGAGCTGACTTGTTGGAAAAGATCCTGATTCTGGGAACTATTGAGGACAGGAGGAGAAAGGGTTAAGAGAGGATGAGGTGTTTGGATGGCATCACTGACTCAATGGACATTAGTTTGAATAAACTCTGGGAAATAATGAAGGAGAGGGAAGCCTGGAGTGATGCAGCATATGGGGTCACAAAGAGTTGGACATGACTGATTGACTAAACAACAACAATATTATTTCATTCCCCTCTAAGCTCAAGTTCACATCTATCACTTTACAATTTATTGTGTGGAAGGCAACGGGATTGCTTCTAAACATATTAATTTATATTTCAAATAGGAATAAAACTACTCAATCAGTTTGATCCATCATTTTGACCCCTGTCACTCATCATATTCATGCGATAATTAAGTGAATGAAATATGATAGAAATATCCAGTTTTCTACTATGGTGTCTGTGATATAAAAATGTAATCACTAAAACAACATTTGTCCATTTTAGGATCTTACTCAGGTATACAAAGCAACCCAATCAGAGAATATACATTGGAAAAAATTTGTCTTGATGCCATGGTTAGGCTTCCTTAGAATGAGAAATCAAAATCACTGCAGATGGTGCCTGCAGCCATGAAATTAAAAGACACTTGATCCTTGGAAGAAAAGTTATAACAAACTTAGATACCATATTAAAAAGTAGAGACATTATTTGCAAACAAAGGTCTATCTAGTCAAAGCTATGGTTTTTCCAATAGTCATGTATGGATATGAGAGTTGGACTATAAAGAAAGCTGAACACCAAAGACTGATGCTTTTGGACTGTGGTGTTGGAGAAGATTCTTGAGAGTCTCTTGGATTGCAAGATGATCAAACCAGTCCATCCCAAAGGAAATCAGTCCTGAATATTCATTGGAAGGACTAATGCTGAAGCTGAAACTCCAATACTTTGGCCACCTGATGCAAAGACCTGACTCATTGGAAAAGACTCTGAAGCTGGGAAAGATTGAAGGCAGGAGAAGGGAATGATAGAGAATGAGACATTTGGATGGCATCACTGACTCAATAGACATGAGTTTGAGCAATCTCTGGGAGCTGGTGTTGGACAGGGAAGTCTGGCATGTTGCAGTCCATGGGGTTGCAAAGAGTTGGAAATGGCTGAGTGAACTGAACTGAACTTAACTGAGGATGAGAAAAGAAAGGCATAGCTTTCCATAACTGTAGATAATACACAGCCTATTGAGTTCCCTGGTGGCTCAGATGGTAAAGAATCTGCCTGCAATTCAGGAGACCCAGTTCAATCCCTGGGTTGTGAAGGTCCCCTGGAGAAGGAAGTAGCAACCCTCTCCACTTTTATGGCCTGGAGAATTCCATGGACTGTAAACTTTCATTTTCTACTATTCTTTCCTGGGAAATCCCATGGACAGAGGAGTCTGCTGGGCTACAGTCCATGGGTTTGCAAAGAATTGAACACAACTGAGCGACTAACAGTTTATTGGAGAGCCATCATGTGTAATGGGGCCACTCTGCAGAAAGTACCAACTTGCAATACTTATGATAAAGAAGAAGCTTAACCAGAACATAACATAAGGGAGCTCCTAGACTTTTCTACCTTATTCCTGATGAAGTAGAACCTGGAGCATGCCTTGGAGAAGAGTCAAATGGGCATCTTACGCAGAGACAGCTGTTAGCATCAGCAATATGTTATAAATGTGATCTGTCAAAACTGTCCCTGAAGAAGAAAAACTTAAAGACCCAACAGATTCTCAAATGTCTAGAAATATGATTTTCTGTTTCAACTTCAAAATAATCTCTTGGCTTCTTCAGCAAATGCATATAGATTTCCCTAAGAGTTTTGTTTTTCCAGAGCATCCCAGAATAAAATATGTTTTAGCGCTACAGGGCTACTTTATATCCTTTTCTCAACATTAAAGTTTTTCATTTCTTTCACAGTTTGTTGAGTCATGTATAATTAGGGTAATATTGATATATTGATAAACAAAGTTGTTACTGATAAAATATAGTGAAAAGCATAAAATGGATATATCAGGTCATATATAACTCAGTTGAGCTTTTGGAAAAATAAGCATCTTTGCATCATTGTAAAATAGGATAATATGTTGTCTGCATTTTTTTATTTGCAAGGATTTTACATTAGAGTTGCACTTAATAGATTCAGGAAGTGTGTCTGAAATTTTGGGGTTCATATTTAGCGCATGCAGGAAATATAAGAAAGTAATTTTTTGAGAGTCTAGATGGAAAAAAATCAATTATATCTTATTTCCAATTCTAATGTATAAAAGAAATAGAGCTCTATACTGAAAAAGAAGGTGAAAATAGTGTTGTAAATAGTTTTATGCGAGGCAAAATTCCATTTCTGTAAAAATGTTGTCTTTGTTCAAACAATCAGACATTGGCAAATAGCATGTAAATGACAGAAAGAAGGTGAGCTGGGCTCAGATAAGTTAAGTACATCAGCCATACAACAGAACACACAAAAGATGCAGCTTATTAATGCTTCTCATTAATTATGAGTCACTTAAAATTGGAAAATTCAAATAAGGTCAAGTCATGAGATTGGTTTCTTCCCTCCTTCCCCAAGTTAGTTATATGAGGTTTATTATATTATTATATAAGCACATATATACATGTGTATGTTTCTATTAAATATCAGACACTCAGAATAATATACTCAAAATGTCAATTTCTTCACAAATACACACACACACACACACACACACTATACTTAAAAGTCTTGTCAAAGGATATTAGTTCTATTATTACTTATTAAAAGTTAGTAATGGGCTGCCTTTCTGGGTGCCTGATGTCCTCTGTCAGCATTCAGTTATTTTGTGGAATTTGCTCAGTGTTCAAAGGTTCTTTCAATGAATTTGTGGGGGAGAAAGTGGTTTCCCCATCCTATGCCTCTGCCATCTTAGGACCGCCTCCTTATTAAAAGTTAGAAACAATTTATTGTTGTTAATTAGAAACTAAGTTGTGTACAATTCTTTGCAACCCCATGGACTGTAGCGTGCCATGTCCCTCTATTCTCTGCTGTCTCCTGGAGTTTGCTCAAATTCATGTCCATTGAGTCAGAGATGCTATCTAACCATTTCATCTTCTGCTACCCCCTTTCCCTTTTGCTTCCAATACTTCCTGTCATCAGAGTCTTTTCGAATGAGTTGGATCTTCCAATCAGGTGGGCAAAATGAATATTCAGGGTTGATTTCAATTATGATTGACTGATTTGATCTCCTTGCTGTCCTAGCAACCCACTGCAGTATTCTTGCCTGGAGATTTTCATGGAGAAGACTGGCAGCCTACAGTCCATGGGGCTGCAAAATGTGGGACATGAAGGAGCAACTTTTACTTTCACACTTTCACTTGCTGTCCAAGGATTTCTCAAGAGTCTTCTCCAGCACCACAATTCAAAAGCATCAATTCTTTGGCACTCATCCTTCTTTATGGTCCAACACTCACATCTGTACATGACTATTAGGAAAAAAAACCCAACATAGCTTTGACTATATGGAACTTTGCAGGCAAAGTGATGTTGCCAATTTTAATACTAAGTCTGTTTTTTTTTTTTTTTTTTTTTTTTTTTTTTATAGCTTCTCTTTCAGGGAGCACAGCTCAGTTGGTTAAGAATCCATCTGCAATACAGGAAACCCCGGTTCCATTCGAGAGTCAGAAAGATCCTCTGGAGAAGGAATAGGCTACCCACTCCAGTATTCTTGGGCTTCCCTTGTGGCTCAGCTGGTAAAGAATCTGCCTGTAACATGGGAGACCTGGATTGGGAAGATCCCCTGGAGAAGGGAAAGGCTACCCACTCCAGTATTCTGGCCTGGAGAATACCATGGACTGTTAGTCCACAGGGTCCCAAAGAGTCGGACACGACTGAGCAACTTTCACTTTCACAAGGAGCAAGCATGTTTTAATTTCATTAGCACTGATTTTGGAGCCTCAGAAACTAAAATCTGTCACTGTTTCCATTGTTTCCCCAGCTGCTATTTTTCCTGAAAATCTGCATTCCAGCTTGTTAGTCATCCAGCTGGCATTTCACATGATGTACTCAGCATAAGTTAAATAAGCAGGTGACATACACAGTCTTAAGTTACTCCTTCCCCAATTTTGAACCAGTCATTTCTTTATGTCCATTTCTAACTTTTGTTGCTTGACCTGCATACAGGATTCTCAGAAGACAGGTAAAGCAATGTTGTACTCCCTTTTCCTTAGAAAAAGTTTGTGTATCCACCCAGTCAAAACTTTAGTATAGTCAAGGAAGCAGAAATAGATGTTTTTCTGGAAGTTCCATACTTGTTCCATGATCCAGTGATTTCTGGTACCTCTGCCTCTTCAAAATCCAGATTATCATCTGGAAGTTCTCAGTTCACATATTTTAAAAAGCCTAGCTTGAAGGATTCTGAGCAAAAGTTTACTACCTTGTGAGATGAACAAAACTGTACAGTAGCTGGAACATTTCTTTGGCATTGCCCTTCTTTGGGATTAGATGAAAACTGACTTTTTCCTGTTCTGTAACCACTGCTGAGTTTTCCAAATTTGCTGGCATATTGAGTGCAGCATTTTCACAGAATTATCTTTTAGGGCTGAAATAGCTGAACTGCAACTCCATCATCTCCACCAGCTTTTTTTGTAGTGATGCTTCCTAAGGCCCATTTGACTTTACACTCTGGGACTCTGGCCTTAGACGAGTAACCACACTATCATGCTTATCTGGGTCATTAAGATCTTTCTTGTATACTTTTTCTGAATATTCTTGCCACCTTTTCTTAAAATCCTATGCTTCTCTTAGATCCTTACTGCTTCTGTCCTTTATCATGCCCTTCTTTGCATGAAATGTTCCCATGATATTTCAGATTTTCTTGAAGAGATCTCTAGCTTTTTCCATTTATTGTGTTCCTCTCTTTCCTTGCATTGTTTACTTAAGAAGGGCTTCTTATCTCTCCTTGCTATTTGCTGAGAATCTGCATTCATTTGGGTATATCTTTCCCTTTCTCCCTCACTTTTTACATCTCTTCTCGCCTGTTTTTAAAGCCACCTCAGACAACCACTTTGCCTTCTTGTTTATATTTTACTTTGGGTTGGTTTTGATCACTGCTTCCTGTAAAATATTATGAACTTCCATCCATACTTCTATAGGCAATCTATCTACCAGTTCTAATCTCTTAAATCTATTCTTCACCTCCAGTGTATGCTTATAAGGCACTTGATTTAGGTCATATATGAATGGCCTAGTGATTTTCCATACTTTCTTCAATTTAAGCTGAATTGTGCAATAAGTAGCTCACAATCTGAGACACTGTCTGATCTGGATCTTAGTCTTCCTGATTTAAATAGCATTAAATAAGGGATCAGGAACATAGGGTCTTATGAGCACAATCAATCTGATTTCAGTATTGACCATCTAGTGATGTCCGTGTGAAGAATTGTCTTATTGTGTTGTTAGAAAAGGATGTTTGTTATGACAAGATTATTTTCTTGACAAAATTCTGTTAGCCTTGACTTGCTTCATTTTGTACTCCAAACTAGAGATCAAATTGTCAACATCCGTTGGGTCATCAAAAAAGAAGAGAGTTCCAGAAAAACATCTACTTCTGCTTTATTGACTATGCCAAAACCTTTGACTGTGTGGATCACAATAAACTGTGGAAAATTCTGAAAGAGATGGGAATACCAGACCACCTGATCTACCTCCTGAGAAATTTGTGTGCAGCTCAGGAAGCAACAGTTAGAATTGGATATGGAACAACAGACTGGTTCCAAATTGGGAAAGGAGAACGTCAAGACTGTATATTGTCACCTTGCTTATTTAACTTCTATGCAGAGTACATCATGAGAAACGCTGGACTGGAAGAAATACAAGCTAGAATCAAGATTGCCGGGAGAAATATCAATAACCTCAGATATGCAGATGTCACCACCCTTATGGCAGAAAGTGAAGAAGAATTAAAGAGCTTCTTGATGAAAGTGAAAGAGGAGAGTGAAAAAGTTGGCTTAAAACTCAACAGTCAGAAAACTAAGATCATGGCATCCGGTCCCATTACTTCATGGCAAATAGATGAGGAAACAATAGAAACAGTGGCAGATGTTATTTGTTTATTTATTTATTTTTGGCTTCAAAATCACTGCAGATGTTGACTGCAGCCATGAAATTAAAATAAACTTGCTCATTAAAGAAAAGTTATGACCAACCCAGACAGCATATTAAAAGCAGAGACATTATTTTTTTTAACAAAGTTCTGTCTAGTCAAAGCTATGCTTTGTCCAGTAGTCAGGTATAAATGTGAGAGTTGAACTATAAAGAAAGCTTAGCACCAAAGAATTGATGCTTTTGAGCTGTGGTGTTGGAGAAGACTCTTGAGAGTCGCTTGGCCTGCAAGGAGATCAAATCAGTCAATCCTAAAAGAAATCGTTCCTGAATATTCATTGGAAGGACGGATGCTAAAGCTGAAGCTCCAATACTTTGGCCACCTGATGTGAGGAATTGACTCATTTGAAAAGATCCTGATACTGGGAAAGATTGAAGGCGGGAGGAGAAGGGGACGACAGAGTATGAGAAGGTTGGATGACATCATTAACTCAATGGGAATGAGTTTGAGTAAACTCAAGGAGCTGGTGATGGACAGGGAGGCCTGGTGTGTTTCATTCCATGGGGTCGCAAAGAGTCAGACATAACTGAGCGACTGAACTGAACTGGCCAAACTTGCTTGTTATCCTGGGTGTCTCTTGAATTCTTACTTTTATATTCCAATTCTCTGTGATGAAAAAAACATCTCTTTTTGGTGTTAGTTCTAGAAAGTGCTGTAGGTCTTCATAGAACCAGTCAAGTTCAGCATTTTTGGCAACAGTGTTTGGGACATAGACTTGGATTGCTGTGATGTTGAATGTTTTGCCCTGGTAATGAACCAAGATCATTCTGTTTTTGAGACTACACCCAAACATTGCATTTTGGACCCTTTTGTTGGCTATGAATGCTACTTCTTTTCATCTAAGGATTTATGCCCACTGTATCAACTTCAGTTCAGTTCAGTCACTCAGTTGTGTCCAACTCTTTGCGACCCCATGAATCGCAGCACGCCAGGCCTCCCTGTCCATCACCAACTCCTGGAGTTCTCAGTCTTTAATAAGGCATCAGGAACATGGGGTTTTATGAGATAATATATTTCATCAAGATTTTAACTTTAAGGAATAAGACTATAGGGCATAGCTCATGATATAAAATGACATGAAAAATATAATTGAAATCTGTGTATGAACTGGTACAATTTTAAGTAAATGCATAGAAATGCCTGAAGTCAAAGGACATTAATTTTCTAGAATGATGAGATAATATGTAAATTTTATCCCCCCCATTTCTTATAAGTTTACATTTTACAAAATCTCATTCTGCAAATATAGATTATATTTGTTATTATAAAAACAAAATGCCAAGTTTTTTAGAATTTATTTTCTATTAAATGCTCTGAAAAAAGTAAAAAAACAACAACAACAAATCCCAGAATGATATCTATTTATGATTCTATATATTTAAACATACCTATATCTGTTTATCTATGTATTTGTTTATCTATCATTTTAAGTGATACATAACATAACAATAGTAAATGAAACTTAAATGGTGGATGTGGCTGGGTGAGGATGGGGTTAGTTAGGCTAGATAGTAAAGATAAAAATGTTGGGTTAATATTTGAAATAAAGATGAATGAAGTAAGGAAGTCAGAATAAGAAGGATTGAGATAAGAATATTTGAAGTGGCAGGAATAGAAGCAAAAGGCTTTAACATGGAATCAAGTTTAGCAATCTCAAAAAAGGAAAAAATATATATATTGATTTGCAGAGCCAAGACATTATAAAAATAAGTAAAATAAGATTGTGAGGGTCTTCTAGGTTATGTTAAGAAATTTGGGTTTACTTCTCAACATTTTGGTAAATAAACGGTGGAATTTTAATAAGTAGTATTTTTCTATAATTTATATGTCTTATAGATAATTGGTTTTGTTGTATAGAGAACAAATATTAAAAGGGAAGGTTTCAAAAACATGAATAAAATTAAGATATCACAGAAAACTAAAATGGAAAAGATATGAGAAGATAATTGTTTGAGCTAAGGCAGAAGTATTGGAAGTGGCAAAATTTCCCAGGTTTGGAACAAATTTGAGTATATTTTATATGGGACATGAGGGAATAACTGGTGAAGTAATTAACAATAACAAGTATATTTTTGTCTAAGTGCCAGTTTTAATGATTTATTTACTGTCATGAAAAACTGGGAAGGACAGGATGCAGTAGGTTAAGAAAAATCTAGAATATTAGATATGTTAACCTAATATCAGAGAAGATATTGCAATATTTAAGTTTGAAATATAAGAAAGACATTGAGGCTGAAAAATATAAATTTTGGAGTAAAAAACATATACATGGAACTTAGAAGAAACACTGAAAATAGAAAGAAATTTAGGGCATTCACCACTAAATGCTGATTTTGCTACAGAGATAAGATATTCTGGAACTAGCCAGTATAATAAAATTTTCTAAACAATGTCAGTGAAACAATGAGAAATATGTCTGTATCTAGAGATAAAAATAAATTTTGACCTAATCTTAAATCATTAACCTCTGAAAACCAAATTACACAGGCAGACTATTGAGTGAAATCACAATCTAGCATAAGTGCAAATCATGCTCCCAAATTTCAGTTATTCTAATAACATGGTAATTACAGTATATCCACAGAGTAAATCATCTAGTTATTGACATCCTTTGAAATAAAGTACAACAACACAAGAGAAGACTCTTCCAACAACACAAGAGAAGACTCTACACATGGGCATCACCAGATGGTCAACACCAAAATCAGATTGAGATTATATGCTTTGCAGCCAAAGATGGAGGAGCTCTATATAGTCAACAAAAACAAGACCAGGAGCTGACTGTGGCTCAGATCATGAACTCCCTATTGCCAAATTCAGACTTAAATTGAAGAAAGTAGGGAAAAGCATTAGACCATTCAGGTATGACCTAAATCAAATCCCTTATGATTATACACTGGAAGTGAGAATAGATTTAAGGGCCTAGATCTGATAGATAGAGTGCCTGATGAACTATGGAATGAAGTTCGTGACATTGGACAGGAGACAGGGATCAAGACCATCCCCATGGAAAATAAATGCAAAAAAGCAAAATGGCTGTCTGGGGAGGCCTTACAAATAGCTGTGAAAAGAACAGAGGTGAAAAGCAAAGGAGAAAAGGAAAGATACAGGCATCTGAATGCAGAGTTCCAGAGAATAGCAAGAAGAGATAAGGAAGCCTTCTTCAGCGATCAATGCAAAGAAATAGAGGAAAACAACAGAATGGGAAAGACTAGATATCTCTTCAAGAAAATTAGAGATATCAAGGGAACATTTCATGCAAAGATGGGCTCGATAAAGGACAGAAATGGTCTGGACCTAACAGAAGCAGAAGATATTCAGAAGAGATGGCAGGAATACACAGAAGAACTGTACAAAAAAGATCTTTACGACAAAGATAATCACGATGGTGTGATCATTCATCTAGAGCCAGACATCCTGGAATGTGAAGTCAAGTGGACCTTAGAAAACATCACTACGAACAAAGCTAGTGGAGGTGATGGAATTCCAGTTGAGCTGTTTCAAATCCTGAAAGATGATGCTGTGAAAGTGCTGTACTCAACATGCCAGCAAATTTGGAAAACTCAGCAGTGGCCACATGACTGGAAAAGGTCAGTTTTCATTCCAATCCCAAAGAAAAGCAATGCCAAAGAATGCTCAAACTACCACAGAATTCCACTCATCTCACATGCTAGTAAAGTAATGCTCAAAATTCTCCAAGCCAGGCTTCAGCAATACATGAACCGTGAACTTCCTGATGTTCAAGCTGGTTTTAGAAAAAACAGAAGAACCAGAGATCAAATTGCCAATGTCCGCTGGATCATGTAAAAAGCAAGAGAGTTCCAGAAAAACATCTATTTCTGCTTTCTTGACTATGCCAAAGCTGACTGTGTGGATCACAATAAACTGTGGAAAATTCTGAAAGAGATAGGAATGCCAGACTACCTGGCCTGCCTCTTGAGAAACCTATATGCAGGTCAAGAAGCAACAGTTAGAACTGGACATGGAACAACAGACTGGTTCGAAACAGGGAAAAGAGTACGTCAAGGCTGTATATTGTCACCCTGCTTGTTTAACTTATATGCAGAGTACATCATGAGAAACGCTGGACTGGAAGAAACACGAGCTGGAATCAAGATTGCCAGAAGAAATATTAATAACCTCAGATATGCAGATGACACCACCCTTATGGAAGAAAGTGAAGAAGAACTAAAAAGCCTGTTGATGAAAGTGAAAGAGGAGAGTAAAAATGTTGGCTTAAAGCTCAACATTCAGAAAACGAAGATCATGGCATCCAGTCCTGTCATTTCATGGGAAGTAGATGGGGAAACAGTGGAAACAGTGTCAGACTTTATTTTTTGGGGGGCTCCAAAATCACTGCAGATGGTGACTGCAGCCATGAAATTAAAAGATGCTTACTCCTTGGAAGAAAAGTTATGACCAACCTAGATAGCATATTCAAAAGCAGAGACATTACTTTGCCAACTAAAGTCTGTCTAGCCAAGGCTATGGTTTTTACAGTGGTCATGTATGGATGTGAGAGTTGGACTGTGAAGAACTCTGAGCGCTGAAGAATTTATGCTTTTGAACTGTGGTGTTGGAGAAGACTCTTGAGAGTCCCTTGGACTGCAAGGAGATCCAACCAATCCATTCTGAAGGAGATCAGCCCTGGAATTTCTTTGGAAGGAATGATGCTAAAGCTGAAACTCCACTACTTTGGCCACCTTATGAGAAGAGTTGACTTGTTGGAAAAGACTCTGATGCCAGGATGGATTGTGGGCAAGAGGAGAAGGGGACGACAGAGGTTGAGATGGCTGGATGGCATCACTGACTCAATGGACGTGAGTTTGAGTGAACTCCGGGAGTTGGTGATGGAGAGGGAGGCCTGGCGTGCTGTGATTCATGGGGTCACAAAGAGTCAGACACTACTGAGAGACTGAACTGAACTGAAATAAAGTAATCTAGCAATCTCCTCTCAATGATGATAGCCAGCATATTACAGGTTTTCAGAGAAGTAAAATGCTTTTTTATCTCACATTTCCCCCGACCCAATATCTTAATTGACATCTATTTTCTATCCTTCTATTTTCTTCCCTGGGGTTACTTGGTGTCTCAGCTGGTAAAAGAATCCAACTGCAATGTAGGACACTCCAGTTCAATTCTTGGGTCGGGAAGATCCATTGGAGAAGGGATAGGTTACTTACTACAGTATTCCTGGGTTTCCCTGGTATCTCAGCAAGCTTCCACAAGCCTCTTATCATTGTACAACAGCGGGCAGACAGATTGGAAACCACAGTTACAGAAAATTAACCAAACTGAGATCACAGCCTTGTCCAACTCAATGAAACTATGCGCCATGCCATGTAAGGCCACCCAAGAAAGACAGGTCATGGTGGAGAGTTCTGACAAAACATGATGCACTGGAGAAGGGAATGGCAAACCATTTCAGTATTCTTGCCTTGAGAATCCCATGAGCATTATGAAAAGGCAAATATACATGGCATTGAACGTGAACTTCCCAGGTAAGTATGTGCCCAATATACTTCTGGAGAAAGGTGGATAAATAGCTCCAGAAAGAATGAAGAGACTGTGCCAAAATGAAAACAATACACATTTGTGGTTGTGACTGGTGATGGAAGAAAAATCCAATGTTGTAAAGAACAATATTGCATAAGAACCTGGAATATTAGGTCCATTAACCAAGGTAAATTGGAAATGGTCAAAGTGGAGATGGCCAGAGTGAACGTCGACATTTTAGGAATCAGTGAAATAAAAAGGACTGGAATGGGCAAACTTAGTTCAGATGACCATTATATCTGCTACCATGGGCAAGAATCTCTTAGAAGTGGAGTCGTCTTCATAGTCAAAAAAAGAGTTCAAAATGTAGTACTTCAGCACAATATCAAAAATGACTGATTTCTTTTCTTTCCCAAGCAAAACATTCAGTATCACAGTAATCCATGTCTATGCGCCAAAAAGCTGAAGTTGAATGGTTCTATGAAGACCTACAAGACCTTCTAGAACTAACACCAAAAAAAGATGTCCTTTTCATCATAGGGAAATGGAATGCAAAAGTAGGAAGTCAAGAGATACCTGGAGTAACAGGCAAGTTTGGCCTTGGAATACAAAATGAAGCAGGGCAAAGTCTAACAGAGTTTGGCCAAGAGAATGCACTGGTCATAGCAAACACCCTCTTCCAACAATACAAGAGATAACTCTACATATGGACATCACCAGATGGTCAATAACAAAATCAGATTGATTATATCCTTTGCAGCCAAATATGGAAAATCTCTATATACTCAGCAAAAACGAGAACAGGAGCTGACTGAGGATCAGATCATGAACTACTTATTGCAAAATTCAGACTTAAATTGAAGAAAGTAGGGAAAACCACTAGGCCATTCAGGTGTGACCTAAATCAAATCCCTTATTATTATACAGTGGCCTAGGGACTGTCTGAAAGTCGATAAATTTCAGAATGGGAATAAATCTGGAAAAGTCTGTCCCCAAATTTGTATAGATCTCTAACTACATAAATTACTTTTCATTTACAGATCCACAGAAGAGAAACAAGGGCCCTTGCAGGAAGTTACACTTAAAATACTGAATATAGACTTCAGCTACTACTACAAGGATAAGAATTACAGGTTTAGGTGAAGCTAAGTTCAGTTCAGTTTAGTTCAGTTCAGTCGCTCAATTGTGCTGACTCTTTTTGACTGCATGAACTGCAGCACACCAGGCTTCCCTGTTCATTACCAATTACCAGAGCTTATTCAAACTCATGTCCATTGAGTTGGTGATGCCATCCAACCATCTCATCCTCTGTCATCCCCTTCTTCCGCCTTCAATCTTTCCCAGTATCAGGGTCTTTTCAAATGAGTCAGTTCTTCACATCAGATGGCCAAAGTATTGGAGTTTCAGTGTCAGCATCAGTCCTTCCAATGAATATTCAAGACTGATGTCCTTTAGGATGGACTGATTTGATCTTACAGTTCAAGGGACTCTCAAGAGTCTTCTCCAACACCAAGTTCAAAAGTATCAATTCTTCAGCACTCAGCTTTCTTTATAGTCCAACTCTCACATCCATACATGACTACTGGAAAAAGCATAGCTGAGATTAGATGGACTTTTGTTGGCAAAGTAATGTATCTGCTTTATAGTATGCTGTCTAGGTTGGGCATAACCTTTCTTCCAAGGAGCAAGTTTATTTTAATTTCATGGCTGCAGTCAACATCTGCAGTGATTTTGGAGCCCAAAGAGATAAAGTCTGTAACTGTTTCCATTGTTTCCCTGTCTTTTTGCCATGAAATGTTGGGACCAGATGCCATGATCTTTGTTTTCAGAGTGTTGAATTTTAAGCCAACTTTTTCACTCTCCTTTTTCACTTTCATCATGAGGCTCTTTAGTTCTTCTTCTCTTTCCTCCATAAGGGTGATGTCATCTGCATTTCTGAGGTTATTGATATTTCTCCTGGCAATCTTGATTCCAGCTCGTGCTTCATCCAGCCCAGCATTTCTCATGATGTACTCTGCCTGCAAGTTAAATAAGCAGGGTGTCAATGTATAGACTTAACGTACTCCTTTCCCAGTTTGGAACCAGTCTGTTGTTCCATGTCCAGTTCTAACTGTTGCTTCCTGACCTGCATACAGATTTCTCAGGAGGCAGCTAAGTTAAATGTCTTCAATAAAATAAAAGATCAGCATTTTTAAGAAGATATCAGAGTCCCAAACTTCTAAAAATATCAACAATAATTTTCAATATTGAATCAAATTTTCTAAACATAATAAGGAACAGTAAAATGTGAATAATTATCAAGAGAAAAGGGAATTATTGGAACTATATGCTTAGATGATCAAGATACTGAAATTAGTTGGCAAGAGCATTAAAACTGCTATTATAAACATGCTTAAGAACTTAAATAAAAATATAGGTTAAATAAATAATCAGATTGGGGAATTTCAAAGAGAAATGAAAACTATCAAAAGATGAACCAAATGGAAATTCTCAGAACTGAAAAGTAAAATGAGAAAAATTCCCTGATATACCTTGCACGTGTATGTGCTTCTGCCAGATGGCTGAGTAGAGGGACATGCACTCATCTTCTCCTCCAAGAACTTCAAAATTGCAACTCACTGCTGAAAAACCATTGGCAGGATAATGTTGGGTCCCACCAAAAAAAGATACCCCACATCCAAACTTCAGAGAGAATGAAGAGATGGAGCCAAAACAGAAACAACACCCAGTTCTGGATATGACAGGTGACGGAAGTAAATTCTGATGCTGTAAAGAGCAATATTACATAGGAACCTAGAATGTTAGGTCCATGAATCAAGGCAAATTGCAAGTGGTCACACAGGAGATGGCAAGAGTGAACATCGTCATTTTAGGAATCAGTGAACTGAAATGGACTGGAATGGGTGAATTTAATTCAGATGACCATTATATCTATTATTGTGGGCAAGAGTCTCTTAGAAGAAGTGGAGTAGCCCACATGTCCACAAAAGAGTCCAGAATGCAATACTTGCGTACAAACTCAAAAATGACAGAGTGATCTCTGTTCATTTCCAAGGCAAATCATTCAGTATCACAGCAATCCAAGTCTATACCCCAACCAGTAATGCTGAAGAAGCTGAAGTTGAATGGAAAAGATGTCCTTTTCATCATACGGGAATGGAATGCAAAAGTAGGAAATCAAGACATACCTGGAGCAACAGGCAAGTTTGCCCTTGGAGTACAAAATGAAGCAGGGCAAAGGCTAGCAGAGTTTTGCCAAGAGAATGAACTGATCATAGCAAACACCCTCTTCCAACAACACAAGAGAGGACTCTACACATGTACGTCACCAGACAGTCAATGCCAAAATCAGATTGATTATGTTCTTTGCATCCAAAGATGGAGAAGCTCTATACAGTCAGCTAAAATAAGAGCAGGAGCTGACTGAGGATCAGATCATGAACTGCATTTTGCAAAATTCAGACTTAAATTGAAGAAATAGGGAAAACCAATAGACTATTCAGGTATAACCTAAATTAAATCCCATATGATTGTATAGTGGAAGTGACAAATAGATTCAAGGGATTAGACCTGATATACAGAGTGCCTGAAGAACTATGGACAGAGGTTCATGACACTGTACAGGAGGCAGTGATCAAGAAAATAAATGAAAAAAGGAAGAAAAAGAAATGAAAATGTCAAAATGGTTGCTAGGAAACCTTACAGATAGCTAAGAAAAAAAGAGAAGTGAAAGGCAAAGGAGAAAAGGAAAGATATACCCATATGAATGCGGAGTTCCAAAGAATAGCAAGGAGAGAAAAGGAAGTCTTCTTATGTGATCAATGAAAATAAATAGAGGAGACAATAGATTGGGATAGACTAGAGATCTTTTCAAGAAAATTAGAAATACCTGGGGAATATTTCATGCAAGGATGGGTGCAATAAAGAACAGAAATGGACTGGACCCAAGAGAAGCAGAAGATATTGCGAAAAAGTGGCAAGAATATGCGGAAGGACTATACAAAATAGATCTAAATGATCCAGATAACCATAATAGTGTGATCACTCACTTACAGCCAGACATCCTGGAGTCTGAAGTCAAGTGGGCCTTAGGAAGCATCACTACAAACAAAGCTAGTGGAGATGATGGTATTCCAGTTGAGCTATTTCAAGTCCTAAAAGATGATGTTGTGAAAGTGCTGCACACAGTACACCAGTAAATTTCCATTCCAATACCAAAGTAAGTGAAGTGAAGTGAAGTGAAGTCACTGAGTCATGTCTGACTCTTTATGAGCCCAGGGACTACAGTCTACCAGGCTTCTCTGTCCATGAGATTTTCCAGGCAAGAGTACTGGAGCAGGCAATGTCAAAGAATGTTCAAACTACCACAAAACTGCACTCATCTCACACAATAGCAAAGTATGTTCAAAATTCTCCAAGTGAGACTTCAACAGTAAATGAACTGAGAAATTCCAGATGTTCAAACTGGATTTAGAAAAGGCAGAGGAACCAGAGATCAAATTGCTACCATCCACTGGATCATTGAAAAAGCAAGGGATTTCTGGGAAAACATCTATTCTGCTTAATTGACTATGCCAAATCCTTTGTGTGGATCACAACAAACTGAAAAATTCTTAAAGAAATGGGAATACCAGAACACCTTACCTGTCTCTTGAGAAATCTGTATGCAGGTCAGGAAGTGGAACAACAGACTGGCTCAAAATTGGGAAAGCAGTATGTCAAGGCTGTTAAATTATCACCCTTCTTATTTAACTATATGCAGAGTACCTCATGAGAAAAGTTCGGCTGGATGAAGCACAAGCTGGAATCAAGATTGCTGGGAGAAATATCAATAACCTCAGATATGCAGATACCACACTTATGGCAGGAAGCTAAGATGAATGGAGGAGCCTCTTGATGAAAGTGAAAGAGGAGAGTGAAAAAGCTGGCTTAAAACTCACCATTCGAAAAGAGAACATCATGGCATCCTGTCCCACCCTTTTTATGAGCAATAGATGGGGAAACAATGGAAACATGACAAAGTTTATATTCTTGGGCTCCAAAATCACTGCAGATGGTGACTGCAGCCATAAAATTAAAAGATGCTCCTTGGAAGAAAAGCAATGACCAATCTAGAGAGCATATTAAAAAGCAGGGACATTTCTTTGCTGACAAAGGTCCATGTAGTCAGAGCTATGGTTTTTCCAGTGGTCATATATGGATGTGAGAGTTGGACTATAAAGAAAGCTGAGCACCGACGAACTGATGGTTTTAAACTATGGTGTTGGAAAAAAAACTTTTGAGGGTCCCTTGGAGTGCAAGGAGATCAAACCAATCAATCCTAAAGGAAATCGACCCTGAATATTCATTGGAAAGACTGATGCTGAAGCTGAAGCTCTAATAATTTGGCCACTTGATGCAAATAACTGAGTCATTGAAAAAGACCCTGATGCTGAGAAAGATTGAAGGCAGGAGAAGGGGATGACAGAGGATGAGATGGTTGGATAACATCATCGCCTTGAGGGACATGAGTTTGAGCAGCGTCTAGGAGTTGGTGGTGGACAGGTAAGTCTGGCATGCTGCAGTCCATGGGGTTGCAAAGTGTCAGACATGACTGAGAGACTGAAATGAACTGATACTTAGCATACTCAAGAATGCAAAAGAAAATGCTAAGTGAATTTGCCTAGAGTAGTAGTAAAAGAACCATAAGGAAAATTTTGAAACTATTTTTCATATTTATGTATATATTTGCCATTGTTAGTTCTCTTTGTGCATTTCTATAGATTCGTCTTCCTTTGATATTTCTTTCCAGCCTGAAGAATTTTTTAAAAGACATATGACTTTCTAAAGGGAAGGATATATCACTCTCTTGTGAGTGATGATTTTTCCAACATATGTAAAAGGAGTGCATGTGATGATAGCATAAATAGTGGAAAGAAATTACAGATATCTAGCACCATTTAATTAAGCTTTTTTAAAATATAAATTTATTTATTTTAATTGGCTTTACAACATTTAATATAAATTGAGTGCCATTTGTTAATCATACACTAAAATTTCCAGAACAACTAGTAAAGAGTGAAATGAGTCATATCTAAAATCCAATAAATATATTAAAATATAGAACCAAAATTTATTTAACTCAAAATAAAATTAGAAAAAAATCTAGCAGTATCAATAATTACACTGCATGTATTTGAGATGAAAACTCCAGTTTTAAGTTAAAGACTGCCAATAAGATAAAAATTAAGATTTGTCTATGAATATTCTAAAATATGATACAGATAAGATGAAAATAAAAGTATAAAAATTATATACTATAGAAAATTTAAGCAAAAGAAGACTGGTCTATTAGTTTCTCTTTTAAATAATATTTATTTTTTTGAAGCATAGTTGATTTGCAATAATATATCCATTTCAGGTGTACAGCATAGTATTCAGTATTTTTATAGCTTATACTCCATTAATAATTATTACAAGATAATGACTATAATTTTCTGGGCTATGCAATATATTCTTTTTGCTAATGCTTTTTTTAAAAAAGAAGTTTCTTGATGAAAAAATAATCCTATGGTTACCAGGCAACAAGTGAAATTTGGGTAAATTGGAAGATTTGGATTGACATATACACTGTACCATATACAAACTAGATAATAGCAAAGGAAACTCTACTCAATACATTGTAATGGCCTATATGGGATAAAAATCTAAAAAAAGAGTTGATATATGTATAACTGATTCACTTTGTTGGTCTATTAATTTCTTACTACTATAGTGGCAAATTATCACAAATTCAGCTTCTTAAAACAATACAAACATGTTATCTTAATTTTGGAGGTCAGAAGTGAAAAGTGAGTCCCACTGACCTAAATTCAAGGTGGAGGCAAGTCTGTATTGCGTCAAAGGAAAAATCCATTTCTTTGCCTTTCCCACTTCTAGAAACAATAGGCAATCAAATCATTCTGAATTTTTATTTTTCTGTGCCAGACTCCCTTTCCTGCATCTAACTTTTCCTCACTTTTTAGCTTATAAAAATCCTTGTGTTTGCATTGGACCCACTCAGACAATTCAGTGTAATCTGCCCATTACACGGTCAGCTGATTTAAAACCTTAATTCCCCTTTTCCATAATTTTTTCACAGTCTCTAGGAATTAGTACGTAGACAATTTTAATGGGCTATTATTATGCCCATACCTGGATATACTACATTAATAGTAGATGAAATAAACTACTAGACAAAAATTACTGGCTAAGATAAAGTGAAATATTGCACAATGATATGTTTACTTCATTAAGAATTAAATATTTTAAAAGAAATATCTCTCAGTAATGTTTATAGAACATTAGACACAAAAATCAGTAAGGGTTGAAGATCTGAATAACACAGACAGTATGACCTATTTGGTATTTATAGAAATATCAGAAGATAACTGCAAAATACACATTGTTTTTAAATGAAAATGATATTTCACCAAGATATGTCATAAGCTAGCTCATACGAGAAGGTTTAGACAAGGATTGCAGCCAGCCATGCTCCTCTGTCCATGGGATTCTGCATGCTAGAATACTGGAATGGGTTGCCATGCCCTCCTCCAGGGAATTTTCTGAAACCAGGGATTGAACCCAGGTCTCCCACACTGCAGGAGGATTCTTTACTGACTGAACCACCAGGGAAGCCCAAGAATACTGGAGTGGGTAGCCTATCCCTTCTACAGGGGATCTTCCTGACCCAGGAATCAAATAGAGGTCTCCTGCACTGCAGATGGATTCTTTACCAGCTGAGCTACCAGGGAAGCTCATATTTTCTCACTACACTGAAGTAAAATTAGAAGCTATTTATATACACCAAGGAAAATCCCAAATATTTTCAAACTAAATGGCATAGTTTAAATTGCATAAATGCAAGTAATAAATCACAAGAGAAACTACAAAATATTCAAAACAATTATAAAATAAAGTTTTAAATATTTGGGAGATGCAACTAAATAGTGTTTAGAGGAAATTTTATATTTTAAATAACCCAAGGATTAAAAGAAGAATAATTATTAAAGTTAATTATCAATGTTTATACCTCATAAGTAAATTAAAGCAAAAATAAGTAGAGATATAAAATAAACAGAATAGAAGAAAACAAAATAAAAGACAGATTAGAGAAGTTTATCAAACCAAAGATGTCTATTGAAAAGACTAATAGCTAGAAAGACTGATCAATTGGAATAAGAATGAAAATTATATATTTCTGCATATTTTATAGAAATTAAATTATAATAAAATATAATCATTAATAATATTTTGCCAATACATTTGAGACATTTGATGGAATGAGCAAACTCCTAGAAAGGCACAACATAAAAAAACTGAAATCAGATGAAGTATAAAAACTGAATAGTCTTCTACCAACTACATAAATTATTAAAAACCTTCTCCCACAGACTTATCCACATCCAAAGAGAATTTACTGTTCACCTGAAGAAGCTCCAGCACAGTAAAAAAGTAAATGAATACAAATTTAAAAAAAAACAAACACACAAAAAAAATCTCTTAAACTAAAACTTTTCAATTCTGTCAAATATTTAAGGAAAAATAATAATTTTAAAACACTATTTCAGAAAATATTGAAGATAGGAAAGACAGGCTACAGAATAGGAGAAAATAATAGCAAATGAAGCAACTGACAAACAACTAATCTCAAAAATATACAAGCAACTCCTGCAGCTCAATTCCAGAAAAATAAACGACCCAATCAAAAAATGGGCCAAAGAACTAAACAGACATTTCTCCAAAGAAGACACACAGATGGCTAACAAACAGATGAAAAGATGCTGAACATCACTCATTATCAGACGAATGCAAATCAAAACCACAATGAGGTACTATCTCACGTCAGTCAGAATGGCTGCCATCCAAAACTCTACAAGCAATAAATGCTGGAGAGGGTGTGGAGCAAAGGGAACTCTCTTACACTGTTGGTGGGACTGCAAACTAGTACAGCCACTATGGAAGAGTGTGGAAATTCCTTAAAAAACTGGAAATAGAACTGCCTTATGACCCAGCAATCCCACTGCTGGGCATACACACCAAGGAAACCAGAAATGAAAGAGACATGTGTACCCCAATGTTCATCACAGCACTGTTTATAATAGCCAGGACATGGAAGCAACCTAGAGGTCCATCAGCAGATGAATGGATAAGAAAGCTGTGGTACATATACACACAATACATTTGAATCAGTTCTAATGAGGTGGATGAAACTGGAGCCTATTACACAGAGTGAAGTAAGCCAGAAAGAAAAACACCAATACAGTATAATAATACATATATATGGAATTTAGAAAGATGGTAACAATAACCCTGTATATGAGACAGCAAAAAAGACACAGATGTATAGATCAGTCTTTTGGACTCTGTGGGAGAGGGCAAGGGTGGGGTGATTTGGGAGAATGGCATGGAAGCATGTATATTGTCATATGTGAAATGAATCGCCAGTCCGGGTTCAATGCAGGATACAGGATGCTCAAGGCTGGTGCACTGGGATGACCCAGAGGGATGGGATGGTGTGAGAGGTGGGAGGGGGTTTCAGGATGGGGAGCACATGTACACCCATGGTGGATTCATGTCAATGTATGGCAAAACCAATACAATATTGTAAAATAAAAATAAATAAATAAAATAAAATTGCTTTTTCTGGCTTAAAAAAAGAAAGAAAGACAGGAACACTTTCTAACTCATTGTATAAGGCCAGCATAAATCCGATATAACAAAATGAATAAAAATTAAATTACAATAAAATATATCTTATAAACATAGATGCAAATTTTCTTTAAAATATGTTAGCAATTTGCAATATATCAGTATATGAAAAGGATAGAGCAATATGAACAAGTAGAATTCGTCCAAGCAATTCAAGGATAGCTAATAACTGAGAAGTCAACATAATGTACCTCATTAGTAAAAACAAAAGAATAATTCCATGATTATGTCACATGTTTTTTATGATAAAATATCCCAACAAATCAGGAATAGAAAAAAACTATCTCAATCTGTTAAAAGGTGGATGTAAAACATTGACAGCTAATTATACTTTCTGTGGCAAAATTTCCCATCCCACGTATTTCTTGCACTGTGACCTTCTATTCTGGCTCATCAAGAGTTGGAGTATATATTTGGTCCATTTCAATCTGTTCAGGTATATAACTACATTGACCAATGTAGCAAAGTAGAAGTTATACATTTGACTTCCAAGGCAAAGTCATAAAGGTTTTTTGGCCTAGTTTTCACGTGTGAGGACACAGACTCTGACTACACGGTCGCTGTTAAAATGTTAGTTTGGAAAACCCAGAGAAACCATATGTAGGTCCTCCAGTAAACAGTGCCAGGAGAGGTCTCAACTGACAACCAGAATTAACCACCAGACATATGAGTGAAAGCACATAAACATAATTTTAGCCTCCACTGTTTGAGTCTTCCTCAGCCTTGCAAAAGTTTTCAGTCTTCCTTACAAAAGTCCCTGAGATTGAAGAACAGAGACAAATCATTTTTCTTGTTTAATATTCTAAGAAAATTGGTGATAATAATAAAATATTGGTTTTATTTTACTACATTTTGACATAGACTATTAAGCAGCAATAGTAACTGCAACACCACCATGTAAGATTAGAAACAAAATATAATTAATTATTTTGGAGAAATGTCTATTTAGGTCTTCAGTCCATTTTTTGGATTGGGTGTTTGCTTTTGTTGTTGAGCTGCATAAGCTGTTTGTATATTTTGGAAATTAATATCTTCTTCAGTTACTTTGTTTGTGAGTGTTCCTCCCCATTCTGAGGGCTGTCTTTTTGTCTTGTTTATGGTTTTCTTTGCTGTGAAAAAGCTTTTAAGTTTAATTACATCCAATTTGTTTTCTGTTTGTTTGTTTTCATTATACTAGGAGATGAGTCAAAAGAGTTCTATCTGTGATTTATGTCAAAGTGTGTCCTTCCTATGTTTTCCTCTAAGGGTTTTTATAGTGTCCAGTCTTACATTTAGGTCTTTAATCAATTTTTAGTTTATTTTTCTGTATGGTATTAGGGACTGTTTTAATTTTATTCTTTTACATTTAGCTGTCCAGTTTTCCTAGCACCACTTATTGAAGAGGCTATCTTTTCTCCATTGTATGTCCTTGTTTTTGTCATAGATTAGGTAACTGTGGAGAAGGCAATGGCACCCCACTCCAGTACTCTTGCCTGGAAAATCCCATGGATGGAGGAGCCTGGTAGGCTGCAGTCCATGTGGTCGCTAAGAGTCAGACACGACTGAGCGACTTCACTTTCACTTTTCACTTTCATGCATTGGAGAAGGAAGTGGCAAACCACTCCAGTGTTCTTGCCTGGAGAATCCCAGGGATGGGGGAGCCTAGTGGGCTGTGGTCTATGAGGCTGCACAGAGTCGAACACGATTGAAGCAACATAGCAGCAGCAGGTGACTGTAAATGTTTGGGTTTACCTCTGGATTTGAACCTATTTCCAGGGCAGGGGTAGAAATGCAGATGTACATAATGAATGTATGGACACAGCGGGGGGAAGAGGTGGGATGAATTGGGAAATTGGGATTATCCATTTGGGTAGTAAATATACACTACCATGTGTAAAATAGTAATAGATAGCTAGTGGGGACCTGCTGTATAGCACAGGGAGCTGAGTTCTGTACTCTGTGTTGACCTAGATGAGTGGAATGGAGAAGGGGGGGAGGGCCACAAGAGAGGTTATATATAGATACACATGGCTGAGTTGTTTCACTGTATTGAAGTAACAAATACAACTTTGTAAGGCAACTATACCCCAATTAAATAATAATAATAATAAAAGACATAGTTATCTAATCTCACATCTTGTATTTACTATTATCTGGAAAGCTCTTAAAAATTCAATAAGAAAACACAGAAAAACAACAGGCATAAAGATTGGAAAAAGAAAAAAAAAATCAGATGAAGTTATTGTCTACATAAAATAATCCCAAGAAGTCTACAAAGCAATTAATTTAGAACACTCATGTGAATTTTGCAAGGTCACAAGACAGTTAGCCAATATATTGGGTTGACCAAAATGTTTGCTGTTTTCTTCCTGTATGATGGCTCTAGTAGTGCTTAGTTGCCTTTAACTTTACTGAAATAATTTTCTTAGACTGTATTATTTAAATTTATTTATTTTAATTGGAGGTTAATTACTTTACAATATTGTATTGGTTTTGCCATACATCAACATGAATCTGCCACAGGTGTACACGTGTTCCCCATCCCGATCCCCCTTCCTTCCTCCCTCCCCGTACCATCCCTCTGTTAAAACAGCTGTCATATCATCATGTGTTTAAAAGCAGTTATCAAAATTGGTGAATTTTTGTGTAGCCATTTTTAACATTGAAGATGGAAGAAAAAGAGTACAAATTAAGCTTTATTATTTCAAAAAAGGTAAAAATGAAATTTAAATGAAAATAAAAGATTTGTAAAGCATATGGAGAAACTGCTGTGACTGATCAACAGTGTAAAAGTGGCTTGTAAAGTTTCATGCTGGAGATTTCTCACTGGACAATGCTTCATGGTTGGGTAGACCAGTTGAAGTTGATAGTGATCAAATCAGTATATTAATTGAGAATATTCAGTATTATACCAATGCAGGAGATAGCTAATATACTCAAAATATCCAAATCAAGCTTTGAAAATCATTTGCACCAGCTTGGTTATGTTAATTGCTTTAATGTTTGTGTTACACATAAATGAAAAACACTTCTTGATCATATTTCTGTACGGGATACTGTATTTAAATGTTAGAAAAATTTCTGATTTTTAAAACAAATTGTGATGAGCAATGAATAGTGAATACTGTACGATAATGTGAAATGGAAGATCATGGAGCAAGCGAAATGAACCACTACCAACCACACCAAATGCTGATCTTCATTTAAAGAAAGTGGTGGTGTAGATATGGTGAGATTGGAAGGGACTCTTCTATTATGAGCTCCTTTTGGAAAAGTAAATTATTAATTCCAAAATGTACCACTCTGAATTAGACCACCTGAAAGCAGCACTTGACAAAAGCATCCAGAATTACTCAATAGAAAATATATAATCTTCCATGAGGATAACACAAGAGCATATGTTTATTTGACGATCAAGAAAAAGCTGCTACATCTTGGCTGGGAAGTTCTGATTCATCTGCTGTATTCACCAGACATTGCATCTTTGGACTTGCATTTAATTAGGTCTTTACAAAATTTTCTTAATGGAAAACATTTCCATTCCCTGGAAAACATTTCCATTCCCTGGAAAACTGTAAAAGGCACCTGGAACAGCTCTTTGCTCAAAAAGATAAAAAGTTTTGGGAAGATGTAATTATGAAGTTGCCTTAAAAAACAGCAGAAGGTAGTGGAACAAACCAGTGAATATATTGTTCAATAAAGCTCTTGGTGAAAACAAAGAAATGTGGTTTTTTGTTTGTTTGTTTTTAATTTAAAACCAAAGGAACATTGTGGCCAATGCATTACAAAATCAATTTTTTCTTTTTTTTTTAATGTATTAGGGATAGACACATTGAAAATAAAATAAAAATCAATATCATGCACTATAATATCAAAAAATCATATAAAATACTTAGGGACAAATCTAACAACTCAGACAAAGTTTGTACATATAAATTTATAAAGTGTCACTGAAAAATAAAACAGACCTATATTCATGGAAGGATCCATGATTATCAGACTTACTGTTGTTGAAATGTCAAATCTCTCAGATTGGCCTATAGACATAATACAATTTGATTAATAATGCCAGCAGGTATTTTTATAGTAATTTTATTATAAAAATATTATTCCCTGATTTTGGGTGGCTTGTGATTGAGTGGGAAACAATATAAAGGAATTTACTGAGGTAATGGGAATGTCCTTTTTGCAGATAGGGCTGTACTTTACATAGCTTATGAATTCGTCAAAATTCACTGAACCATCCACTCAAGAATTCTGCATCTACTGTATATAAATTTTACAAAGAATGATAACATTTCTTAATGTTAATATCTTCATTACTGAACTCTAGTTTGTGGATTTGCTTTTTTCCAGTGGAATAATAGTATGAGTTAGTAACTAACTGCTAACTAACTGCTAACTGTCTAATTTCCTTAGGAAAATAAATACAAATATTAAGGCTAGTGGGAACCATATTTGTCAGTGTTGGAGAAGGGATTGACAAATAATAAAGAGTGGGAACTTGATAATGAGCCTTGTGTTAAGGAAAATCTTAAGACAGAAGAAAACTTAAGCCAGATTGAAGGGGTTTGTATTGACCAAATCTAGGGATGTTTAATTATTTAAAGAAATAGTAATGAAAATGCAATCTAATCCATTGACTAAAAATAGAAATTCATGAGCTCATATTGATGTAATGTAAAAAAATTAATTAATATGGGAGAAGGGAAAACTTATTCAGTAGAATAAGTTCAGTTCAGTTCAGTCGCTCAGTCGTGTCCGACTCTTTGCGACCCCATGAATCGCAGCACGCCAGGCCTCCCTGTCTATCACCAACTCCCGGAGTTCACTCAGACTCACATCCATCGAGTCAGTGATGCCATCCAGCCATCTCAACCTCTGTCGTTCCCTTCTCCTCCTGCCCCCAACCCCTCCCAGCATCAGAGTCTTTTACCAGCTAATAAATACAGAAGGAATGATAAAGTTAGATAATCTTCAAAATGATTGCTAAAATTAATAAAGATTATAAAAAGATATTTAAGTAATCTCAAAGTATCGTACAAATTACCTATGACAATTCAGAAAAATCATAACTTTATTGTGAAGAAAGCAGATGGACTCTATTTTAAGAGAATAATCAAAGTGACATCACTAACATGATGTGCTTCCTGTTACAATTTGTGGGGAAGAAAACAGCTTCATTTCTCTGATAATTGCCAAAAATGCATAGAAAATATATATTCGTAAAGTACAATAATGCACAGTTATTATGGGATATTTTATAAAACAATTGACTCTTAATAGTCAAGTTTAAGATAAAGAAATGCTGAGATTAAAGAAAACTAGGAAGATTTCACAAATAAATCTTACAGGTCTTCCTGTATCAAGGAATAGCTACAGAGAACATCACTGAGAAAATTTTAAAAATATTAAGCATTAACTATGGGTTAGATGATAATTTTGTGATTAATGTTAAATTTTCTGATTTTGGTAATTTTACATTGGTAATGTAAGAGAATACCCTTTTCTAAACAACTTAGAAAATCTAGTTTTAAAATAAATGTCACGAAGATATAATACAGTCAATAATATTGTAATAACTTTGCATGGTTATTGATGGTAACTAGACTTATCATGGTGATCATTTCATAGTGTATAAAAATACCAAATCACTATACTGTACACCTTAACATTGTAAGTCACTATACCTCATTAAAAGGTAAATGAAAATATTTATTTATAAAGATCATGATATCAGTTTTACTCTCAAATTATTTTGAAAAAAATATGTTGCATACATGCACACACATACTCACAAAGACACATATGCAGACAGAGAATGATAAAACCAATGAAGCAAAAGGAAAAGAGGTCATTTTGAGGAAAGATTGTCATAAAGTTCCCTGTATTATTCTTGAAATTTTTCTCTAAGTATAAGGTAATGTAAAGATAAAATGTTATACTCACAATGAAGCCTTATCCTATGGCTATTTCTACATTATTGGGTTGAAGTACATACATTAAAACTCATAGAAAGCTAGTAATTCTGAAACCAAATATCAGAAAATTCTATAGGTTGATTTTCTCTTTTAAAAAAGACCAGGTGTGGCTTTCATGAGTATGACTGACAAGTCTTGGAAATGAATTTCTTTTTCTCTAGAGGACAATTGCACTAGCCCTGTATCACCTCTGTTAATCTGCTTCAACCTTGGCCTTAGGTGCCACTGAAAATGAGAATGGTTTTGCCTTTGGGGCCTATTTCATTCATTGATCCTCTGCATAGGCTGACAACTGGAAGGGCAAGTGAATGTGTTTTGTGATCTGTACGGTTGGTCTATAGGGAACAGAGTTGAAACCCTGATATGTTTCACATGCTTTTCAGAAACAGGCCTGGGAAGGTAGTGATTCTACTTTTCTATTCATCTAGCTTGAGACTGAACCCAAGTATGACTGCTTAGAGGAAAATTACTATGGTTCAATGGCTTTGGTTGTGGTTTTAACTAAACACACATTTGCTGAATACCTGCTATGTCCCTAGCTCTATGCCAGGTGGTGATAGTGGCAAAGACCACATGTGCCAATTCAGAAGATGTAAAGAGAAGTGGGTTTGATCCCTGGGTCCGGAAGATCCCCTGGAGGAGGGCATGGCAGTCCACCCAATATTCTTGCCTGGAGAATTCCATGGACGGAGGAGCCTGGTGGGCTACAGTCCATATAGTCGCAAAGAGTCAGATACGACTGAAGCATGTCTGCACATGCCAAGAACAGTGAAGAATAACACTTAAAGAATATGTGGTACCTGATTTCACTATCTTAGATACAACTTGGTAAGAAAAGAAGGGACATGACTAAAACACTAATTAATAAACAATAGAGTTATGTGTTCAGAATGTGTAGTCAAAGTTTCTCTTTCTAAATGACTGTATGTTTTAACTTCTCTTGTACACCCATCCAAATTATTAAAAAAAATTTTTTAAGAAATAAAACTACAATATCAGAGCTAGAAAACAGAGATGAATGCAGACCTCATTCATTAAGGAAGAAAAATAACAATGGCATCATTTGTTGAGCAATTCTTATGAATACTTCTCATACATTATTTTATTTAATCCCTTAAGAATTATCATTATCAAATGTACCTGTGAACCATGACACATAAGGAAGTTAAGTAACTGACCCAAAGTCATATATATTAGAAAGTTCTCCCTCAAGAGAACTGCATATGCAATAATGTAGCATTATGGAATGGAGGGGGTTATAATTTGTATATTTAGAAAAATAAATGATAAATCTCTACAGCTAAATAAGTATTAAAAATCTTTTCCACTAAATGGGCAATATAATTCAAGTCAATTTTAAAAATAGATGCATTACATAATATATTTATTAGGGGTATTTTTTTAGAAGATACATAAAATAATGATGTGTCTTAAGATTCATTGTAACTCAGGCTTTATAAAGTTCAAAAAGAAGTATAATATCTTAAGAGTTAGATAACCATGCAGAACATGGATGGGAAGTAGTCAAGGTATGATCCCCACAGATATGGAAGATCCAGATTATTTCACAAGTCTATACTTTTGAATTAAAGATGCTTAAAAGTAATGTTTAATATTCATGTGATTCAAACTTTTACAGAGTTTAGAAGAAGTAGGAAATATTCCCTTTTAAAGCAACATTTAGATATAAAAGCAACATTTAGAAATAAAAATGAAGAAGACAAAGTAAGAGCAAGTTCTGGTAACACAGAAATTAAAAAAGGCTGCAGGATACAGGCAAGGGTACTAAACAAAATATTGTCAAATAAATTAATCACTGTAGATAATATGCCATGACCAAGGAGACTTTAATCCCAATTAGCAAAGGAGAACTCTATTAATATATTTTATCATTTTAATATTCCTGAGGGGAAATAAAAACATATTCTTTCAAGATTTTCCAAAAAAATTTTGATAAAATTCTATATAATTCCAATAAAAACCCCAAGAATAATATAACATATGCCCAAATTATTATATTTAAAGAAACATTAATTGTTACCATTAAAAATAAGAACAAGAAAATATCTGCCTAGAACACTTTTGAATAATATTTTGAAGGAATATTTAATGCATTGAACCCACTTCTCATGTCTCCTACAGATTCTTTTTTTTCTTTTTTAACTACTAGGGCTACCTGGGAAGCCCCAGTTACATCATAAAATAATATATGGAGTTAGTAGTTGATGGAAAATATTTAATATTATACAATGTGATACTTGAAAAACTCAATGAAATAAAAAGCCTTCATTTGAACAATTAAAGATGTAAGTTGTTTTCTTCTTGAGAGAAATGCAACATCTCTATATAACAGCAATTTTGGGGGCATTTCCATGAAAACTTTCCCAAATCACAATTGTAATAGCAAATATAATCTCTTGATGGGAGCTTTACACTGTTTGGAATTTGTTTGTAAACAAATGTTATACTATTTATTTCATTTTTTCTTTTGGTTTTTAAGATTTCTATAGTAGGCAAAATACTATTAATGTTATTTTCACTTTTTTTTTTTCTGCCAATGGTCCTTGTTTTGCCAACCTCACCAGATCACACAAGTCATTGAATGTGAGTGGCTTTGCAAGCTCACCCTAGCTGTACCAAGACAACATTATCAACAAGCATGGAGAAAATGGTGATTGTGATGAAAAACGACTCACCACAAACCAAACTTCACATTATTAGGGCAATATTAGTTCCCATTTTCTCCCAGGTAAAAGATTATATTGGGTTTTCACTATTTTCACTTTTTAATTTTTGTTCTCAAATATTTGATTTCTTAAAAAAAAAAAATTCTTTTTTTTTTTAAATTTATTTATTTATTTTTAATTTTTACTTTACAATTCTGTATTGGTTTTGGCATAGATTGACATGAATCCACCACAGGTGTACATGCGTTATTCTGGGGACTTCCCTGGGGTCTAATAGCTAAGACTCCATGCTCCCAGTGCAGGGGGACTGCATCTCATCCCTGCTTGGGGAACTAAATCCCACATGCCACAACTAAGAATTTGCATGCTCAGCTAAAAAAAGATCCCACATGCTGCAATGAAGATTGAAGATCTCACTTGTCTCAACTAAGACCCAGCATAACCAAATAAATTCATATAGTTTAAAAATTTTCTTATTCTGGGAGTTTCCTGGCATCCTAGTAGTTAGGATTCCTGGCTTTCACTGATGTGGCTGGAGTTCAATCCCTGGTCGGGTGACTGAGACCCTTTAAACTCTGCAGAATTACTGAAAAAAAGTTTTCATATTCTATTCTTTTATACTGAACAAAGCATGATGATATCAAGTACTTGGCATTTGTTGAAATTTGCTTTATGGCCTCAATACATTATGTAAGTCTGCCTTTGTTGAAAACAATGTATATATTTTACTTGCCTGTTTAATTTTTGCAATATTTATTTTTTGCTGTTTTATTTTATTTTACATTCTTCATTTTATTATTATTATTATTATTATTTACTTTACAATATTGTATCAGTTTTGCTGTATATCAACATGAATCTGCCATGAGTGTACACGTGTTCCCAATCCTGAACCCCCCTCCCACCTCCCTCCCCATACCATCCCTCTGGGTCAGATATAATTTATGAATTTATTATTTTGTTATGTATATTTTAACATTTCTCTGAGAAGTTCCATTTTTTTTTTTAATTTTTATACCTCCTATCCTTTTGGAGAAATATTTTGGTATCTGGAATCTTGTATCATGAAATCCACTTTCATCCTTTATCCCTTATATCATCTTTATCTTCATCTCTTGTATCATGAAATCAGCACACCACCTACAGATATGCTTATTTAATCATTTTTCCTGTAGCCTATTTACTTCATCTCAAAGCATTCATCAAAACCTGAAATAACATATTCCATGTAATGGAATATTACTCAGCCATAAAAGGATAAAATCTCACCATTTGGACAATATGGATGGATTTAGAGGGTATTATGTTAAGCAAAATAATTGAATCAGAGAAAAACAAACACCATATAATTTCACTTACATGTAGAATCTAAATAACAAAAGAAATGAAGAAACATAAAGCAGAAACAGACTCATAGGTACAAGGAACAAATTGGTGCTTGCCAGAGGGAAGGGGGAGGGCATGATTAGTGAAATAGGTGAGATTAAGATGTGCAAATTTCCAATCATGAAGTAAATAATTCACAAGAATGCAATGTTCACCAATATTGAATATAGCTAATAATATCATTATAATTTTATATAGTGTGATGGTAAGTAAATATCATGGTGATAATTTTATAACATATATTAATAAAATATTGAATTACTTTGTTGTACATATAAACCTAATATAATTTTGTAAGTCAGTTATTTTCAATAAAAAATAAAATAAAAGTTTTGGTTCTTTAGATCACTTTCTAACACCGCACACAAAGATAAACTCAAAATGGATTAAAGATCTAAATGTAAGACCAGAAACTATAAAACTCCTAGAGAAGAACATAGGCAAAACACTCTCCGACATAAACCACAGCAGGATCCTCTATGATCCACCTCCCAGAATTCTGGAAATAAGAGCAAAAATAAACAAATGGGACCTAATTAAAATTAAAAGCTTCTGCACAACAAAGGAAAATATAAGCAAAGTGAAAAGACAGCCTTCCGAATGGGAGAAAATAATAGCAAATGAAGCAACTGACAAACAACTAATCTCAAAAATATACAAGCAACTCCTACAGCTCAATTCCAGAAAAATAAACGACCCAATCAAAAAATGGGCCAAAGAACTAAATAGACATTTCTCCAAAGAAGACATATGGACGGCTAACAAACACATGAAAAGATGCTCAACATCACTCATTATTAGAGAAATGCAAATCAAAACCACAATGAGGTACCACTTCACACCAGTCAGAATGTCTGCCATCCAAAAATCTGCAAGCAATAAATGCTGGAGAGGGTGTGGAGAGAAGGGAACCCTCCTACACTGTTGGTGGGAATGCAAACTAGCACAGCCACTATGGAGAACAGTGTGGAGATTCCTTAAAAAATTGCAAATAGAACTGCCTTATGACCCAGCAATCCCACTGCTGGGCATACACACTGAGGAAACCAGAATTGAAAGAGACACATGTACCCCAATGTTCATTGCAGCACTGTTTATAATAGCCAGGACATGGAAACAACCTAGATGTCCATCAGCAGATGAATGGATAAGAAAGCTGTGGTACATATACACAATGGAGTATTACTCAGCCATTAAAAAGAATACATTTGAATCAGTTCTGATGAGATGGATGAAACGAGCCGATTATACAGAGTGAAGTAAGCCAGAAAGAAAAACACCAATACAGTATACTAACACATATATATGGAATTTAGAAAGATGGCAATGATGACCCTGTATGCAGGACAGCAAAAAAGACATAGATGTTTATAGCAGACTTTTGGACTCAGAGGGAGAGGGAGAGGGTGAGATGATTTGGGAGAATGGCATTGAAACATGTATACTATCATGTAAGAATCGAATTGCCAGTCTATGTCCGATGCAGGATACGGCACGCTTGGGGCTGGTACACGGGGATGACCCAGAGAGATGTTGTGGGGAGGGGGGTGGGAGGGGGGTTCATGTTTGGGAACGCATGTACACCCATGGTGGATTCATGTCAATGTATGGCAAAAACCAATACAGAATTGTAAAGTAAAATAAAAAATAAATTAAATTAAAAAAAGAAAAAAAGGTTAATGAAATGGACTACATTTAGTAACATAGATATAATTTGATATGGCAAATAAAATATACAGCAGTTCATAACTACATTGTGGTGTTGTTCATCTAGTAGTGTTTATTAAAATCTCTTTGAATGCTTTCTCAAAGCATGTAATATCAAATATTTTTCCTGGGAATATAAATTCCAGATCTGGGTTTGAAGTAGATGCACATATAATGGATATCTTCTCAAGTCTTTGTGATACACACTACCCTATATCATAAGGAATAAGAATATTAGCAATTATATAAAAATCCTAAAGGATTTCAGGATATCCTATGAAAATATAGGTTCATCATAAATTTTAGAGAGACTTCATTAAGACACAGAGGCTCTAACATATCTGGTGATGATTTTGTTATACATTCAGTCATTTATTCATCATATTTTCATTGTGATCATGTGATACATCAGCTGTGAAATTAAAAATGGGTATATAAACTGAAAATAAAGCAATCCTAGTCCCTACTCTTAAGGATCCTAGTCAACAGAAGAGTAAAGCAGAGATGTATTTTAGATTTTGATGAATGCTTTGAGATGAAGTAAATAGGCTACAGGAAAAGATGGAATATCTTTTGGGAACATCTGTAGGTAATATGCTCTGATTTCATGATGATACAAGAGATGAAGAAGAAAAGAAGCCGGATAGGAACATACTTTTCTATAAGGAAGGTTTTTCTTGCAAAGTTTCTCACTTCCTTGAAGACAATGTAGCAACAAAGAGTCTGACTCCATCCACTTTGAGTAACTCGTATATGAATAGTTACTTTGAGTAATTAGGCCAAGGGACTCACAGTGGGTCTCAGGGTAACATAATCATTCAACCTACTTGGTTCCACACCACTACTCCTAAGGGGGAGGGAGGGGAACAAAGCTTTCCCAGTTCACACCTGCTTTCACTGCAAATTGACTTGCTAAGAGATTCTTCCATGGTTTGGGACAACCAGCTAGAAACAAAGCATGCTGCTTTCCTTCAAGTATTTGGGCTCTGTTTATCTTGAGTCCCTTTGGTGCCTCTGAGCATTCATGGAAAATTCAATTAATTGAGATCTTTTCCACATATTTTTAAGAGAGCTTAACAGAAGATGATTAACAGCAAGCAGTATATTGTAAGAGTCATAAGAAATAACAATATAACTGTGAGATTTTAGTGGGTTTTCTATACATGAAAGGTAACATGGAGAAGGTGGGACATTTAATGAATCTTGGAAAATCAATGGATTAGAGAGTAGAGTCAATGAAGCTAAATGAATTAGTTTTCATAGAGGAAACATTGTTGCCAGATCAAGAGTGTCTTTATTCAAAAACAGAAACCAAATGAGTAACTGTGGGTAATTCAGTGAAAACTTTGTTTCCCATAGAAGAAGTTCAAAGACTATGTCTTATTGACAATGTATCAGTGGTATCATTTTCCTATATGAAATATGGCCCATTGAATTTTTCTTACTTCTTCTTCATCTTCTTTTTTTTTTTTTTTTGACCATTGATTTTTTTATAGGTTGAAATGAGCTCATTTTTTTTTTTTTCCTCTGTGGGGAGAGTATTTTCCTGGAACAAAAAGAAAAATGATTTCGTCTTTACCTAGTAATAAAGTTTCTAGCAGTTTTGCATCTGTCAAGCCTTGTCAGTTTATCTAAAGCACAAATTATAGAAATTTCCGGTAAGGAAACAATTGTTTCTTTAGAAACACTTACTACTATTTTTTATATTCCTACTGTGATTTAATAATCCTTTAAAAAGTTACTTTATTTTTTCCATATTCAGTCACATCATCAAAATGCAAGGTCAGTTCTTTTAAGTGACAATCCCAATGCACTAGATAAATGGTCAGATGGCAAAGGGCAGATAATAGATAACCTTGGGAGCTAGGGTCTTGAAACTCTCAAGGAAACAATTACAAATGCTTTATATCATGGCAGTAAGTCATTGCCTAAAGCTTGGTCTGTAAGCACGTGTTGTTTTCTCAATAAGGCAGGGAGAAAATGGAGGAACTGACAAGTTCTGTACATGCTTATCCATAATCCATACTAATAAAAATACAAATAATTCAAGAGAAGGTTTTAAAATGCCACCTTTCTCCAGTGTCCTAATCTTATCAAAATAGATATGGAAAGGAAGTTTGGCTTGTATTATGACAATAGATTTTGAGCATCTTATCATAAAATTACTTACTTTGTGGTTCCAGATTTTTTTTTTTAATGTTTAGCCATGCATGATAAGTTGTGAAAGTCATCTTACTTAAAGAAAGGATCTGAAATTATGAGCTCAAGAACCAAAATTATGTGTATATCTATTTTCCTCAGTTTCTGCCTTTGTCTCTCTCTCTCTGTCTCTCTCTCTCACACATATTAATACATGTTAATCTTATTTTTTTCGTATGCCAATTCCATAATGAGTCTGGAAAAATCATTTAATTCTTCTAAAATTTGATTTCTTCAATGTAAAATGTGTATAATATCTGTTCTGCCTACCTTAGAGTACTGTGATTTTCTCTCTGTTGGACTAGAATTGGCTGGTATTCATCAAACTTTCTCTATCTATCCTAGGGTTCTAAGAAGACTATGCAAGATTGTCTGGAATTGGGGCATTTTAAGGGAATTAACTGTTAGATCCTCAAATTGCAAGCTTTTGCCCTCTTACAACAGAGCTACTACAGTTGACAACTCAGTTTTGCCTTTCCCACTGTTTCTTCCACAATCACACCTTTTCTAACTTATAGAAGAAAGGCACATTTCTAATTAATAGAAGAAAGGCATCTTATCCACCCTATACTTAATCTATAAAATTTTGACTTGTCTGCTCTAGGAGGGTATGAGATTATTCTGCTTATGTAAGGGGAAGTGAGCCAAAAGAATAGACTGTGGTAACACTGAGTGCAAGCGGCTGTGACGGCCAGTGCACTAAGCATGGCCGAGAGGAGCTACCCCATGTCCAAGGTCAAGGGCAGTGGCCGAGAGTGCCAGGTTGGGTTGGCGCAGGAACAGCCGAGAGGAGCCACCCCGTGTCCGAGGTCAGGGGCGACGGTCTGGAGGAGCCACCCCACATACGAGGCCAGGGGCACTTGGCCGGGAAGAGCAACCACTGTTCAAGGAGTGGTGGCTGCACTGGTGCAGGAGGGCCTGGAGGAGCTATCCCACGTTGAAGGTCAGGAAGGGTGGTGGTGAGGAGATACCCTTCGTCCAAGGTAAGGAGCAGTGGCTGTGCTTTGCTGGAGCAGCTGTGAAGAGATACCCCATGCCCAAGGTACGAGAAACTCAAGTAAGATGGTAGGTGTTGCAAGAGGGCATCAGAGGGCAGACACACTGAAACCATACTCACAGAAAACTACTTAATCTAATCACACTAGGACCACAGCTTTGTCTAACTCAATGAAACTAAGCCACATCCGTGGGGTAACCCAAGACAGGCGGGTCATGGTGGAGAGGTCGGACACAATGTGGTCCACTGTAGAAGGGAATGGCAAACCAATTCAGTATTCTTGCCTTGAGAACCCCATGAAGAGTATGAAATGGCAAAATAATAGGACACTGAACAAGGAACTCCCCAGGTCATTAGGTGCCCAATATGCTAGTGGAGATCAGTGGAGAAATAACTCCAGAAAGAATGAAGGGATGGAGCCAAAGCAAAAACAATACCCAGTTGTGGATGTGACTGGTGATAGAAACAAGGTCCGATGCTATAAAGAGCAATATTGCATAGGAACCTGGAATGTCAGGTCCATGAATCAAGGCAAATTGGAAGTGGTCAAACGGGAGATGGCAAGGGTGAACGTCGACATTCTAGGAATCAGCGAACTAAAATGGACTGGAATGGGTGAATTTTACTCAGATGAACATTATCTACTACTGCGGGCAGGAATCCCTCAGAAGAAGTGGAGTAGCCATCATGGTAAACAAAAGAGTCCAAAATGCAGTACTTGGATGCAATCTCAAAAACGACAGAATGATTGCTGTTCATTTCCAAGGCAAACCATTCAGTATCACCGTAATCCAAGTCTATGCCCCAACCAGTAATGCTGAAGAAGCTGAAGTTGAATGGTTCTATGAAGACCTACCATGGAAAAGAAATGCAAAAAAGCAAAATGGCTGTCTGGGGAGGCCTTACAAATAGCTGTGAAAAGAAGCGAAGTGAAAAGCAAAGGAGAAAAGGAAAGATATAAGCATCTGAATGCAGAGTTCCAAAGAATAGCAAGAAGACATAAGAAAGCCTTCTTCAGCAATCAATGCAAAGAAATAGAGGAAAACAACAGAATGGGAAATACTAGAGATCTCTTCAAGAAAATTAGTGATACCAAGGGAACATTTCATGCAAAGATGGGCTCGATAAAGGACAGAAATGGTCTGGACCTAACAGAAGCAGAAGATATTCAGAAGAGGTGGCAAGAATACACAGAAGAACTGTGCAAAAAAGATCTTCACAACAAAGATAATCACGATGGTGTGATCACTCATCTAGAGCCAGACATCCTGGAATGTGAAGACAAGTCGGCCTTAGAAAGCATCACTATGGCTCACTAGTTCAGTCGCGCTGTGGGGAGGGGGGAATGCTGTTTTTGAAGCCCAGAGATAAATCCACATACATATGGACACCTTATCTTTGACA